>NC_139221.1:332272123-332796955 GCF_055691185.1 Crinia signifera
CTCGGATGAATCCCATCTGGCCCTGGTGACTTATTTGTTTTGAGTTTGCTTAGCCTCAGTATTATTTCTTTCGGCGTGAAATCCACAATGAGATCTGACTTATTTGTCCCGTTTGTGGTAAATGTTCGTTCCACAGTCTGCTCTCCCTTAGTAAATACTGATGAGAAGAACTCATTTAACAGTTTTGCTTTTCCCTTGTCCTCAGTAACACTTTTTCCACTAGTATCAGTTAGTGGGCCTATGTTTTCCTTAATTAAACGTTTACTATTTATGTATTTAAAAAATTTCTTTGGGTTGTTTTTGCTTTCAGTGGCTATGCACTCTTCATATAATATTTTAGCTGCTTTGATTACCCCTTTACAAGTTTTGTTTGATTCTTTGTATTTTGCGAATGCCTCCTCATTCAAGTTATTTTTATAGAATTTAAAGGCTCTGGTTTTATTGTTGATAGCTGACCTTACTTCTTTGTCCAACCATGGTGGCTTTTTTTTGTTGAATTTACCTTTAGTTACTTTAGGAATGTATTCAATAGTTAGTGAATCAAGCACCTTTTTTAGAGTATCCCACATTTCCTCTGCATTTTTTCCCTCCATAACCGTTTCCCACCCAATTCCTGTTAGGGCTTCCCTGAATAATTCAAAGTTCGCTTTTCTGAAGTTTAGTATTTTTGCAGATCCTTTTTGATGTAATTTACTGAAGTTGATTTCCAGTGAAACCATATTGTGATCACTATTCCCTAATTGTTCAATTACTTTTGTGTTTGAAACTAAGTCTGTGTTATTTGTTAATACTAAGTCCAAGAGCGCCTCATCACGAGTTGGAGTTTCTACCGTTTGTGTAATAAACTGGTCTTTAAGTAACCTTAAGAACCCATTGCTTCTTGCTGATTTACCTGTTTCGTTTTCCCAATCAATGTCGGGTAAATTAAAATCCCCCATAATTAATACCTGACCCTGATTTGATGCTTGTTTGATTTGGTTTAAAAGAAGAGACTCTTCCCTTTCATTTATATTTGGTGGTCTAGAGCATACCCCTATTATAAATTTGTTTTTTGGTTTCTTATTATTGTCGGTTATCTCTGCCCACACTGTCTCCGAGTTGTCGTCTTCCAGGTCTGTGCTCATATTTTTCTCACATGATGTTAAGTTATTATTTACATATAGGCACACACCCCCGCCCCTTCTATTTTCCCTGTCTTTCCTGTAGAGTGTATATCCCTCCATGTTTAATGCCCAGTCATGCGACTCATTACACCATGTTTCTGTAATACCAATGATGTCGTAGTCATCCCTACTGATCACCGTTTCAAGCTCCCCGATTTTACTCACTTAGCTTCTTGCATTAGCCAGTAAGCATTTTAATTTATGTTTATTTTTAGATATGGCTCTAATATTGTGATTAGTTTCACCCCAGGACCCATTTGAATTCTTTACTAGCTTCCTCTTTCCCCTCTCCCCTTCAATAGACTCTCTACAGGCCTCCCCACCATGCACACTGCCTGCCCTCTCCATAGTTCCGGGAATTCTTCCTCTGTCATTCCCTTCTTCCCGTATACTAAGATCATCTGTACCTAAGAACTGTAATGGGGTAACGTGACTGTTACAACATAACATTTTATTACATGACATTCCTGATGCACCCTGAGAGTTACCCCCGATTATACCCTTGTTATGTCCCAGGACTTTGTCTATGTCTCCGTCCCCCCCCCCATCTCCTTCCCCCATATGATTCCTGATCCCAGTCCGGCTTCTCTCCCTGATGGTCCCATAATGTCTTGCTGCCCCCACCCCCCCGTCGCCTAGTTTAAAATCTCCTCCAACCCTCTAACCATCCTTCCCCCCAGCACCGCAGCCCCCTCCTCGTTCAGGTGCAATCCATCACGGCAAAAAAGATGGCGCCTGACCGAGAAGTCCGCCCAGTGTTCCATGAACACGAATCCCTCTTTCCTACACCAATCCTTAAGCCACACATTTACCTCCCTGATCTCCCTCTGCCTCCCTGAGCTAGCGCGTGGCACTGGTAATATTTCCGAGAAAATTACCCTAGATGTCCTCGCCTTTAATTTCTTACCTAATTCCCTATACTCTTTCTTGAGGACATCCCACCTACCATTGACTTTGTCGTTGGTGCCGATGTGCACCAAGACCACCGGGTTGCTCCCAGCCCCTCCCAACAATCTGTCGACTCGGTCCGCGATGTGCCGTACCCGAGCACCCGGGAGGCAACAGACCGTGCGGCGATCGCGGTCCCGATAGCAGATTGCCCTGTCTGTTCTCCTAATGATGGAATCCCCTACCACCACTATCTGCCTTGGTACCTCAAGGGGTGGTTCTTCCTCATCATTTTGTCAGATTAGGTAGTGAGTTGAAAGGGGACTTGTGGGTGTGGGCAACTTTTCTGGAAACTTTCAACGGCAGGGCGTTGTGGATGTCAGACACGTGCGTGGCTACAGAGCTAGACCTTTTCACAGACGCGGCTGGGAGTGGCGGTTTTGGGGCTTATTGCCAGGGACATTGGTGTGTGGGCAGGTGGCCGGAGTCTTGGGTGCAGAGAGGCTTGGTAAAAAACTTAGCATTGTTGGAATTATTTCCTATTTTGGTTGCAGTGGTTGTTTGGGGTGAGCTATTCCGCGACAGGAAGATTTGTTTTCACTGCGATAATCTGGGGGTTGTCATGGCTATTAACCAATTGTCGGCATCTTCACCGCCAGTGGTCATCATTTTGCAGCAGTTGGTATTGGAATGTCTGGCTTTGAATTTGTGGGTTGTGGCTAGGCACGTCCCCGGTGTCTCTAACGGCATTGCGGATTCTTTATCTCGTTCACAGTGGGAACGTTTCCGGGAGTTGGCACCAGAGGCGGACAGGGAGGGGACCGGGTTCCCGAGTCGGCTCTGGGCTCTGCTGGACGGGTAGTCGATCAGCTCATCAGGGAATCCTTGGCCCCGAATACATGGTCGGCATACAATCAGGAATGGCGGAGCTGGCTAGAATGGCGTGAGGTAGTAGGTTTGAAGGAGGATGATGACGAGTTGGCTGTCTTGCTATATATAGGCCATTGTAAGGAGATTGGTTGGTCAGTGGCAAAAATCACGCGCTGCATGGCGGGCTTGGCTTTTGGGTTTCGTGCAGGTGGGAGGCCTGACGTCACCAAGAATTTCCTGATTGCGCAAGCTTTGAAAGGTTGGAAGAGAGGACATGTAGTACAGGATCAGAGAAGGCCAGTGTCCTTCCAGCTGTTGCAGAATATGGGTAGAAAGTTAGGGGAGGTCTGTAGTTCCAATTTCGAGGAGAAGTTGTTCGGGGTAGCTTTTTCGCTTGCCTTCTTCGGGGCACTGCGGATTGGCGAGCTTGTAAGTCCAAGCGTCTCCAGGCCGGGAGGTTTGTTAGGAGAGGATGTGGATTTATACTCGGATAGGGTGGAGCTAGTGGTGAGGAGGTCGAAGACGGATCAATTAGGGAGGGGGAAGAAGGTAGTTCTCTTCTCCGTACCTGGCTCGGATATGTGCCCGGTAGCACGGCTAAGGATATTTAAGGAGGTCAGAGTGGGCAGGGAAAGGGATCCGTTGCTGATGCATGCGAATGGATCCTTTTTATCACGGTTCCAGTTCACAAGTGTGTTTAGAGCAGTCCTGCGGACGTTGGGCCTCAAGGGGGAGGAATACGCGGGTCACTCTTTCCGCATTGGGGCCGCAACTGAGGCTGCTAGGATGGGATTTGGAGATGAGTTAATTAAGCGTATTGGGCGGTGGGAATCGTCTCGTTTTCGCTCCTATGTTCGTTTAGGGGAATTTTGAGGCTGACTGTGTTCTTTCTATTTTAGGGCAGTCCCCGTGCCTGATTTGGATTTTAGGACATTCATATGTCTTTTGGGGAGCTTTGCGGGCTGATGTCAGACCGAACGGCCGCCAGCTAGGTTTGGATAGAGAAGAGGCAGTGGTTCGCTGGCTGGGGAAACGTGGTATGGTATGGAGTGGAATGTTACAGGAATTTCACCGTTTTGTTCGGCTCGATAGGGCTCCCGACATATTAGTGTTGCATGTGGGAGGGAATGACCTCGGGAGCAGACCATTTAGGGAGTTGATACGGGATATCAAGTTTGATCTCCTACGTTTATGGGCAATGTTTCCGGAGGTAATCACGGTTTGGTCGGATATTGTGCCGCGCCGTTATTGGAGGGATGCAAGGTCGGCTGACAAGATCAATAAGGCAAGGATAAAAGTTAACAGGGCAATTGGGCGTTTTATGGCTAGAAACGGCGCGGTAGTGGTGAGGCACAGGGAACTCGAGTCTGGTGCCGGTGCTTTTTGGAGAGGTGACGGTGTGCACTTGAACGCTGTAGGGATAGATGTGTGGTCTTTGGGACTACAAGAGGGGATAGAAACAGCGTTCCGGATGTGGGGGGGTCGCTCGGGGTCAAGGGTTTAACCCCGTGCTTGGTGGCGGAGGGGGGTCCTCGAGGTTAGTGGCATTGAGGCTTAATTATGCGGCGGGGAGGGCCCCATGAGGGGGCTGGACTCCCCTGGGTGAGGTTTAATTAATGAGCACTGGGTGTTGACAATTGGTGCCCTCGAGCCAATCGCTATCGGCTGGGGGTAACAACTCCTGGAAGTGCTTAGAGGTGTGGATAGATTTATTGAGGGCCTCGGGGACCACCTTCCGTGGGAAATGTTTTTGATTATTGTTAAACTTGTATTGTTTTAATAAAGATGGCTGCTGTGGCCAATTTTATCCAACAAGAGAGTTATGTCATTTTTGGGGGGATTAATTGGGCACAGCGATTAGACAATACCCTGTCATGTAGGAGCTGGACTGGAGGCAAAGCCTGGGGGTAGGCTCCCCTGACAGGGTTTGTAGGGAGCTGACTAGCTGGACAGTCATAGAAGGGGTGTCTAAGGAGAGGGTCATAAGGGGGAGGGGCTTAACGGGGTGTTGTAAGGGTATATAAGCAGGGTGCAGACAGGAAATAGGGGTCACTGGGAGATTTTTCTTAACAGCTCCCACCCACCCTCCCTAATTTTATAGTTTTTAGGTAGACTTATTTGTTAGGTTGTCTTTTGTCACAGTGGCCTGTGCGGAGGGGGGTCCTCGAGGTTAGTGGCATTGAGGCTTAATTATGCGGCGGGGAGGGCCCCATGAGGGGGCTGGACTCCCCTGGGTGAGGTTTAATTAATGAGCACTGGGTGTTGACAATTGGTGCCCTCGAGCCAATCGCTATCGGCTGGGGGTAACAACTCCTGGACGTGCTTAGAGGTGTGGATAGATTTATTGAGGGCCTCGGGGACCACCTTCCGTGGGAAATGTTTTTGATTATTGTTAAACTTGTATTGTTTTAATAAAGATGGCTGCTGTGGCCAATTTTATCCAACAAGAGAGTTATGTCATTTTTGGGGGGATTAATTGGGCACAGCGATTAGACAATACCCTGTCAGGTGGATGCATGGACAGACAGGGAGATGCACCGACAGACGGAAGATGCACCGACAGAGGGGGAGATGCACAGACAGACGATGGATGCACAGACAGAAGGGGAGATGCACCGACAGATGGGGGATGCCCAGACAGGCGAGGGGATGCCCTGACAGAGGGGGAGATGCACAGAGGGGGAGATGCACAGACATACGGGGAGATGCACCAACAGATAAGGAGATGCACTGACAGACGGGGAGATGCACTGTCAGATGGGGAGATGCACCACCAGATGGGGAGACGCACCGACAGACAGGAAGACGCACCGACAGACGGGGGGGGGGGGATGCTCAGATAGATAGGGTGATGCACAAACAGATGTACAGACAGATGGTGAGATGCAGCGACAGATGGGGAAATGCACAGAAAGACAAGGAAATAAACTGACCCAGGGTGAGATGCACCGACACACAGTGGAGTGGAGATGGTGTATCTCTGCATCTGTCTGTGTATTTCCCTGTCTGTCTGTGTATCTCCCACTGTGTGTCGGTACATCTCACCTTGGGTCGGTGCACAGATGGGGAGATGCACAGACAGATGGGCAGATGTACAGACAGATGGGCAGATGTACAGACAGATGGGGAGATGCATAGACAGATGGGGAGATGTACAGACAGATGGGGAGATGCACCGTCAGATGGGGAAATGCACAGACAGATGGGGAGATGCACAGACAGATGGGCAGATGTACAGACAGATGCGGAGATGCACAGACAGATGCGGAGATGCACAGACAGATGGGGAGATGCACAGATGCGGAGATGCACAGACAGATGGGGAGATGCACTGTCAGATGCGGAGATGCACAGACAGATGGGGAGATGCACAGACAGATGGGGAGATGCACAGACAGATGGGGAGATGCACAGACAGATGGGGAGATGCACAGTCAGATGGGGAGATGCACAGACAGATGGGGAGATGCACAGACAGATGGGGAGATGCACAGACAGATGTGGAGATGCACCGACAGATGGGGAGATGCACAGACAGATGCGGAGATGCACCGACAGATGGGGAGATGCACAGACAGATTGGGAGATGCACCGACAGATGGGGAGATGCACCGACAGATGGGGAGATGCACAGACAGATGGGGAGATGCACAGACAGATGCGGAGATGCACAGACAAATGCGGAGATGCACCGACAGATGGGGAGATGCACCGACAGATGGGGAGATGCACCGACAGATGGGGAGATGCACCGACAGATGGGGAGATGCACAGACAGATGGGGAGATGCACAGACAGATGCGGAGATGCACAGACAGATGGGGAGATGCACAGACAGATGGGGAGATGCACCGACAGATGCGGAGATGCACCGACAGATGGGGAGATGCACAGACAGATGGGGAGATGCACCGACAGATGGGGAGATGCACAGACAGATGGGGAGATGCACAGACAGATGGGGAGATGCACAGACAGATGGGGAGATGCACAGACAGATGCGGAGATGCACAGACAGATGCGGAGATGCACAGACAGATGCGGAGATGCACAGACAGATGCGGAGATGCACAGACAGATGGGGAGATGCACAGACAGATGCGGAGATGCACCGACAGATGGGGAGATGCACAGACAGATGGGGAGATGCACAGACAGATGGGGAGATGCACAGACAGATGGGGAGATGCACAGACAGATGGGGAGATGCACAGACAGATGCGGAGATGCACCGACAGATGGGGAGATGCACAGACAGATGGGGAGATGCACCGACAGATGGGGAGATGCACAGACAGATGGGGAGATGCACAGACAGATGGGGAGATGCACAGACAGATGGGGAGATGCACAGACAGATGCGGAGATGCACAGACAGATGGGGAGATGCACAGACAGATGCGGAGATGCACAGACAGATGGGGAGATGCACAGACAGATGGGGAGATGCACCGACAGATGGGGAGATGCACCGACAGATGGGTAGATGCACCGACAGATGGGGAGATGCACCGACAGATGGGGAGATGCACAGACAGATGGGGAGATGCACAGACAGATGCGGAGATGCACAGACAGATGCGGAGACGCACAGAGGGGGAGATGCACAGACAGAGGGGGAGATGCACAGACAGATGCGGAGACGCACAGAGGGGGAGATGCACAGACAGATGTGAGATGCACAGACAGATGCGGAGATGCACCGACAGATGGGGAGATGCACAGACAGATGCGGAGATGCACAGACAGATGCGGAGATGCACAGACAGATGCGGAGATGCACAGACAGATGGGGAGATGCACAGACAGATGGGGAGATGCACAGACAGATGGGGAGATGCACAGACAGATGGGGAGATGCACAGACAGATGGGGAGATGCACAGATGGGGAGATGCACAGACAGATGGGGAGATGCACAGACAGATGGGGAGATGCACAGAGGGGGAGATGCACAGACAGATGGGGAGATGCACAGACAGATGCGGAGATGCACAGACAGATGGGGAGATGCACAGACAGATGCGGAGATGCACAGACAGATGGGGAGATGCACAGACAGATGGGGAGATGCACAGACAGATGGGGAGATGCACCGACAGATGGGGAGATGCACAGACAGATGCGGAGATGCACAGATGGGGAGATGCACAGACAGATGGGGAGATGCACAGACAGATGCGGAGATGCACAGACAGATGGGGAGATGCACAGACAGATGGGGAGATGCACAGACAGATGGGGAGATGCACCGACAGATGGGGAGATGCACAGACAGATGGGGAGATGCACAGATGGGGAGATGCACAGAGGGGGAGATGCACAGACAGATGGTGAGATGCACAGACAGATGCGGAGATGCACAGACAGATGGGGAGATGCACAGACAGATGCGGAGATGCACCGACAGATGGGGAGATGCACCGACAGATGGGGAGATGCACCGACAGATGGGGACAGATCAGTGTTACTAAACTCTCTCACGACTACCCGCAGTTACAAGGACTGTTTAGTGTGGTTGGAGTGCAAAGTATATACATGGCTGAAACTAGAGATGATGTCTGCTATTGCCATGATGATCAGACCAGTGTCTGTACTAGTGATACTTACCTGCAGTCACATCCTCAGTCAGTCTTCACTGATGATCAGCATTAATTGAGCCAGTCCATAGTTACCAGTTATCTCCTCGCTCCAATTCTTCAGAGACTTCATTAATACTCCTTTGTGGGGTTCCTCCACTACCCGTGTGGTCCTATATGCAGTCTAAGCTCATCAAAGAACCCAGCTTCCGTTACACTCCAGCTTCAGTTCAAAGTCGCCCCTCAGATGTGACATACTGTATGGTAATGTAGGGGGGATGGATATAAAATGCATGGTAATATTGGGAAGGGTTGTGGGTTTGATGTTTGGTAATATTGGGGTGATTAGTGGATGATATGTTTGGAAATATTGGAGTGATGGGTGCATTAGATGTTTGGTAATATTGGGGTGATGGGTGGATTAGATGTTTGGTAATATTGGGGTGATGGGTGGATTAGATGTTTGGTAATATTGGGGTGATGGGTGCATTAGATGTTTGGTAATATTGGGGTGATGGGTGGATTAGATGTTTGGTAATATTGGGGTGATGGGTGGATTAGATGTTTGGTAATATTGGGGTGATGGGTGGATTAGATGTTTGGTAATATTGGGGTGATGGGTGGATTATATGTTTGGAAATATTGGGGTGATGGGTGTATTATATGTTTGGAAATATTGGGGTGATGGGTGAAATAGATGATTTAAATATTGGGGTGATGAGTGGATTAGATATTTGGAAATATTGGGGTGATGGGTGAAATAGATGATTTAAATATTGGCGTGATGAGCGGATTAGATGTTTACTTATGGTTGCGTGTGTCCTCCCCTATCCCCACTATCAGGGGATGTTTAACTCCCGCTCCCACCATACTCTGGCATTGTAGTATTACTACACTACTCATTCTCTGGGGTTATCCTACTACTACTCCCACCATTCTCTGGGGTTATCCTACTGCTACTCCCACCATTCTCAGGGGTTATTTTACTGCCTTTCCCACCATTCTCTGGGGTTATCCTACTGCCGCTCCCACCATTCTCTGGGATTATCCTACTGCCACTCCCACCATTCTCTGGGGTAATCCTACAGCCACTCCCACCATTCTCTGGGGTAATCCTACAGCCACTCCCACCATTCTCTGGGGTTATCCTACTGCCACTCCTACCATTCTCTGGGGTTATCCTACAGCCACTCCCATCATTCTCTGGGGATATCCTACTGCCGCTCCCACCATTCTCTGGAGCTATCCTACTGCTACTCCCACCATTCTCTGGGGATATCCTACTGCCGCTCCCACCATTCTCTGGAGCTATCCTACTGCTACTCCCACCATTCTCTGGGGATATCCTACTGCCGCTCCCACCATTCTCTGGGGTTATCCTACTGCTACTCCCACCATTCTCTGGGGATATCCTACTGCCGCTCCCACCATTCTCTGGAGCTATCCTACTGCCGCTCCCATCATTCTCTGGGGTTATCCTACTGCTGCTCCCACCATTCTCTGGAGCTATCCTACTGCCGCTCCCACCATTCTCAGGGGTTATCCTACTGCCGCTCCCATCATTCTCTGGGGTTATCCTACAGCCGCTCCCATCATTCTCTGGGGATATCCTACTGCCGCTCCCACCATTCTCTGGAGCTATCCTACTGCTACTCCCACCATTCTCTGGGGATATCCTACTGCCGCTCCCACCATTCTCTGGAGCTATCCTACTGCTACTCCCACCATTCTCTGGGGATATCCTACTGCCGCTCCCACCATTCTCTGGGGTTATCCTACTGCTACTCCCACCATTCTCTGGGGATATCCTACTGCCGCTCCCACCATTCTCTGGAGCTATCCTACTGCCGCTCCCATCATTCTCTGGGGTAATCCTACAGCCACTCCCACCATTCTCAGGGGTTATCCTACTGCCTCTCCCACCATTCTCTGGGGTAATCCTACAGCCACTCCCACCATTCTCAGGGGTTATCCTACTGCCTCTCCCACCATTCTCTGGGGATATCCTACTGCCACTCCCACCATTCTTTGGGGTAATCCTACTGCCGCTCCCACCATTCTCAGGGGTTATCTTACTGCCACTTCCACAGTTCTATGGGGTATCCTGCTGCTGCTCCCATCATTCTCTGGGATTATCCTACAGTCATTCCCCCCTTTTTTGGGGTTCTTCTACTGCCGCTCCCACCATTCTCTGGGAATATTCTACTTCTGCTTCCACCATTCTCTAGGGTTATTCTACTGCCCCTCCCACCATTCTCTGGGGTTATTCTACTGCTACAATATTCATTATTTTAGTGTTACCCACTTGTGAAATCCTGCTGGTTCTGCTCTGTCTTCCTCTGCTCCATGCCGCTGACCAGCTCTGTGTTAGTTGAACACTGCAGGCTGATTGCAGCACCTGGGTGAGTCCATGCACAGTCTGCTTGATTAGGTAACCTGTGAAGCTCTATCTCAGTGCTGAAATCTGAGCTCATTAGCTCCTTATAAAAGGAACTTCCTGGCAGGTTTTCCCTGCCAGAGTATAGGGTCACTACCTGCTCCAGCATTCCCAGTGCTTGGTCTGACATTTGTGGTTTCCAGTGCTTCCGGCTATTCTCCTGACCATTCTCCTGCTTAATCCTTGTGTACCGTACCCAGTGACTACTAGCTCCTGACCATTATCTTGCCTGCTCCCTGTGTACTGCCTCCTATGACCCGGCTAGTACTTGGACTTTTGCTCACGTCTGCTCCTTCGTTACTTGTATCTGTCCGCAACTTCCTGACCCGGCTAGTCTGACCGTCAGCATTCCAGAGCTTACCCTGCCTTACTCCCAGTGTTTACCAGCACCATGTGGGAAACCTGATCAGGGGACTGCGACCAGTGTACCGTGTGCAGCGAAGCCCAAAGCCCACTTGGAGGGGTCACTGGTGAAAACCACCGGTACGGTTAGACTCCACACCCCTGAGTCAGGTAAAGCCAATTCCCGGTCTGGTATTCGCCGTCCTGAGTCTAAGTCCATAACAGAGACTCTTTCTATATCCATGGGGTCAGTAGTCCCTACTCTGATAACACTTTTCTCTCTTCATGTACAGTAAGTGGGAGAGGTGACCTGAAGATAGGATGATGCCAAGAAAGAAGCTGCTGACTTTGGAATCAATAAATCAGAACGTCCGAGACGTGAAAGTTGCCATCTTGGGATCCCTGACAACCCGAGCTGAGGAGATTCAGAGAGAGATTAAGGAGGTAACGGAAGGTTCCTTAGTATGTATACAGTAATAAAGGTGTCTCCACCACAATAGGACCTGTCTCCTACCAGCTTATGGTGACTCTATGTAATGTCTCCTACAGGGGATACACAAGCCTTATGGGAAAATTACAGCCTGTAACATGGGGGACCAGCAAGCATCGGGCCAGAGACCAGTGACCTTCCTGAGACAGGTAACCACACAAATGCACAATGTGTCACTGCAGAGTCACAAGAGAGAGGGACTGATTCAGGCAGGGGCGTCTATAGCTCACCCGAGCCCAAGTAAATTAAGGAGGGGGTGTGGCTCACACTGCTGCCATTGCTTATGGAAACAAGATGTAGTGTCCTGAGACACTATCTCCTCCTGGCGCTAATGTAATATAATAATGGTTTACGTGATAAATGTGCTAGAATTTGTAACCTTCCCTGCTGTGTATGATCAAGGGATTGGCTGTCCCCACCAATTGGTGAATCAAAAGGAACAAGTGGTTTAAGAAATGGATGAATAATTGAAAAATTGATGTAGATGGAGTATAAAGTGCTAATTGTGATATTATTTATGGTACTGGTGTACTTTCACGGCTCCCATCGCATGGCAAATGTAGTGGCCAGTCTTCTCCTTATACCCATCTGTCCTCCCTCCCAGGTGGCTGCACATTGTACTGTATGTAATGTGACACGTGGCCTGTGTAATAACTCCTGTATATCACTACAGTCCTCTCCTTACACCCATCTGTCCTCCCTCCCAGGTGGCTGTGTACTGTATGTAATGTGACACGTGGCCTGTGTAATAACTCCTGTATATCACTACAGTCTTCTCCTTATACCCATCTGTCCTCCCTCCCAGGTGGCTGCGCTGTGTACTGTATGTAATGTGACACGTGGCCTGTGTAATAACTCCTGTATATCACTACAGTCCTCTCCTTATACCCATCTGTCCTCCCTCCCAGGTGGCTGCGCTGTGTACTGTACGTAATGTGACACGTGGCCTGTGTAATAACTCCTGTATATCACTACAGTCTTCTCCTTATACCCATCTGTCCTCCCTCCCAGGTGGCTGCGCTGTGTACTGTATGTAATGTGACACGTGGCCTGTGTAATAACTCCTGTATATCACTACAGTCCTCTCCTTATACCCATCTGTCCTCCCTCCCAGGTGGCTGCGCTGTGTACTGTATGTAATGTGACACGTGGCCTGTGTAATAACTCCTGTATATCACTACAGTCCTCTTCTTATACCCATCTGTCCTCCCTCCCAGGTGGCTGCACTGTGTACTGTATGTAATGTGACACGTGGCCTGTGTAATAACTCCTGTATATCACTACAGTCCTCTCCTTATACCCATCTGTCCTCCCTCCCAGGTGGCTGCGCTGTGTACTGTATGTAATGTGAAACGTGGCCTGTGTAATAACTCCTGTATATCACTACAGTCTTCTCCTTATACCCATCTGTCCCTCCCAGGTGGCTGTGTACTGTATGTAATGTGACACGTGTCCTGTGTAATAACTCCTGTATATCACTACAGTCCTCTCCTTATACCCATCTGTCCTCCCTCCCAGGTGGCTGTGTACTGTATGTAATGTGACACGTGGCCTGTGTAATAACTCCTGTATATCACTACAGTCTTCTCCTTATACCCATCTGTCCCTCCCAGGTGGCAGTGTACTGTATGTAATGTGACACGTGTCCTGTGTAATAACTCCTGTATATCACTACAGTCCTCTCCTTATACCCATCTGTCCTCCCTCCCAGGTGGCTGTGTACTGTATGTAATGTGACACGTGTCCTGTGTAATAACTCCTGTATATCACTACAGTCCTCTCCTTATACCCATCTGTCCTCCCTCCCAGGTGGCTGCACTGTGTACTGTATGTAATGTGACACGTGTCCTGTGTAATAACTCCTGTATATCACTACAGTCCTCTCCTTATACCCATCTGTCCTCCCTCCCAGGTGGCTGCACTGTGTACTGTATGTAATGTGACACGTGGCCTGTGTAATAACTCCTGTATATCACTACAGTCCTCTCCTTATACCCATCTGTCCTCCCTCCCAGGTGGCTGTGTACTGTATGTAATGTGACACGTGGCCTGTGTAATAACTCCTGTATATCACTACAGTCTTCTCCTTATACCCATCTGTCCTCCCTCCCAGGTGGCTGCGCTGTGTACTGTATGTAATGTGACACGTGGTCTGTGTAATAACTCCTGTATATCACTACAGTCCTCTCCTTATACCCATCTGTCCTCCCTCCCAGGTGGCTGCGCTGTGTACTGTATGTAATGTGACACGTGGCCTGTGTAATAACTCCTGTATATCACTACAGTCCTCTCCTTATACCCATCTGTCCTCCCTCCCAGGTGGCTGCGCTGTGTACTGTATGTAATGTGACACGTGGCCTGTGTAATAACTCCTGTATATCACTACAGTCCTCTCCTTATACCCATCTGTCCTCCCTCCCAGGTGGCTGTGTACTGTATGTAATGTGACACGTGGCCTGTGTAATAACTCCTGTATATCACTACAGTCTTCTCCTTATACCCATCTGTCCCTCCCAGGTGGCTGTGTACTGTATGTAATGTGACACGTGTCCTGTGTAATAACTCCTGTATATCACTACAGTCCTCTCCTTATACCCATCTGTCCTCCCTCCCAGGTGGCTGTGTACTGTATGTAATGTGACACGTGGCCTGTGTAATAACTCCTGTATATCACTACAGTATTCTCCTTATACCCATCTGTCCTCCCTCCCAGGTGGCTGCGCTGTGTACTGTATGTAATATGACACGTGGCCTGTGTAATAACTCCTGTATATCACTAAAGTCTTCTCCTTATACCCATCTGTCCTCCCTCCCAGGTGGCTGCGCTGTGTACTGTATGTAATGTGACACGTGGCCTGTGTAATAACTCCTGTATATCACTACAGTCCTCTCCTTATACCCATCTGTCCTCCCTCCCAGGTGGCTGCGCTGTGTACTGTATGTAATGTGACACGTGGCCTGTGTAATAACTCCTGTATATCACTACAGTCTTCTCCTTATACCCATTTGTCCTCCCTCCCAGGTGGCTGCGCTGTGTACTGTCTGTAATGTGACACGTGGCCTGTGTAATAACTCCTGTATATCACTACAGTCCTCTCCTTATACCCATCTGTCCTCCCTCCCAGGTGGCTGCGCTGTGTACTGTATGTAATGTGACACGTGGCCTGTGTAATAACTCCTGTATATCACTACAGTCCTCTCCTTATACCCATCTGTCCTCCCTCCCAGGTGGCTGCGCTGTGTACTGTATGTAATGTGACACGTGGCCTGTGTAATAACTCCTGTATATCGCTACAGTCTTCTCCTTATACCCATCTGTCCCTCCCAGGTGTCTGTGCTGTGTACTGTATGTAATGTGACACGTGGCCTGTGTAATAACTCCTGTATATCACTACAGTCTTCTCCTTATACCCATCTGTCCTCCCTCCCAGGTGGCTGCGCTGTGTACTGTATGTAATGTGACACGTGGCCTGTGTAATAACTCCTGTATATCGCTACAGTCTTCTCCTTATACCCATCTGTCCCTCCCAGGTGGCTGCACTGTGTACTGTATGTAATGTGACACATGGCCTGTGTAATAACTCCTGTATATCACTACAGTCCTCTCCTTATACCCATCTGTCCGCCCTCCCAGGTGGCTGTGTACTGTATGTAATGTGACACGTGGCCTGTGTAATAACTCCTGTATATCACTACAGTCTTCTCCTTATACCCATCTGTCCTCCCTCCCAGGTGGCTGCGCTGTGTACTGTCTGTAATGTGACACGTGGCCTGTGTAATAACTCCTGTATATCGCTACAGTCTTCTCCTTATACCCATCTGTCCCTCCCAGGTGTCTGTGCTGTGTACTGTATGTAATGTGACACGTGGTCTGTGTAATAACTCCTGTATATCACTACAGTCTTCTCCTTATACCCATCTGTCCCTCCCAGGTGTCTGTGCTGTGTACTGTATGTAATGTGACACGTGGCCTGTGTAATAACTCCTGTATATCACTACAGTCTTCTCCTTATACCCATCTGTCCTCCCTCCCAGGTGGCTGCGCTGTGTACTGTATGTAATGTGACATGTGGCCTGTGTAATAACTCCTGTATATCACTACAGTCTTCTCCTTATACCCATCTGTCCTTCCTCCCTGGTGGCTGTGTACTGTATGTAATGTGACACGTGGTATGTGTAATAACTTCTGTATATCACTACAGTCCTCTCCTTATACCCATCTGTCCTCCCTCCCAGGTGGCTGCGCTGTGTACTGTATGTAATGTGGCCTGTGTAATAACTCCTGTATATCACTACAGTCCTCTCCTTATACCCATCTGTCCTCCCATCCAGGTGGCTGCGCTGTGTACTGTATGTAATGTGGCACGTGGCCTGTGTAATAACTCCTGTATATCACTACAGTCTTCTCCTTATACCCATCTGTCCTCCCTCCCAGGTGGCTGTGCTGTGTACTGTATGTAATGTGACACGTGGCCGATGTAATAACTCCTGTATATCACTACAGTCTTCTCCTTATACCCATCTGTCCTCCCTCCCAGGTGGCTGTGTACTGTATGTAATGTGACACGTGGCCTGTGTAATAACTCCTGTATATCACTACAGTATTCTCCTTATACCCATCTGTCATCCCTCCCAGGTGGCTGCGCTGTGTACTGTATGTAATGTGACACGTGGCCTGTGTAATAACTCCTGTATATCACTACAGTCCTCTCCTTATACCCATCTGTCCTCCCTCCCAGGTGGCTGTGTACTGTATGTAATGTGACACGTGGCCTGTGTAATAACTCCTGTATATCACTACAGTCCTCTCCTTATACCCATCTGTCCTCCCTCCCAGGTGGCTGCGCTGTGTACTGTATCTAATGTGACACGTGGCCTGTGTAATAACTCCTGTATATCACTACAGTCCTCTCCTTATACCCATCTGTCCTCCCTCCCAGGTGGCTGCGCTGTGTACTGTATGTAATGTGACACGTGGCCTGTGTAATAACTCCTGTATATCACTACAGTCCTCTCCTTATACCCATCTGTCCTCCCTCCCAGGTGGCTGCGCTGTGTACTGTATGTAATGTGACACGTGGCCTGTGTAATAACTCCTGTATATCACTACAGTCTTCTCCTTATACCCATCTGTGCTCCCTCCCAGGTGGCTGCGCTGTGTACTGTATGTAATGTGACACGTGGCCTGTGTAATAACTCCTGTACATCACTACAGTCCTCTCCTTATACCCATTTGTCCCTCCCTGGTGGCTGCGCTGTGTACTATATGTAATGTGACACGTGGCCTGTGTAATAACTCCTGTATATCACTACAGTCCTCTCCTTATACCCATCTGTCCTCCCTCCCAGGTGGCTGTGTACTGTATGTAATGTGACACGTGGCCTGTGTAATAACTCCTGTATATCACTACAGTCTTCTCCTTATACCCATCTGTCCTCCCTCCCAGGTGGCTGCGCTGTGTACTGTATGTAATGTGACACGTGGCCTGTGTTATAACTCCTGTATATCACTACAGTCTTCTCCTTATACCCATCTGTCCTCCCTCCCAGGTGGCTGTGTACTGTATGTAATGTGACACGTGGCCTGTGTAATAACTCCTGTATATCACTACAGTCCTCTCCTTATACCCATCTGTCCTCCCTCCCAGGTGGCTGCACTGTGTACTGTATGTAATGTGACACGTGGCCTGTGTAATAGCTCCTGTATATCACTACAGTCTTCTCCTTATACCCATCTGTCCTCCCTCCCAGGTGGCTGCGCTGTGTACTGTATGTAATGTGACACGTGGCCTGTGTAATAACTCCTGTATATCACTACAGTCCTCTCCTTATACCCATCTGTCCTCCCTCCCAGGTGGCTGTGTACTGTATGTAATGTGACACGTGGCCTGTGTAATAACTCCTGTATATCACTACAGTCTTCTCCTTATACCCATCTGTCCTCCCTCCCAGGTGGCTGTGTACTGTATGTAATGTGACACGTGGCCTGTGTAATAACTCCTGTATATCACTACAGTCTTCTCCTTATACCCATCTGTCCTCCCTCCCAGGTGGCTGCGCTGTGTACTGTATGTAATGTGACACGTGGCCTGTGTAATAACTCCTGTATATCACTACAGTCTTCTCCTTATACCCATCTGTCCTCCCTCCCAGGTGGCTGCGCTGTGTACTGTATATAATGTGACATGTGGCCTGTGTAATAACTCCTGTATATCACTACAGTCATCTCCTTATACCCATCTGTCCTCCCTCCCAGGTGGCTGTGCTGTGTACTGTATGTAATGTGACACGTGGCCTGTGTAATAACTCCTGTATATCACTACAGTCCTCTCCTTATACCCATCTGTCCTCCCTCCCAGGTGGCTGCGCTGTGTACTGTATGTAATGTGACACGTGGCCTGTGTAATAACTCCTGTATATCACTACAGTCCTCTCCTTATACCCATCTGTCCTCCCTCCCAGGTGGCTGTGTACTGTATGTAATGTGACACGTGGCCTGTGTAATAACTCCTGTATATCACTACAGTCCTCTCCTTATACCCATCTGTCCTCCCTCCCAGGTGGCTGTGTACTGTATGTAATGTGACACGTAACCTGTGTAATAACTCCTGTATATCACTACAGTCTTCTCCTTATACCCATCTGTCCTCCCTCCCAGGTGGCTGCGCTGTGTACTGTATATAATGTGACATGTGGCCTGTGTAATAACTCCTGTATATCACTACAGTCATCTCCTTATACCCATCTGTCCTCCCTCCCAGGTGGCTGTGCTGTGTACTGTATGTAATGTGACACGTGGCCTGTGTAATAACTCCTGTATATCACTACAGTCTTCTCCTTATACCCATCTGTCCCTCCCAGGTGGCTGTGTACTGTATGTAATGTGACACGTGTCCTGTGTAATAACTCCTGTATATCACTACAGTCCTCTCCTTATACCCATCTGTCCTCCCTCCCAGGTGGCTGTGTACTGTATGTAATGTGACACGTGGCCTGTGTAATAACTCCTGTATATCACTACAGTCCTCTCCTTATACCCATCTGTCCCTCCCAGGTGGCTGCGCTGTGTACTGTATGTAATGTGACACGTGGCCTGTGTAATAACTCCTGTATATCACTACAGTATTCTCCTTATACCCATCTGTCCTCCCTCCCAGGTGGCTGCGCTGTGTACTGTATGTAATATGACACGTGGCCTGTGTAATAACTCCTGTATATCACTAAAGTCTTCTCCTTATACCCATCTGTCCTCCCTCCCAGGTGGCTGCGCTGTGTACTGTATGTAATGTGACACGTGGCCTGTGTAATAACTCCTGTATATCACTACAGTCCTCTCCTTATACCCATCTGTCCTCCCTCCCAGGTGGCTGCGCTGTGTACTGTATGTAATGTGACACGTGGCCTGTGTAATAACTCCTGTATATCACTACAGTCTTCTCCTTATACCCATCTGTCCTCCCTCCCAGGTGGCTGCGCTGTGTACTGTCTGTAATGTGACACGTGGCCTGTGTAATAACTCCTGTATATCGCTACAGTCTTCTCCTTATACCCATCTGTCCCTCCCAGGTGTCTGTGCTGTGTACTGTATGTAATGTGACACGTGGCCTGTGTAATAACTCCTGTATATCACTACAGTCTTCTCCTTATACCCATCTGTCCTCCCTCCCAGGTGGCTGCGCTGTGTACTGTATGTAATGTGACACGTGGCCTGTGTAATAACTCCTGTATATCGCTACAGTCTTCTCCTTATACCCATCTGTCCCTCCCAGGTGGCTGCACTGTGTACTGTATGTAATGTGACACGTGGCCTGTGTAATAACTCCTGTATATCACTACAGTCTTCTCCTTATCCCCATCTGTCTTCCCTCCCAGGTGGCTGTGTACTGTATGTAATGTGACACGTGGTCTGTGTAATAACTCCTGTATATCACTACAGTCTTCTCCTTATACCCATCTGTCCTCCCTCCCAGGTGGCTGCGCTGTGTACTGTCTGTAATGTGACACGTGGCCTGTGTAATAACTCCTGTATATCGCTACAGTCTTCTCCTTATACCCATCTGTCCCTCCCAGGTGTCTGTGCTGTGTACTGTATGTAATGTGACACGTGGTCTGTGTAATAACTCCTGTATATCACTACAGTCTTCTCCTTATACCCATCTGTCCCTCCCAGGTGTCTGTGCTGTGTACTGTATGTAATGTGACACGTGGCCTGTGTAATAACTCCTGTATATCACTACAGTCTTCTCCTTATACCCATCTGTCCTCCCTCCCAGGTGGCTGCGCTGTGTACTGTATGTAATGTGACATGTGGCCTGTGTAATAACTCCTGTATATCACTACAGTCTTCTCCTTATACCCATCTGTCCTTCCTCCCTGGTGGCTGTGTACTGTATGTAATGTGACACGTGGTATGTGTAATAACTTCTGTATATCACTACAGTCCTCTCCTTATACCCATCTGTCCTCCCTCCCAGGTGGCTGCGCTGTGTACTGTATGTAATGTGGCCTGTGTAATAACTCCTGTATATCACTACAGTCCTCTCCTTATACCCATCTGTCCTCCCATCCAGGTGGCTGCGCTGTGTACTGTATGTAATGTGGCACGTGGCCTGTGTAATAACTCCTGTATATCACTACAGTCTTCTCCTTATACCCATCTGTCCTCCCTCCCAGGTGGCTGTGCTGTGTACTGTATGTAATGTGACACGTGGCCGATGTAATAACTCCTGTATATCACTACAGTCTTCTCCTTATACCCATCTGTCCTCCCTCCCAGGTGGCTGTGTACTGTATGTAATGTGACACGTGGCCTGTGTAATAACTGCTGTATATCACTACAGTCCTCTCCTTATACCCATCTGTCCTCCCTCCCAGGTGGCTGCGCTGTGTACTGTATGTAATGTGACACGTGGCCTGTGTAATAACTCCTGTATATCACTACAGTCCTCTCCTTATACCCATCTGTCCTCCCTTCCAGGTGGCTGCGCTGTGTACTGTATGTAATGTGACACGTGGCCTGTGTAATAACTCCTGTATATCACTACAGTCCTCTCCTTATACCCATCTGTCCTCCCTCCCAGGTGGCTGTGTACTGTATGTAATGTGACACGTGGCCTGTGTAATAACTCCTGTATATCACTACAGTCTTCTCCTTATACCCATCTGTCCTCCCTCCCAGGTGGCTGCTCTGTGTACTGTATGTAATGTGACACGTGGCCTGTGTAATAACTCCTGTATATCACTACAGTCCTCTCCTTATACCCATCTGTCCTCCCTCCCAGGTGGCTGCGCTGTGTACTGTATGTAATGTGACACGTGGCCTGTGTAATAACTCCTGTATATCACTACAGTCCTCTCCTTATACCCATCTGTCCTCCCTCCCAGGTGGCTGGGCTGTGTACTGTATGTAATGTGACACGTGGCCTGTGTTATAACTCCTGTATATCACTACAGTCCTCTCCTTATACCCATCTGTCCTCCCTCCCAGGTGGCTGTGCTGTGTACTGTATGTAATGTGACACGTGGCCTGTGTAATAACTCCTGTATATCACTACAGTCCTCTCCTTATACCCATCTGTCCTCACTCCCAGGTGGCTGTGCTCTGTACTGTATGTAATGTGACACGTGGCCTGTGTAATAACTCCTGTATATCACTACAGTCCTCTCCTTATACCCATCTGTCCTCCCTCCCAGGTGGCTGTGTACTGTATGTAATGTGACACGTGGCCTGTGTAATAACTCCTGTATATCACTACAGTCCTCTCCTTATTCCCATCTGTCCTCCCTCCCAGGTGGCTGCGCTGTGTACTTACCCCGATCTGCTGGACAGCACTCACTTTCCAGAGGATGCTAAGAGCAGGGCCCTGGAGCTCATGGAGGAACTGGACAATGGATCTGTGGGTCAGTGGGAGCGTGGAAGGAATCACTAATCACTAATACTACAAGAAAGGTTTTCATTAGTATCTGTAGCTACAAATTATCCACAATGAGCTAGAAAACTAAACCAGGGGTGTATCAGTAAGGACTGTATGGTGCATCATGCACAGTGTCATCGGGGTAATGGGGCACCCAAGCCAAACTCCCTACATCACAGAACAAGGTTGTGTTATGGTGAGACTTCCATTATGTGTTGAAAAAATGTTCTTGAAAAATATGTTCCCAATGTAGGGCATGGGAAAAGTGTTTGTATGTCCTGTTGTAGGACCTAAGATGATGTGGTTCTATGTTCTGGTGTGGGGTCTGGGAGAAGTGGTTCTCAGTCTTGGTGTAGGACCTGGGAGAAGTGGTTCTCAGTCTTAATGTGGGGTCTGGGAGAAGTGGTTCTAGGTCTTTGTGTAGGGCCTGGGAGAAGTGGTTTTAGGTCTTTGCATAGGGCCTGGGAGAAGTGGTTCTAGGTCTTTGTGTAGAACCTGGGAGAAGTGGTTCTAAGTCTTGGTGTAGGACCTGGGAGAAGTGGTTCTCAGTCTTGGTGTGGGGTCTGGGAGAAGTAATTCTGGGTCTTTGTGTAGGGCCTAGGAGAAGTGGTTCTAGGTCTTTGCATAGGGCCTGGGAGATGTGGCTTTAGATCATGGTGTGGGACCTGGAAGATGTGGTTTTATTTTCTGGTGTAGGGCCTGGGAGAAGTTTTTCTAGGTGCTTGTGAAGGGCCAGGGAGAATTGGTACTAGGTATAGGTGTAGGGCTGGGATAACTGGTTCTAGGTGCAGGTCTATGGTCAAGGATCAAGTGATTCTTGGTCTAAGGCTGGGGATAAGTAGTTCTATGTGCTGGTGTAGGGCCTGGGAGATTTGGTCCTAGGTATAGGTGTAGGGCCTGGGAGAAGTGGTTCCAGGTGCTGGTAGATTTAGTTCTAGGTGTAGTTGCTGGTGTAGTGCATCATAGAATTGGTTCTATACTGTCAAAAGAACTATCGGATGCTTTTAAAGAACAAAATTATCCATAGTATTAAACCAGGCATTAGCATGTTCCTCAGCGATGGAAAGGTCTATTTGCTTCGTTAAAAAAAAGCCTTAATAAGAATTATAAAATGTACAAAAGTAGGAAAGATAACATCTAAATATAACGTTACAGGTTATAAGGGCATCATGAACAGTAATGATAAGCTATTGTTCACGGACTTTATATTACGAAAGAATGTGGATACAAAAAAACATCTAGGGTGGGTCGTATTGCGGTGCGCAGCTGGCAGTTGTGCGCAACGCCAGCTGAACTTGGAGGGAATTACCTACAGGGCAAATCCATGTCTGGTATAATATCGCCCCTTTATAAATAACCTTACAGAAATCACCTTACTGTACACACACAAGCGATGGGTCTTCTCATCTCTATCCCTACAGGCAGCTATAATCCAAAGTACCTCGTGAAGACCCTGCCCAGCAAGATCGCCAACTTCATAATGAAGAGGGATGGGGGGGTCCCCTGTGACCCCAGAAACATTATTGTATCCAGTGGAGCCTCAAACGCCATTGTGGTGAGTCAGTTACTTCGCTTGGTGGCTTTCTGGTATCTCTTGCATTTGCTAGAGGAGATGATGGGCATAGTATTATTTAGGGGGTCTGGGGCGGCTTTGCCTGGGCACTGAGCACCAATTATGGGCCCTTATTCTGGTTTACAAGGGCAAATTACTTCTGAAATGGACAAAACCATGTGCACTGCAGGTGGGGAAGATGATTTGGATGCGGTTTTACTTCAAAGTGAGTTCTATATTCCAGGGTAAAAATAAAGCAGGCAGTATTTACCCTGCACAGAAACAAAATAACTCACCCAAATAATTATCTCTGCACATCTGTAGCTCACCCCTAACCTTCCCTTCCCTCACACCCTAACCTTCCCCTCCTCAGTCCCTAACCTTCCCCTCCCTCACACCCTAACCTTCCCCTCACTCACACCTTAACCTTCCCCTCACTCACACCCTAACCTTCCCCTCCCTCACACCCTAACCTTCCCCTCGCTCACACCCTAACCTTCCCCTCCCTCACACCCTAACCTTCCCCTCCCTCACACCCTAACCTTCCCCTCCCTCACACCTTAACCATCCCCTCCCTCACACCTTAACCATCCCCTCCCTCACACCTTAACCATCCCCTCCCTCACACCCTAACCTTCCCCTCCCTCACACCTTAACCTTCCCCTCCCTCACACTCTAATACGGCCTACACACATGCCGATATTAAGGCATTTTCTAAGCGATTTTGCTTAGTTTTGCAAAGTCGCTTAGCAAATGCCCTCACATCGGTGTATGTGTGGGGGCTGTATCTGCATCGGCGCGCGTCCCCGCGCGTCTTTATCGGTGGCCGAGATTGACGGACAGTGTCCATCAATCTCGGCATCGGCAGTGTTCTCCCACCGGAGAACACTGGTGCTGTCCGCTCGCTTAGCACACAGAGCTGACAGCTCGCTCTGTGTGTGGGCTGTCAGCTCTGTGTGCTAGGCGATAGCGGCGCAGCACAGCCCGACATAGCGCAGCTAGGTAGCCCTGCACACATCGGCATGTGTGTAGGGCCCATTACCTTCCCCTACCTCACATCCTAACCTTCCACACCCTCAAACCTTAACCTTCCCCTCCCTCACACCCTAACATTCCCCTCCCTCACATCCTAACCTTCCACACCCTCACACCTTAACCTTCCCCTCCTTCACACCCTAACCTTCCCCTCCCTCAAACCTTAACCTTCCCTTCCCTCACACCCTAACCTTCCCCTCCCTCACACCTTAACCTTCCTCTCCCTCACACCCTAACCTTCCCTGTCTAAGTCCCTAACCTTCCCCTCCCTCACACCCTAACCTTCCCCTCCCTCACACCCTAATCTTCCCCTCCCTCACACCCTAACCTTCCCCTCCCTCACACCTTAACCTTCCCCTCCCTCACACCCTAACCTTCCCCTCCCTCAAACCTTAACCTTCCCCTCCCTCACACCCTAACATTCCCCTCCCTCACACCCTAACCTTCCCCTCCCTCACACTCTAACCTTCCCCTCCCTCACACTCTAACCTTCCACACCCTCACACCTTAACCATCCCCTCCCTCACACCCTAACCTTCCCCTCCCTCACACCCTAACCTTCCCCTCCCTCACACTCTAACCTTCCCCTCCCTCACATCCTAACCTTCCCCTCCCTCACACCTTAACCTTCCCCTCCCTCACACCCTAACCTTCCCCTCCCTCACACCCTAACCTTCCCCTCCCTCACACCTTAACCTTCCCCTCCTTCACACCTTAACCTTCCCCTCCCTCACACCCTAACCTTCCCCTCCCTCCTCAGTCCCTAACCTTCCCCTCCCTCACACCCTAACCTTCCCCTCCCTCACACCCTAACCTTCCCCTCCCTCACACCCTAACCTTCCCCTCCCTCACACCCTAACCTTCCCCTCCCTCACACCCTAACCTTCCCCTCCCTCACACAGTAACCTTCCCCTCCCTCACACCCTAACCTTCCCCTCCCTCACACCTTAACCTTCTCCTCCCTCACACCTTAACCTTCCCCTCCCTCACACCTTAACCTTCCCCTCCCTCACACCTTAACCTTCCCCTTCCTCACACCCTAACCTTCTCCTCCCTCACACCTTAACCTTCCCCTCCCTCACACCTTAACCTTCCCCTCCCTCACACCTTAACCTTCTCCTCCCTCACACCTTAACCTTCCCCTCCCTCACACCCTAACCTTCTCCTCCCTCACACCTTAACCTTCCCCTCCCTCACACCTTAACCTTCTCCTCCCTCACACCCTAACATTCCCCTCCCTCACATCCTAACCTTCCCCTCCCTCACACCTTAACCTTCCCCTCCTTCACACCCTAACCTTCCCCTCCCTCAAACCTTAACCTTCCCTTCCCTCACACCCTAACCTTCCCCTCCCTCACATCCTAACCTTCCCCTCCCTCACACAGTAACCTTCCCCTCCCTCACACCTTAACCTTGCTCTCCCTCACACCCTAACCTTCCCTGTCTCAGTCCCTAACCTTCCCCTCCCTCACACCCTAACCTTCCCCTCCCTCACACCCTAACCTTCCCCTCCCTCACACCCTAACCTTCCCCTCCCTCACACCCTAACCTTCCCCTCCCTCACACCCTAACCTTCCCCTCCCTCACACCCTAACCTTCCCCTCCCTCACACCCTAACCTTCCCCTCCCTCACACCTTAACCTTCCCCTCCCTCACACCTTAACCTTCCCCTCCCTCACACCCTAACCTTCCCCTCCCTCACACCCTAACCTTCCCCTCCCTCACACCCTAACCTTCCCCTCCCTCACACCCTAACCTTCCCCTCCCTCACACCCTAACCTTCCCCTCCCTCACACCCTAACCTTCCCCTCCCTCACACCCTAACCTTCCCCTCCCTCCCTCACACCTTAACCTTTCCCTCCCTCACACCTAAACCTTTCCCTCCCTCACACCCTAACCTTCCTCTCCCTCACACCCTAACCTTCCCCTGCTCAGTCCCTAACCTTCCCCTCCCTCAGTCCCTAACCTTCCCCTCCCTCACACCTTAACCTTCCCCTCCCTCACACCCTAACCTTCCCCTCCCTCACACCTTAACCTTCCCCTCCCTCACACCTTAACCTTCCCCTCCCTCACACCTTAACCTTCCCCTCCCTCACACCCTAACCTTCCCCTCCCTCACACCCTATCCTTCCCCTCCCTCACACCCTAACCTTCCCCTCCCTCACACCCTAACCTTCCCCTCCCTCACACCCTAACCTTCCCCTCCTTCACACCTTAACCTTCCCCTCCCTCAGTCCCTAACCTTCCCCTCCCTCACACCTTAACCTTCCCCTCCCTCACACCTTAACCTTCCCCTCCCTCCTCAGTCCCTAACCTTCCCCTCCCTCAGTCCCTAACCTTCCCCTCCCTCACACCTTAACCTTCCCCTCCCTCCTCATTACCTAACCTTCCCCTCCCTCACATCCTAACCTTCCCCTCCCTCCTCAGTCCCTAACCTTCCCCTCCCTCACACCTTAACCTTCCCCTCCCTCCTCAGTCCCTAACCTTCCCCTCCCTCCTCAGTCCCTAACCTTCCCCTCCCTCACATCCTAACCTTCCCCTCCCTCACACCTTAACCTTCCCCTCCCTCCTCAGTCCCTAACCTTCTCCTCCCTCACACCCTAACCTTCCCCTCCCTCACACCCTAACCTTCCCCTCCCTCACACCCTAACCTTCCCCTCCCTCAGTCCCTAACCTTCCCCTCCCTCACACCTTAACCTTCCCCTCCCTCCTCAGTCCCTAACCTTCCCCTCCCTCAGTCCCTAACCTTCCCCTCCCTCACACCTTAACCTTCCCCTCCCTCCTCATTACCTAACCTTCCCCTCCCTCACATCCTAACCTTCCCCTCCCTCCTCAGTCCCTAACCTTCCCCTCCCTCACACCTTAACCTTCCCCTCCCTCCTCAGTCCCTAACCTTCTCCTCCCTCACACCCTAACCTTCCCCTCCCTCACACCCTAACCTTCCCCTCCTTCACACCCTAACCTTCCCCTCCCTCAGTCCCTAACCTTCCCCTCCCTCACACCCTAACCTTCCCCTCCCTCACACCCTAACCTTCCCCTCCCTCACACCTTAACCTTCCCCTCCCTCACACCCTAACCTTCCTCTCCCTCACGCCTTAACCTTCCCCTCCCTCCTCAGTCCCTAACCTTCTCCTCCCTCACACCTTAACCTTCCCCTCCCTCACACCTTAACCTTCTCCTCCCTCACACCTTAACCTTCCCCTCCCTCACACCCTAACCTTCCCCTCCCTCACACCCTAACCCTCCCCTCCCTCACACCCTAACCTTCCCCTCCCTCACACCCTAACCTTCCCCTCCCTCCTCAGTCCCTATCCTTCCCCTCCCTCACAACTTAACATTCCCCTCCCTCCTCAGTCCCTAACCTTCCCCTCCCCTCCCTCCCTCCCCAGTCCCTAACCTTCCCCTCCCTCCTCAGTCCCTAACCTTCCCCTCCCTCACACCCTTATCCACCTACTATTTAGACCTAACCTTTTCCTCTCCACCAATCCAGTGTTGTCATGTTGGTATTCTGATGCCGGTCTTTATATCAGCGGTCTGCCATCATTATTTTGATTTCCTGGAGTCCCACCTGCCAGGACGCTGACCACATCCCAACATCCATTTATGGCAGGAACCCTCTATATATCACTGCTCTCCCATTCCACTGTGCCTACTGTCATCAGTGTCTGGCAATGTATAATAACTGGCATTACGCCACACTGCCAGTTATTATGTCATCAATCAGAATGACGACATGGTCAGTGTTTGGCTTGGGCTTTAATACTGTGAACACGGTATGCCGACATGAACAATGACTCATCTTGACATAAACCATCTGCAGTGAGATCTCTTTCCATGTCCCAATATTCCCAAATCCATGCACCCCGTTTATTATTCATACCATGACTGTCAAAACCCTCACTACAGACCACGTCAGACCCCATATCTGGGTCCAGGTTCTGGAGAGAGGAAAAGACTAATCACATGGGCAAAGTAGGAAGCATGGGTACCCCCAGTACACGGTGTAGTGGGGATGCGCTGGCACGGGTGTAGTGGGGAAGCGCTGGCACGGGTGTAGTGGGGAAGCGCTGGCACGGGTGTAGTGGGGAAGCGCTGGCACGGGTGTAGTGGGGAAGCGCTGGCACGGGTGTAGTGGGGAAGCGCTGGCACGGGTGTAGTGGGGAAGCGCTGGCACGGGTGTAGTGGGGAAGCGCTGGCACGGGTGTAGTGGGGAAGCGCTGGCACGGGTGTAGTGGGGAAGCGCTGGCACGGGTGTAGTGGGGAAGTGCTGGCACATGGGTGTAGCGGGGAAGTGCTGGCACGGGTGCAGTGGGGATGCTGGGGCCGGTGTAGTGGGGAAGCGCTGGCACGGGTTTAGGGGGAAGCACTGGCACGGGTGTAGTGGGGAAGCGCTGGCACGGGTGTAGTGAGGAAGCGCTGGCACGGGTGTAGGGGGAAGCACTGGCACGGGTGTAGTGGGGAAGCGCTGGCACGGGTGTAGTGGGGAAGTGCTGGCACATGGGTGTAGCGGGGAAGTGCTGGCATGGGTGTAGCGGGGATGCTTGGGCCGGTGTAGTGGGGAAGCGCTGGCACGGGTTTAGGGGGAAGCACTGGCACGGGTTTAGTGGGGAAGCGCTGGCACGGGTGTAGTGGTTAAGTGCTGGCACGGGTGTAGTGGTTAAGTGCTGGCACGGGTGTAGTGGGGAAGCGCTGGCATGGGTGTAGTGGGGAAGCGCTGGCATGGGTGCAGTGGGGAAGCGCTGGCACGGGTGCAGTGGGGATGCTGGGGCCGGTGTAGTGGGGAAGCGCTGGCACGGGTTTAGTGGGGAAGCGCTGGCACGGGTGTAGTGGTTAAGTGCTGGCACGGGTGTAGTGGTTAAGTGCTGGCACGGGTGTAGTGGGGAAGCGCTGGCACGGGTGTAGTGGGTGTAGTGGGGAAGCGCTGGCATGGGTGCAGTGGGGAAGCGCTGGCACGGGTGCAGTGGGGATGCTGGGGCCGGTGTAGTGGGGAAGCGCTGGCACGGGTGTAGGGGGAAGCACTGGCACGGGTGTAGTGGTTAAGTGCTGGCACGGGTGTAGTTGGGATGCTGTGGCCGGTGTAGTGGGGAAGCGCTGGCACGGGTGTAGCGGGGAAGCGCTGGCATGGGTGTAGTGGGGAAGCGCTGGCACGGGTGCAGTGGGGATGCTGGGGCCGGTGTAGTGGGGAAGTGCTGGCACGGGTGTAGGGGGAAGCACTGGCACAGGTGTAGTGGGGAAGCGCTGGCACGGGTGTAGTGGTTAAGTGCTGGCACGGGTGTAGTTGGGATGCTGTGGCCGGTGTAGTGGGGAAGTGCTGGCACGGTTGTAGCGGGGAAGTGCTGGCACGGGTGTAGCGGGGAAGCGCTGGCACGGGTGTAGTGGGGAAGCGCTGGCACGGGTGTAGTGGGGAAGCGCTGGCACGGGTGTAGTGGGGAAGCGCTGGCACGGGTGTAGCGGTTAAGTGCGTGGATGGGTGTAGCGGGGAAGGGCTGGCACGGGTGTAGCGGGGAAGCGCTGGCACGGGTGTAGCGGGGAAGCGCTGGCACGGGTGTATTGGGGATGCTGGGGCCAGTGTAGTGGGGAAGCGCTGGAACGGGTGTATTGGGAAAGTGCCGGCACGGGTGTAGTGGGGAAGTGCTGGCACGGGTGTAGTGGGGAAGTGCTGGCACGGGTGTAGTGGGGATGCTGGGGCCGGTGTAGTGGGGAAGCGTTGGCACGGGTGTAGCGGGGAAGTGCTGGCAAGGGTGTAGCGGGGAAGTGCTGGCATGGGTGTAGTGGGGAAGCGCTGGCACGGGTGTAGCGGGGAAGTGCAGGCACGGGTGTAGCGAGGAAGCGCTGGCACGGGTGTAGCGGGGAAGTGCAGGCACGGGTGTAGCGAGGAAGCGCTGGCACGGGTGTAGCGGGGAAGCGCTGGCACAGGTGTAGTGAGGAAGCGCTGGCACAGGTGTAGTGGGGAATTGCAGGCACGGGTGTAGCGGGGAAGCGCTTGCACGGGTGTAGTGGGGAAGCGCTGGCACAGGTGTAGCGGGGATGCTGGGGCCGGTGTAGTGGGGAAGCGCTGGCACGGGTGTACTGGGGATGCTGGGGCCGGTGTAGCAGGGAAGTGCTGGGGCCGGTGTAGCAGGGAAGTGCTGGCACGGGTGTAGTGGGGAAGCGCTGGCACGGGTGTAGTGGGGATGCGCTGGCACGGGTGTAGCGGGGAAGGGCTGGCACGGGTGTAGCGGGGAAGCGCTGGCACGGGTGTAGTGGGGAAGTGCTGGCACATGGGTGTAGCGGGGAAGCGCTGGCACGGGTGTAGTGGGGAAGTGCTGGCACGGGTGTAGTGGGGATGCTGGGGCCGGTGTAGTGGGGAAGCGCTGGCACGGGTGTAGCGGGGATGCTGGGGCCGGTGTAGCAGGGATGTAACAGCACCTTGAAGGTACTTGCGGAACTTTCAGTGTTGGATTAGGTTGGAAACCAGGCTGGGAATTTCCTAGAAGCAGCCCTCACGGAAAGTGCAGGATCCCTCCTCATTGGGCCTGATTCACAGTAGGACACCATTGCATCCGTTCTTGTGCCTTTTACTGCAGTTGTCTCTACAACTAGAGAGCTTGAACGCAAGCGTCTGGTTAGAGGTAGGGAAAGCTACAGGTCTCACCACGGACTTTTCAACTAAACACTTCTATAAAGGAGTGTAAACATTATCTCATTAACCGTTCCCTTACAGGTGCCTTTCTACTTTTTATTCTTTTTTCTCATTACCGCTTGTCTCAAATATTCTTTCATCTATTATCGCTTGTCTTAAATTCTTTCCTTTTCATTACAATATTACCTACCCTCCCTTTCTATATAATAGCGCTCATTTCTCTCTTATTGTACATGCAACTTCCCTACAGTGAATGTGATATGTGATATGGCGGGATGGGAATATCCAGCTCTCCCCATGCAGACAGTAGTCGACGTCTGACACACCACTTCTGTTCCTACAGAGCATCTTATCCCTGGTGGTAAATAATGAGGAGCCCCTGAAAACAGGGATCATGGTATCTGTTCCCCATTACACGGTCTACGTGGACACAATTGCGCTGTCTGGAGCGGTGAAAGTGGAATACAAGCTGGAGGAAGAGGGCGGCTGGTCTGTGAATGTCGCCAATATCCAGACGTCTCTCCGCGAAGCGAGGAAATACTGTAACCCAAAGGTCCTCTGCGTCATTAACCCTGGGAACCCCACAGGTAACAAACCCTCTATCACAGGAGCAATGCTGGGGGGAGATGGTGGTCACAGGTCACATGGTCACAGGAGCAATGCTGAGGGAGAGATGGTGGTCACAGGTCACATGGTCACAGGAGCAATGCTGGGGGATAGATGGTGGTCACAGGTCACATGGTCACAGGAGCAATGCTGGGGGATAGATGGTGGTCACAGGTCACATGGTCACAGGAGCAATGCTGGGGGAGTGATGGCGGTCACAGGTCACATGGTTACATAGTCACAGGTCACATGGTCACAGGAACAATGCTGGGGGAAGAGATGGTGGTAACAGGTCACATGGTCACAGGAGCAATGCTGGGGGAGAGATGGTGGTCACAGGTCACATGGTCACAGGAGCAATGCTGGGGGAGAGATGGTGGTCACAGGTCACATGCTCACAGGAGCAATGCTGGGGGAGAGATGGTGGTCACAGGTCACATGGTCACAGGAGCAATGCTGGGGGAGAGATGGTGGTCACAGGTCACATGGTCACAGGTCACATGGTCACAGGAGCAATGCTGGGGGAGAGATGGTGGTCACAGGTCACATGAGCAATGCTGGGGGAGAGATGGTGGTCACAGGTCACATGGTCACAGGAGCAATGCTGGGGGAGAGATGGTGGTCACAGGTCACATGGTCACAGGAGCAATGCTGGGGGAGAGATGGTGGTCACAGGTCACAGGAGCAATGCTGGGGGAGAGATGGTGGTCACAGGTCACAGGTCACATGGTCACAGGAGCAATGCTGGGGGAGAGATGGTGGTCACAGGTCACATGAGCAATGCTGGGGGAGAGATGGTGGTCACAGGTCACATGGTCACAGGAGCAATGCTGGGGGAGAGATGGTGGTCACAGGAGCAATGCTGGGGGAGAGATGGTGGTCACAGGTCACATGGTCATAGGAGCAATGCTGGGGGAGAGATGGTGGTCACAGGTCACATGGTCACAGGAGCAATGCTGGGGGAGAGATGGTGGTCACAGGGTCACAGGAGCAATGCTGGGGGAGAGATGGTGGTCACAGGTCACAGGGTCACAGGAGCAATGCTGGGGGAGAGATGGTGGTCACAGGTCACATGGTCATAGGAGCAATGCTGGGGGAGAGATGGTGGTCACAGGTCACATGGTCATAGGAGCAATGCTGGGGGAGAGATAGCGGTCACAGGTCACCAGGGCCACCAAGAGGGGGGGAGCAGGTACTAATTACCCAGTCTGCGCTTGCTGGAGGGGCCCGGCGGGGGCCATGGTCTGACTCCCCTCCCCCCTTTTCACCCTTCCCAGTCAGCAGCAGCACACAACCAGGGCCGCCGAGAGGTGGTGGGGGGGGGGGGGAATAATTACCCCGGGATAGAGGGGCCTGGCGGGGCCCTGGTTCTACATCCCCCTCCCCTTCCCCTTCCCCTTCCCGAGCAGAAGCACACACCTCTACAGCATGTGCAATGCTGACAGCGTGACAGCTCATGCTGATGCTCTCGACTTTAGAGTGTTTTTTCACACCCCCCTCGAAACATTTTGGGGGCGTGGCCTCATTGTGAAATGTGGCCATGCCTCCCACTATTAGGCTACTCCCTAGAAATGTTACAGGGGCTCGACAGTCCTGCAGGTCACATGGTTACATAGTCACAGGTCACATGGTCACAGGAGCAATGCTGGGCACAGATGGTGGCTCTCAGTCACAGGTCACATGGTTACATAGTCACATGAGCAATGCTGGGGGAGAGATGGTGGTCACAGGTCACATGGTTATATAGACACAGGTCACATGGTCACAGGAGCAATGCTGGGGGAAGAGATGGTGGTAACAGGTCACATGGTCACAGGAGCAATGCTGGGGGAGAGATGGTGGTCACAGGTCATATGGTCACAGGAGCAATGCTGGGGGAGAGATGGTGGTCACAGGTCACATGGTCACAGGTCACATGGTCACAGGAGCAATGCTGGGGGGGAGATGGTGGTCACAGGTCACAGGTCACATGGTCACAGGAGCAATGCTGGGGGAGAGATGGTGGTCACAGGTCACATGGTCACAGGAGCAATGCTGGGGGAGAGATGGTGGTCACAGGTCACATGGTCACAGGAGCAATGCTGGGGGAGAGATGGTGGTCACAGGTCACAGGAGCAATGCTGGGGGAGAGATGGTGGTCACAGGTCACAGGTCACATGGTCACAGGAGCAATGCTGGGGGAGAGATGGTGGTCACAGGTCACATGGTCACAGGAGCAATGCTGGGGGAGAGATGGTGGTCACAGGTCACATGAGCAATGCTGGGGGAGAGATGGTGGTCACAGGTCACATGGTCACAGGTCACATGGTCATAGGAGCAATGCTGGGGGAGAGATGGTGGTCACAGGTCACATGGTCATAGGAGCAATGCTGGGGGAGAGATAGCGGTCACAGGTCACCAGGGCCACCAAGAGGGGGGGAGCAGGTACTAATTACCCAGTCTGCGCTTGCTGGAGGGGCCCGGCGGGGGCCATGGTCTGACTCCCCTCCCCCCTTTTCACCCTTCCCAGTCAGCAGCAGCACACAACCAGGGCCGCCGAGAGGTGGTGGTGGTGGGGGGGGGAATAATTACCCCGGGATAGAGGGGCCTGGCGGGGCCCTGGTTCTACATCCCCCTCCCCTTCCCCTTCCCCTTCCTGAGCAGAAGCACACACCTCTACAGCATGTGCAATGCTGACAGCGTGACAGCTCATGCTGATGCTCTCGACTTTAGAGTGTTTTTTCACACCCCCCTCGAAACATTTTGGGGGCGTGGCCTCATTGTGAAATGTGGCCATGCCTCCCACTATTAGGCTACTCCCTAGAAATGTTACAGGGGCTCGACAGTCCTGCAGGTCACATGGTTACATAGTCACAGGTCACATGGTCACAGGAGCAATGCTGGGCACAGATGGTGGCTCTCAGTCACAGGTCACATGGTTACATAGTCACATGAGCAATGCTGGGGGAGAGATGGTGGTCACAGGTCACATGGTTATATAGACACAGGTCACATGGTCACAGGAGCAATGCTGGGGACAGATGCTCGTTCTCACAGGTGTCTATGGATTCCCAATTGAGGCACACTGCAACATGTCACAGTGCGGCGAACTATTGAGCAATATGGCTAGTGTGGCGCATGGCATTGCTGGTGAGTGTAATGCTCATGTTCTTCCACCAGATGTCGCTTTTTAAAATCACCATTGCGCATGTGTGAGGTGTCCAATGAAATACAGCAAAGTAATATTATCCAATAACTACTGTACTCTAATGTATGTTAAATGCAGTACTGTATGCTTTACAGGTGAGTGCTGGGATACAGAATCGCTGCATGCAGATCACGCACTGTAACTAGAAATGTAAACATGCAGTACAGTGCTGTATGCCTTCCCGCAGGGCTGCAGGATGTTCTACATTCAGTACAGTGCTGTCTTCCTTCCCGCAGGGCTGCAGGATGTTCTACATCCAGTACAGTGCTGTCTGCCTTCCCACAGGGCTGCAGGATGCTCTACATTCAGTACAGTGCTGTCTGCCTTCCCGCAGGGCTGCAGGATGCTCTACATTCAGTACAGTGCTGTCTGCCTTCCCGCAGGGCTGCAGGATGTTCTACATTCAGTACAGTGCTGTCTGCCTTCCCGCAGGGCTGCAGGATGTTCTACATCCAGTACAGTGCTGTCTGCCTTCCCGCAGGGCTGCAGGATGCTCTACATTCAGTACAGTGCTGTCTGCCTTCCCGCAGGGCTGCAGGATGTTCTACATTCAGTACAGTGCTGTCTGCCTTCCCGCAGGGCTGCAGGATGCTCTACATTCAGTACAGTGCGGTCTGCCTTCCCGCAGGGCTGCAGGATGTTCTACATTCAGTACAGTGCTGTCTGCCTTCCCGCAGGGCTGCAGGATGTTCTACATTCAGTACAGTGCGGTCTGCCTTCCCGCAGGTCTGCAGGGTGCTCTACATTCAGTACAGTGCTGTCTGCCTTCCCGCAGGGCTGCAGGATGCTCTACATTCAGTACAGTGCTGTCTGCCTTCCCGCAGGGCTGCAGGATGCTCTACATTCAGTACAGTGCTGTCTGCCTTCCCGCAGGGCTGCAGGATGTTCTACATTCAGTACAGTGCTGTCTGCCTTCCCGCAGGGCTGCAGGATGCTCTACATTCAGTACAGTGCTGTCTGCCTTCCCGCAGGGCTGCAGGGTGCTCTACATCCAGTACAGTGCTGTCTGCCTTCCCGCAGGGTGCTCTACATCCAGTACAGTGCTGTCTGCCTTCCCGCAGTGCTGCAGGATGCTCTACATTCTGTACAGTACTGTCTGCCTTCCCGCAGGGCTGCAGGGTGCTCTACATTCATGTGGCTCATATCACTCATTCATGCTTTCATGTCTGCTGTTACTATACGCTACTGTACAGATGGAGCCATTGCATCAGCGTACCTAGGCAAGGGTTTCCGTGTGCCACCTTTGTAGCGTGCTCAGACGCATTGAGGCATGCAATACACATGGCCACCACTGGGTGGATATTGCTCCACTAATCCAGTAGTGGGTTGATATACAGTAGAGATGGGGCCGCACCATTCACCGAGAATGGGATGCTCTTGTCTGTGCGTCTCATTCTCTGCAAACGGCGCTGCAGCTCCGTCTGTACAGTACAGTACAAGCTCTGTGTAATGTACAGTGGTCAGGTGGAGCCGGGTCCCGTAGGCAAATCTCTTCATACAAACAGCGTCCTGCAGTTCCCACAGCTGATGCAGCATAACCGATGGATCACTCTGTACATAAACTCCAGAGTACACATCACTATCACCAGGTGTTGTAGGCTAGAAGATAAGTGTGTGGTTCTCCATGCTGGGAGACCTGGGTTCAATTCTTATAGTGAATATATTATTATTATTATTATTATTATTATTATTATTATTATTTTATTGAAACATTTATGAAACTTATATTTAATATAAGAAAAAGGGGTGGTGGTGACCCTGACCACACAGAGTGGGTCTGGGTGCAGGTGCGCCTGGCTGGAGCTGTGTTTCCCTAGCTGCTGCTCTGGGACAGGATAGTTAGTCCTGTACTGAATGAACAAGAAAAGAAAGGGGTGTTGAGCTGCGCTTGGTATAACTTTGTAAAAAGTGAGGTAATAAAACCTGTAAAGTTGGGTGAAAAAAATGAGGGATTGGTTGATCTAGTACAAAAAGATTTAATGTCTAAAATACATATAGCCAGAATACATTGATAATTCTCTAAAATCACATAAAATTCATATCTCACCAACCAAACTGGGGAAAATGTATGGCCCGGAGAGTCCCAAGAGTCCTGTATAGGGCTGAGATGTAAATCGTCCTGTATGGAGCTGCAATGATATGCCCAATTGGAGCAGTAGGGAGGGAGGACCAGATGTAAGAATAAGGAGCGGCTTAAGTTGACACGGATTGCCGACTCCCTCCGCTGGATGGACTGGAGCGGGATGGGTCCTCTACCTCTACCTTACTGTAGGAATTTGTAATCCAAATGGAACCAGTGGAGGTGGTATTACCGGACTGGGATCTGTGCGTGGCCCAAGGGGACCCCCAGGTCCTGGTGAGGCGTGATGGTTGTCTCCAAAGTAGCAGATGGTGAGGAGGACTTGGAGATGTTGATCAGGAGCGGCCCAGGATGGCACAAATAACCGACTCCCTCCGCTGGATGGAATAGATCGGGATACAGTCCTCGACCTCAACCTTGCTGCTAGGACTTGGTGGTCCAATTGGACAAAGGGTGGTAAGTGTGTGCACAAATAAGCACTTCCGGGTTCTTTAGGGGTACCAGTTTGGTATTCTGGAAGGAGATAGAGACCTGAGTCCTGACCGGTTTCGCTGCTCCAGGCAGCTTTGTCAGAGGATAACAGGTTTAAAACATGGCTGGCTATTTATTTCCTGTTACATGGGTCATGTGACCAACTTGATTAGATCAACCAATCTATTTTCTAAACAAATAGGGCGCTAAAGTAGGAGGCAAGTTACTATAAATTCATACACAATAGCATACAATAATAAGATATACACTAAAACATAGTTTGTTAATTGTAAAGTGCTTAGATTATGATCGCTAGCTTGTGCAATCAATTTTGTTAGTGTGGTAGTCATGGTGACTGAGATGACCTTATCGAATGTGCATTTCAATTGGAGGAACAACCTATTAGTTTCCAGGTCATTCTGCCCTGATGGTATGTGGGCTGTGAGGGCGGAAGTACCTGTGGTGCGACCTGTAAGGGCGTCCCCTCTATGCTTTAATGGCGCGGGGGGAGGATTGCATGTCAGAGCTTGTTGTCCCTCCCTAAAAACGGAATGGAATCATTCGTCAGACTGCATTTGAGTCTACAAGCATAGGTCTACACCATTAGGTCGACTTGCATTATGTCGACCTGACTGAAGGCCGACATGGATTAGGTCGACAGGGTCATAAGGTCGACAGGTGTTAGGTCGACAGTGAAAAAAGCCGACGTTTTTTTTTTTTTTTATAAGCGTCGACACAGTCAACATAGCACCGCGTCCCCTCGCAAGGCTTGCTGCGCTCGCCATGCTACGGGCACGGTGCCTCGCTACGCTCGGCACACTATTGTGGTATGTGGGCTGTGAGGGAGGAAGTACCTGTGGTGCGACCTGTAAGGGCGTCCCCTCTATGCTTTAATGGCGGGGGGGAGGATTGCATGTCAGAGCTTGTCCATTAGAGTTGTTTTGTATGGGTACAGAAAAATGACATATAATGGTATTGACTTCAATTTAATAGAGATATTTTATATCATTTAGTTTCTAAAACAATATAATGATATTTTGAGATGTCCATATCTCATACTTAGGCCAGAGACGTGAAAGGGCTGACCTCTAGTGGTTGGAAACTAGAGTACACTTTACATGCCTCATTTGGGCCGGACTACAAAGTTGGTACTTATACAGAGGGAGAAGGAGGATATAGTAGGATGCAGTACAAGAATCAAGATCAGAAAGATGTATTCATGAAATAAAAACCGAAAATGCAAGAAAAAAGGAATAAATAATCATAAATGAATAATAAAAAGTGAAACATGGAACTATTATAACAAAGAAAATTTATAAAGATAAGAATGAATGGAGGAAGGACATATATCATGATAGTTCATAGTTCTTAGAGAGAATGCATATATGGTAGTTTCCCACAATCCGATTTTTATTGCAGGCTACGCACTATGCTGAAAGAATGGGCGCATATACACACATATTATAATGGGTGGGATGATGTCAGGGACGTGCAGTCAGGGGAGGCAGAGCCTCCCCTGTCATTAATGAGCAAAATAAGAAAATAATAGAAAACAAATACATATGACACATATTATGTGTCATAAATGTATGCTTTTTATTATTATTAACATTTTGTTTTGTTTTTACTGTCTTAGGAGGCACCAAGAGCGGTGCCTCCCGCTGACAATGGTAAGGGTCCAAAACAGGGGGCGGGCAGCGGGCGGCTCTGAGCGCCGTGCTGTAAAAGCCCATTCAAAAAAGCTGTAGAAACGGCACCTGTTGAGGTGCCTCAGTGACAGGGACGTGCTTTCTGCCTATAAGAAAGTATGCCCCTGTCACTAAGGCAGATGTGATTGGACAATCACATCTGCCTCAGTGACAGGGGCGTGCTTTCATATAGGCAGAAAGCACGTCCCTGGCTGTAACTGAGGCACCTCTACAGGTGCCGTTTCTACTTTCTACAGGCAGAGGTCCGCTAATTGCTGCTGTCGCCGCGTGGGCCAGGCTCCTCACTGCCTGCTTTCTCCATGCCGCAATTGCCCATTGTAATCCTATGGTCACGTCGCTGCCGTCGCCCTGCTCCCCGCTCAGCTCCAGAGGAGGGGACAGAGCCGGAGACAAGGGGAGTGAGCGGAGCCTGCTGTGTGGACAAGAGGAGCGCTGCAGACCCGCAGCAAACCAGCGGGCAGAGAGCCAGAAGGATTCGAGGGGAGCAGCTGGGACGGGGAGCGGACGCAGCCGTCATGCGGGAGATGGCTGGAGCTCAGGGCCGAGTCCCTCTTGCCAGAAAAGTCACTCATGTCCCCAGCGTGGTAGGAACTGTAAGACGGCGCAGACGAGAGCCCGCCGTGCTAGCATACATTGAAGATGCCGGCGCAGCACCACAGTCTGGTCCGCTGCGCAATAATCCCTGTTGAGGGAGAGGCAGACAGGAGCTGCAGCAGCCAGCAGCACAGTGAGAGATGCCACAAAGCCCACACCGGCCAAAAGGTCAGAGGTATGTTGGCAATTATTACTACAGTATGTATGTGCATAAAAATAGCCACAGGCAGTGCCACTTAGGGCAAAGTCTATAGTTGTGGTGGTGTTTTTTCTTTTTTTTGGAGGGGGGGGGGGGGGGCACCAGACTACTACCTTGACCCGGGTGCCAGAAATCATAGTTTTGGCCCGGGCAAGTGCCCCCGTGCCAGTACAATTCTAAAACTGCAGGGCCGCCAGCGTAATTATAGACCCTGTACAGAATGAGGCCGAGCGGGAGCCCGCAACCAGCTGCTTCTAGTGAGTAATGCTGACACTGTTATGCTGCCAGCTGCGAACTCCCACTTGGCCTGATTTTGTACAGGGTGCAATCTGGTTGCGGGTCAGTGTAGCCAGCACCAACGTGCTTTGTGGGGAGCATCAGGTCCAGGTTGCTTCTGCAATGAGAGGCAGGAGCTGCTCTGCCTGTCTCTGCTGCTTATGCAGGCGGCAGCTCCCACACCTGCCTGTCAGTGCAGAAGCAACCCAGACCCAGTGCTCCCCACAGAGCCCGTTGGCACGGGCTCCACCATGGCAGTGCCTCACCAACCACTAACTGAGGTGATGTTTTGCAGATGGTACACACAGATGGTATATAATGATGATTTATAGTTCTTAGAGGAGTGAATGGAAGGAGAATGTATATATGGCAAATCTCCCACAATCCGATTTTTATTGCAGGCTGCGCACTGCACCAAAAGAGTGGGCGCATATATACACACATGTTACAATGGGTGGGGTGGTGTTTTACGGATGGTGCACACAGATGGTATATATACACACACACATTATAGTGGGTGGAATGATTTTTTACAGATGGTGGAGTTCGGACATACATGGTGATGGAATGGGAATATACATTCTAAATGACTGAGTTAAGTTCCACCATCTCATTGAGGCCCTCTGGGTGGATAGAGTTCAGCAGGTGCATCCAAAAAACTTCTTGTTTGCACAATCTGCTGAACCTATCCCCCCCTCTGTTGGTGTTTTTAATATGTTCCACCCCTATCAGTTCCAAGCTTTGGGGATCGGCGTTGTGCTTCTCGAAGAAATGTCTAGAGACACTATGTGAAATTAAACTCTTTTTAATATTATGACGGTGCTCTAAGAACCTGATACGGAGTTTCCTAGTTGTGCGGCCCACGTATTTGAGCCCGCATTCACAGGACAAAACATAGATTGTATAAGTGGTGTTGCAATTTATAAAATTCCTAATAGGGTGTGTTTTGGTATCCCCCAGGTCACCATCTTCCTCCAGACGTTTCTCTATAGTTCGACGTCCCAGGCCATGTGGGATGTTGGAATACAGGCCCGTGACGTCGAGCGTGAGGAAATTGTAAGAGTCTTTCCATGTAGTCTCTTTGATGAGTTTAAGGAATGATGTAGTATCCTTGATGTGTGACCTGAGGGTGGAGACCCTAGGCTGAAGAAAAGAGTCCACAAAAAATGAAAGATTAGAAGTTTGTGGACTCAGGCCACATGGCCTGGGACGTCGAACTATAGAGAAACGTCTGGAGGAAGATGGTGATCTGGGGGTGGAGCTCAGACAATTTCTTCTCAACTGTATCACTTTTATTTTAGAACATAATTATTTTTAGTTTCAAGACACTCATTATCTGCAGGTGATGGGTACCGCCATGGGGACCAGCTATGCCAACCTGTACATGGGGGAGGTCGAAGACCAACATGTGTGGGGCGGCGGCTGTGACGCGAACCTGGTCCTCTATGGACGGTACATAGATGATCTTTTTATGATTTGGGACGGGGATGCACAAACAGCACTTGATTTTGTTCAAACACTTAATGATAACTCATATAATTTACAGTTCACCCACACTTTTCACCCCACGGAGATCTCCTTCCTGGATGTGGCCCTCTCCATAAAAGATAATAAAATTGTAACTAAAAACTATACCAAGGAGGTGGGGAGCCAAGCCTACCTCCACTACCCTGGAAAAAAGTATTCCCAAGGGACAGCTCATACGTATTAGGAGGAATTGTTCCTCAGTATCAGATTTTGAAATGCAAGCGGAGAAGATGATGTCCTCCTTTAAAAGTAGAGGTTATCCCGCCTCTTTGGTCCAAAAGGCATTCGATGAGGTAGTGAATATGGACCGAGACACACTGCTCAGTCCGAAAAAGAAAGCGAGAGATACGTATTCAGATGCCAACCTAAACAATACGAGAATGGGATTTATAAGTACATTCACAAGCCATCATACCGAGGTTAAAAATATTATATGTAAAAATTATAATATATTACATCAAGATCCTCTCTTAATAGGAACCTTACCGAAAAACCCGAATTTTATTTTTAAGAAAAACCGATCCCTTAAAAGCATTCTGGCACCCAGCTTCCTACCCTCAATTACCACCTGTCACACGCAGCCGCGACGGAGCGCGGCGGGTACAGTACTCACCCGTCCGCGCCCGCCGCCGGCTAGCGTGTGCAGGCTCCACTCTGAGGCGGGCAGGTGGGGGCAGCGCTGGGTAGAGGCGGCAGCGACGGAGCATCAGGTAGCAGCGTCCTTGACGATTGCGGCGCCGGGAGGCCGGCGGCGCCATCTTGAGTAAGGGCAGGTAGCGGATTGGGCCAGAGTAGAGAGTTCCTCCTCATCCTGCACGGACAGCCAATGGCAGCCACTCCCTGGGGATATAGTGGAGCTGCCCAGGCTGATCCGTGTCAGTGCAATGAGTCTTCTGAGTCGTTCACATCTCCGAGCTGACTCCTGGATCCTGGTTCTCTCTCCTGACTCTGGTGCCTTGCTCCCTGCACCTTATCCAAGGAAGGTTTTCTCCTGACACCAATGCTGCAAGCGCTATCTAGTGCTGGCTCCTGCTTGTTCCAGGATTCCCTTTCTTCATCATCCATCCATTCCATCCTCTTCCAGTCTTCCGGATCCATTTCTTCCATCATCAAATCAACCTCTTCCTGCATCTTCTTCTATGTACTCTGGCTCACCTAAAGACTGGTTCCAGAATTACCACTGGCAGTATATTGTGCTGGACTTATTGATTTATTCTTTTGCCACTTAAAGAAGTATTTAAGTGAACTTATTATTTATGAAACCAGTTATTAAACCTGCACGTTTCAATCCTACTCGCCCTGGTCCGTCTCCAGCTTCTGTGCACCACACGACTCCATCCAGCCCTTCTGCCGTGACAGTTTGCACTGACCCGATGGAATCGGGTGAAGCACAGGCTTCCATGACGGATGTTCTTCAAGGCATCATGGCTCGCCTGGAACAAGTAGAAACCACCCAGCGTCAAGTGGCTCACTTCCTCCAGTCCTTGTCACCACCTCAGGCGGCTCCCTCAGCTTCGGCCGCACCCACTGCTGGAGTCTCTGCCCCTCCTGCTCCTGCGAGTCCATCTGTTCCTCACCATCTACAGCTGTCGACACCCAGTAAATATGACGGGTCTCCGAGAGGATGTCGAGGATTCCTAAATCAATGTGACGTGCATTTTACCCTCCAGCCTTCCAATTTCCCTTCGCCCAAAACCCGGGTGGCCTACATCGTATCCCTACTGGCTGGTCCAGCCCTGGAGTGGGTGTCCCCCCTCTGGGAGCGTGCGGACCCTCTTCTCAATAATTATGAAGAGTTTGTGGCCTCCTTCCGTCGTATATTCGACGAGCCCGGCAGAGTGTCCTCTGCAGCCACGGAGATCCTGAGGATTCGTCAAGGCAGTCGCCCAGTGGGACAATATGTCGTACAGTTCCAAACCCTGGCGTCCGAACTTCGATGGAACGAAGAGGCTCTCGTATCTGCCTTCTGGAACGGTCTGGCTGGGCGCATCAAAGACGAGTTAGCAACTCGCGATCCTCCTTCCACCCTGGCAGAACTCATCTCCCTATGTACCAAAGTCGACCTGCGACTCCAAGAACGCCAACTTGAGAGGAATCGTTCTGATCGCCTTCGTCCTCGTTTCTCTCCCAATGTTGCTCCGGGCCCCAAGGCAATTCCTTCGCCTGCTGCACCAGCTGATGAACCCATGCAAATCAATCGTTCCCGCCTGTCCCTCGAGGAGAAGTTCCGAAGACGGCGAGAGAATTTGTGTATGTACTGTGGCTCATCTGCTCACCTATTGGCTGCCTGCCCACTGCGGCCGGGAAACGACCGCTCCTAATCCCCCCGAGGGAGGTCCGATTAGGAGTATTGTTTTCATCTCCCTCTTCTACTGACTCTATTATTCCAGTGACTCTTGTGTGTCCCCAAGGCGAGAGAAGACTTCAGGCCTTATTGGATTCTGGAGCAGCGGGGAACTTCCTTTCTTCTTCTTTTGTCAACCAGCATGCCCTGCCTGTGCAACCTCTGGATCATTCGCTGGTCCTCACGGCTGTGGATGGGAGTCGAATTCGGAGTGGACAAATCACTCATCAAACCATTCCGCTGAAGTTGCTCATCGGAGCCTTACATCAAGAGACCATTCAATTCTTCATTCTTCCACAATCTTCTCATCAAATGGTCCTGGGTCTTCCCTGGCTCTCCAAACATAATCCACAAATTGATTGGACCACTATGGAGATCAAAGCCTGGGGAACAGTCTGCCAGTCTACTTGCATTCCTCAGATCCTTCCGGTCTACCAGACCCATCCACAATGTGAGGATAACTGCTCTTCATCTTCTTCAGCTCCACCCTTGTCTATACCCGTACCGTATCGTCCATTTACAGATGTCTTCAGTAAAGGAGGTGCTGACACTTTACCTCCCCACCGGCCTTGGGACTGCCCAATAGAATTGATGGCTGGGAAATTTCCTCCTCGTGGCCGCATCTATCCTCTGTCGCTACCCGAGACTGAGGCCATGTCCTTGTACATCCAAGAGAACTTAAACAAGGGGTTCATCCGACCTTCTACCTCTCCGGCCGGGGCTGGGTTTTTCTTTGTGAAAAAGAAAGATGGCGGTCTTCGGCCTTGTATCGACTATAGAGGCCTGAACGACATCACTATAAAGAATCGCTATCCCTTACCCCTTATCACAGAACTGTTTGATAAGATCAGAGGAGCGACTGTCTTCACCAAATTGGACCTACGAGGGGCCTACAACTTGATACGAATCCGTTCCGGTGACGAGTGGAAGACGGCTTTTAATACAAGAGACGGTCACTATGAATATCTGGTGATGCCCTTCGGCCTTTGCAACGCCCCTGCCGTCTTCCAACAGTTCGTGAATGATATCTTCCGGGACTTGCTGTACCATTCCATTGTAGTCTATCTAGACGATATACTCATCTTCTCCTCCAATCTTCAACATCACAGACAGACCGTGTCCGAGGTGCTACGACGTCTTCGTCAAAATCAACTATTCTGTAAGTTGGAAAAATGCGTTTTTGAAGTCACCTCCATTCCATTCTTAGGCCACATTCTCTCTGCTACTGGTATCGAGATGGATCCAGAGAAGGTGAGAGCGATCCAAGACTGGGCACCTCCCACGACACTCAAGGGAATTCAGAGATTTTTAGGATTCTCAAATTATTACCGGCGATTCATCCGGAACTTCTCTACCATCGCTGCTCCCCTCACAGCTCTTACCCACAAAGGAGTTGATCCAAGTCAATGGCCGCCAGAAGCATTCTCAGCCTTCCAACAGTTAAAGAGGGCGTTTATGACGGCACCCATTCTCCTCCAACCAGATCTCGACAAGCCCTTCATCCTCGAGGTGGACGCATCCTCGGAAGGTATTGGGGCCATCTTGTCACAAAAAGGAGAGGATCAAGAATTACATCCTTGTGCTTTCCTCTCCAAAAAATTCCTTCCGGCAGAGAAGAATTACCCCATTGGGGAACAAGAGTTACTTGCTGTCAAAACGGCGTTAGAGGAGTGGCGATACCTTCTGGAGGGTGCGCGGCATAAGATCACCGTGTATTCAGATCACAAGAATTTGTCCTTTCTCAAACAAGTTCAATGCCTCACTGCTCGTCAAGCCCGATGGGCTATGTTTTTCGAACGTTTTAATTTTCAAATTAAATTTCGACCTGGCACCACTAATATTAAAGCTGACGCCCTATCCCGTTCCTTTGAAACGACTTCTGATATAGAGATTCTTCCTCGTCCAATCCTTGATCCAGTGGTTTTTGCTCAAGTGTCCGTACAGCCAATTCCTCCTCCAGGCAAGACGTTTGTTCCTCTCGAACTGCGAAAAAAAATATTATCATGGGCACATTCCTCCCGTTTCGCAGGTCACGCAGGAATACAGAAGACCTTGATGTTCCTGTCACGTTCTTATTGGTGGCCAACCATTCGTCACGACGTCACCAACTTCATCGCGTCTTGTGTAAAATGTGCTCAGCATAAGGTGCCCAGAACAACTCCTGTTGGTCCTCTCCGTCCTCTGGCCATTCCCACAGAACCATGGACTCATCTATCTATGGACTTCATTTGCGAGTTGCCTCCTTCCAAAGGTCATACAGCAATCTGGGTAGTGGTTGACCGATTCTCAAAAATGGTCCATTTCGTCCCACTAAAAGGTCTTCCCTCTGCTCCAGTACTGGCTCAGCTATTCATTTCCACCATTTTTAAATTACATGGTCTGCCCAAAGAAATTGTGTCTGATCGCGGAGTACAGTTCGTGGCGAAATTCTGGAGAGCTCTCTGTGCCACGGTAAAGGTTAACCTCAAGTTTTCTACTGCCTTTCATCCCCAGACCAACGGCCAGACGGAACGGGTGAATCAGGACTTGGAGGCCTTTATTCGATTGTTCATCTCGTCCTCTCAAGATGACTGGGTAGATCTCCTCCCGTGGGCAGAATTTATGCATAACAACTCCTATCACTCTTCCTCCGGAACCACGCCCTTCTTTACCATATTTGGTAAACACCCACGATCTCCAGACTTCTCAGAATTACCCTCTTCTGAAGTTCCTGCAGCGACCACTTCCCTCCAACGCTTTGCGAAGATTTGGTCGGATGTCCACACCGCTCTCCTTAAATCTTCTGCTCGATACAAGAGAATGGCGGACAGGAAAAGAAGAGCAGCGCCCAGATTAAAACTCGGGGATCGGGTATGGCTATCTACCCGTCATATACGCCTCCGTCTACCTTCTATGAAACTGGCTCCCCGGTACATTGGGCCATATGCCATCACCCAAGTCATTAATCCAGTCGCTTATAGACTTCAACTTCCTCCTTCCCTAAGGATCTCGAATTCCTTTCATGTGTCCCTCCTCAAGCCTTTAAGATTGAACTCTTATCAGAAGAAGGTTCCCAAACCACCCAAGATTAACTCCGAGAGTGGGATCGAATTCGAGGTAAGACGTATCATAGACTCTCGTCACCGCAATGCTCGTACTCAGTATCTGGTGGAGTGGGTCGGTTTTGGTCCTGAAGAGAACTCTTGGGTGGACTCCGTTGATTTGCATGCTCCAAAGCTGATTAAGCAATTTCTGCAGCGAAATCCTCACAAGGCCCATAGGCGTCCTGGGGCCACCCTGAAAAGGGGGGGTACTGTCACACGCAGCCGCGACGGAGCGCGGCGGGTACAGTACTCACCCGTCCGCGCCCGCCGCCGGCTAGCGTGTGCAGGCTCCACTCTGAGGCGGGCAGGTGGGGGCAGCGCTGGGTAGAGGCGGCAGCGACGGAGCATCAGGTAGCAGCGTCCTTGACGATTGCGGCGCCGGGAGGCCGGCGGCGCCATCTTGAGTAAGGGCAGGTAGCGGATTGGGCCAGAGTAGAGAGTTCCTCCTCATCCTGCACGGACAGCCAATGGCAGCCACTCCCTGGGGATATAGTGGAGCTGCCCAGGCTGATCCGTGTCAGTGCAATGAGTCTTCTGAGTCGTTCACATCTCCGAGCTGACTCCTGGATCCTGGTTCTCTCTCCTGACTCTGGTGCCTTGCTCCCTGCACCTTATCCAAGGAAGGTTTTCTCCTGACACCAATGCTGCAAGCGCTATCTAGTGCTGGCTCCTGCTTGTTCCAGGATTCCCTTTCTTCATCATCCATCCATTCCATCCTCTTCCAGTCTTCCGGATCCATTTCTTCCATCATCAAATCAACCTCTTCCTGCATCTTCTTCTATGTACTCTGGCTCACCTAAAGACTGGTTCCAGAATTACCACTGGCAGTATATTGTGCTGGACTTATTGATTTATTCTTTTGCCACTTAAAGAAGTATTTAAGTGAACTTATTATTTATGAAACCAGTTATTAAACCTGCACGTTTCAATCCTACTCGCCCTGGTCCGTCTCCAGCTTCTGTGCACCACACGACTCCATCCAGCCCTTCTGCCGTGACACCACCCCCTCACCTCTCATGACCTGGCTCCCTTCCCAACTAGCAGGGTTCTATAGATGCGGGAGTTCCAGATGCATCACATGCTCGCATATAAAAAATGCCAAAACCACACAAATTATGGTGGATACCAAAACACACCCTATTAGGAATTTTATAAATTGCAACACCACTTATACAATCTATGTTTTGTCCTGTGAATGCGGGCTCAAATACGTGGGCCGCACAACTAGGAAACTCCGTATCAGGTTCTTAAAGCACCGTCATAATATTAAAAAGAGTTTAATTTCACATAGTGTCTCTAGACATTTCTTCGAGAAGCACAACGCCGATCCCCAAAGCTTGGAACTGATAGGGGTGGAACATATTAAAAACACCAACAGAGGGGGGGATAGGTTCAGCAGATTGTGCAAACAAGAAGTTTTTTGGATGCACCTGCTGAACTCTATCCACCCAGAGGGCCTCAATGAGATGGTGGAACTTAACTCAGTCATTTAGAATGTATATTCCCATTCCATCACCATGTATGTCCGAACTCCACCATCTGTAAAAAAAAAAAAAAAATATCATTCCACCCACTATAATGTGTGTGTGTATATATACTATCTGTGTGCACCATCCGTAAAACACCACCCCACCCATTGTAACATGTGTGTATATATGCGCCCACTCTTTTGGTGCAGTGCGCAGCCTGCAAAAAAATCGGATTGTGGGAGATTTGCCATATATACATTCTCCTTCCATTCACTCCTCTAAGAACTATAAATCATCATTATATACCATCTGTGTGTACCATCTGCAAAACATCATCCCACCCATTATAATATGTGTGTATATGCGCCCATTCTTTCAGCATAGTGCGTAGCCTGCAATAAAAATCGGATTGTGGGAAACTACCATATATGCATTCTCTCTAAGAACTATGAACTATCATGATATATGTCCTTCCTCCATTCATTCTTATCTTTATAAATTTTCTTTGTTATAATAGTTCCATGTTTCACTTTTTATTATTCATTTATGATTATTTATTCCTTTTTTCTTGCATTTTCGGTTTTTATTTCATGAATACATCTTTCTGATCTTGATTCTTGTACTGCATCCTACTATATCCTCCTTCTCCCTCTGTATAAGTACCAACTTTGTAGTCCGGCCCAAATGAGGCATGTAAAGTGTACTCTAGTTTCCAACCACTAGAGGTCAGCCCTTTCACGTCTCTGGCCTAAGTATGAGATATGGACATCTCAAAATATCATTATATTGTTTTAGAAACTAAATGATATAAAATATCTCTATTAAATTGAAGTCAATACCATTATATGTCATTTTTCTGTACCCATACAAAACAACTCTAATGGACAAGCTCTGACATGCAATCCTCCCCCCCGCCATTAAAGCATAGAGGGGACGCCCTTACAGGTCGCACCACAGGTACTTCCTCCCTCACAGCCCACATACCACAATAGTGTGCCGAGCGTAGCGAGGCACCGTGCCCGTAGCATGGCGAGCGCAGCAAGCCTTGCGAGGGGACGCGGTGCTATGTTGACTGTGTCGACGCTTATAAAAAAAAAAAAAAACGTCGGCTTTTTTCACTGTCGACCTAACACCTGTCGACCTTATGACCCTGTCGACCTAATCCATGTCGGCCTTCAGTCAGGTCGACATAATGCAAGTCGACCTAATGGTGTAGACCTATGCTTGTAGACTCAAATGCAGTCTGACGAATGATTCCATTCCGTTTTTAGGGAGGGACAACAAGCTCTGACATGCAATCCTCCCCCCGCGCCATTAAAGCATAGAGGGGACGCCCTTACAGGTCGCACCACAGGTACTTCCGCCCTCACAGCCCACATACCATCAGGGCAGAATGACCTGGAAACTAATAGGTTGTTCCTCCAATTGAAATGCACATTCGATAAGGTCATCTCAGTCACCATGACTACCACACTAACAAAATTGATTGCACAAGCTAGCGATCATAATCTAAGCACTTTACAATTAACAAACTATGTTTTAGTGTATATCTTATTATTGTATGCTATTGTGTATGAATTTATAGTAACTTGCCTCCTACTTTAGCGCCCTATTTGTTTAGAAAATAGATTGGTTGATCTAATCAAGTTGGTCACATGACCCATGTAACAGGAAATAAATAGCCAGCCATGTTTTAAACCTGTTATCCTCTGACAAAGCTGCCTGGAGCAGCGAAACCGGTCAGGACTCAGGTCTCTATCTCCTTCCAGAATACCAAACTGGTACCCCTAAAGAACCCGGAAGTGCTTATTTGTGCACACACTTACCACCCTTTGTCCAATTGGACCACCAAGTCCTAGCAGCAAGGTTGAGGTCGAGGACTGTATCCCGCTCTATTCCATCCAGCGGAGGGAGTCGGTTATTTGTGCCATCCTAGGCCGCTCCTTATTAACATCTTCAAGTCCTCCCCACCATCTGCTACATCAGGGTTGCCGACTATGAAAAAATCCTCTCCGGGAGAAGCCCGGAGAGGAATATTGCATTACGCGTTTGGGGGGCGGGGCTTAACTATGACGTCATTAAGCCCCGCCCCCACTAGGGCAAATGGCCGAGATATCAGTTATCCATGGAGGGGGCGGGGCTAAAACGTCACGATTGTGCCGTTTTAGCTCCGCCCCCTCCCCTGAGACCCGCGGATTGCGGCATATAAATGCTGCGATCGGGGGGCTCAGTGGGGGTCCCCCTGATTCCGGGAGGGTTGCCCACCCTTCCGGGGGCCGGGAGGAAGGACCCGATTTTCGGGAGACTCCCGCAAATTCCGGGAGGGTCGGCAACCCTGTGCTACATCGGAGACAACCATCACGCCTCACCAGGACCTGGGGGTCCCCTTGGGCCACGCACAGATCCCAGTCCGGTAATACCACCTCCACTGGTTCCATTTGGATTACAAATTCCTACAGTAAGGTAGAGGTAGAGAACCCATCCCGCTCCAGTTCATCCAGCGGAGGGAGTCGGCAATCCGTGTCAACTTAAGCCGCTCCTTATTCTTACATCTGGTCCTCCCTTCCTACTGCTCCAATTGGGCATATCATTGCAGCTCCATACAGGACGATTTACATCTCAGCCCTATACAGGACTCTTGGGACTCTCCGGGCCATACATTTTCCCCAGTTTGGTTGGTGAGATATGAATTTTATGTGATTTTAGAGAATTATCAATGTATTCTGGCTATATGTATTTTAGACATTAAATCTTTTTGTACTAGATCAACCAATCCCTCATTTTTTTCACCCAACTTTACAAGTTTCATTACCTCACTTTTTACAAAGTTATACCAAGCGCAGCTCAACACCCCTTTCTTTTCTTGTATATTTAATATAACTATGCACAAAAAAAAACTTATGTCCATAAATATTTGAGCGTCTCAATACGTCTGATCCACAGCATCCTGTAATACTGAACTCCTAAACGTACGGTGCAGTACTCGTGTGTTCTCTATAGAGCTTTCCCCTAGCCAGACCGACGGGTGCCGGACGGCTCCCCGACAGTCATTACTCCGATGTCGGAATCCCGACTGCTCCCTCGTGGGGGTCCACAACCCCCATAGAGGGAGAATAAAATAGGTGGTGAGCCCAGCTCGCCACCATGCCCGCAAGGGGCTTCATTGCGCTCCCCATGCTGTGCAGTCGGGATTCTGACGTCTGAGTAATGACTGTCGGGTAATTATACCACACCCGGACCGACTGAATGCTGTTATCAGCCCTTCACTTACATTCACATGCATTTAACCAGCATAAACCAGCTGTGTCTTCAATTGGGTGTACAGGACTGTACTGTAAACTATTTGTGGGATCAAATGAGAAAATGAATCAGCGCAATCCATCAGTATAGCAACCAGACGATCCCTATATTGTGAAGTATTAACCAATTACTGTAAGTGTTTTATATAGAGGGAGGGGCTTTCCTGGAATCGGTGTAAATGTACTAGAAATGTACTAGCGGCCAATCAGGAGCCAGTAAAGTCGGCTCCTGATTGGCTAGAATTCATTCTTAGTCCAGACGTCGAGGAGGCAACATCTCTCCAGCTCTGAAAGTCCAGGGAGCTGCCGGCAGCGTACAGAAGAAGAAAGAAGAAGACAGAAGAAACAACATAAAGAAATAAGTCTTGGAAAAGAAGAGAGAAGACAGACCATCCATGGAGGACCTGGTGAGTAGGATTTACTTCCACAGGTCCAACATGGATTTTCTTCAGACAGGATGCCGACACTGGAGCCGCCGACACTGGAGCCGCCGACACTGGAGCCAGCGACCTACCGACGGGATCAAGATAGGTAAGTATCAGTGTGTTTGTGATGTGTGTATTAAACTTTTATTTAAAATGTGTGTCAGTGTGTTTTGTGTACTATTTTTTTAACTGTGGAACTACAAGTGCCAGCGGGCCCTTTAATGCCCAGCAGGCTGGTACTTGTGGTTCTCCAAGTCCCAACTTGCTGGGGAGGCTTGCTGGCACTTGTAGTGCCACAGTAAAAAACAATAGTTTTATCTTTTTTTTTTTTTTACACCATAATCAGCCCGATGCCCACCGCCCAGGGGCATCGGGGACAGTACCATGCTTCAGCCTGGTCAGGTAAGTCCTGGAGGGGGGAGACCCCTTTAGTGGGGGGGTCCCCACTCCCCCAGGGCCCCTGGCCAGGCTGACTGGTCGGTAGGGATGAATGCTTTGGCCGGGGGGACTTGCATAAAAAGTCTCCCCCCCGGCTGTGGCATTACCCTGCTGGCTGGTTTTGCCTGGGGCTGGTTCTTAAAATACGGGGGACCCCAGTCATTTTGTCCCCCGTATTTTGGGAACCAGCCCCAGAGCAGGAGCCTGGGGCTGGTTGTTAAAAATCAGGGAACCCCTATTTGTTGGGTTCCCTGGTTTTTAATTACCGGCTCCAGGCTCTGTCAGCCTGGTGCTGGTTACAGCTGTGGGGGGGACCCCACGCCGATTTTTTTTTTTTTTTTTTTTTTTTTTCTATTTTTTTTTTTTTTTTACACACTGCAGCCTGCACGGATCTGACTGATCCGTGCAGACTGCTAGAAATAATTTGTATTAGCAGCCGTATATACGGCCGCTAATACGAATGGTTACACCATCGGAGGGTTACAAAGCAGTCGTATATGACTGCTTTGTAATTTCCCCTCCGGAACACTGAAACAGTCGTATGCAGCCGTAGGGGAAATACCAATACGAAAAACTAGGTTTTTCATATTGGTAAATTTCCCCCATTATATCATAAACATAGCGTCCTGCAGTTCCTATAGCCCATAGGGGGAGGGGAGAAGGGGGGGCACCTAGAAATCAATATCGGGCCCTACAATTTCTAGTGGCAGCCCTGCCTGATACAAATCAGATGCATGTCTATGCAATGGTATTTTCACTGAGAAAAGTCTAACATACTGTACAGTAGAGTATTGCGCTACGGTGCATTTCATTGGACACTTCATGCACGCGCAATGTGGATTCTTTCACTATAGATTTGCATTAGACACATGCACAGTGGTGATTTGAAAAAATGACATCTGGTGGATGATCGCTGGTACTGCACTCACCCGGTAACACCATGGCCAAACACCGAACTGTGCGACTTATTGGCGTGAATAGGCACGCTGTGGCGAGCTGGTAGGACAAACACCATAGGCAGGCTAGATGGGCGTGGCTCCATATGTATACCACCAAGCTGCATTGGATGGTGGTATTTTTTTTTTTTTGCTGAGGAGATGCTCGTAAAGCCCTCAGTGAGCTCAACTGCATTAGGTGTGAATGAGATCATGGAGATTTAGTATACAGTACTATACATTGTTGCTGTGCGGTTTGTTACAGTACTATACATTGTGGCTGTGCGGTTTGTTACAGTACTATACATTGTGGCTGTGCGGTTTGTTACAGTACTATACATTGTTGCTGTGCGGTTTGTTACAGTACTATACATTGTTGCTGTGCGGTTTGTTACAGTACTATACATTGTGGCTGTGCGGTTTGTTACAGTACTATACATTGTGGCTGTGCGGTTTGTTACAGTACTATACATTGTGGCTGTGCGGTTTGTTACAGTACTATACATTGTGGGTTTGTTACAGTACTATACATTGTGGCTGTGCGGTTTGTTACAGTACTATACATTGTGGCTGTGCGGTTTGTTACAGTACTATACATTGTGGCTGTGCGGTTTGTTACAGTACTATACATTGTGGCTGTGCGGTTTGTTACAGTACTGTTTGTGCCTAGGGTTTGGATCCTGCTCACTAGCAATTCATTTTTGTAATTCCACTGTTTTTTTTTTGTACTTTACAATGTGTATATTTATGCTTTCCTTCCATTTTATCTGTGTATACCAAGCTCAGCTCCATAAGGGATGGCTCCTTTGTGGCCGATAGTCTCAGCCCACAACCATTTTGTATATATGCTACATAATCAATAATTCAGCTCCAGGGACTTGGTGAGGAAATGTAAGCCGCGTTAAGCCCGCATTTACTGCAGCATCCGCCATTCCCAGCATGCCCTGCACTCTGCCCACAGCAGCCACTCCTCCCTCCACCACTGACATAGCATCTGCCATTTCCAGCATGCCTTGCACTCTACCTGCAGCAGCCACTCCTCCCTCCACCACTGACCCAGCATCTGCCATTCCCAGCATGCCCTGCACTCTGCCCGCAGCAGCCACTCCTCCCTCCACCACTGACATAGCATCTGCCATTCCCAGCATGCCCTGCACTCTGCCCGCAGCAGCCACTCCTCCCTCCACCACTAACATAGCATCTGCCATTCCCAGCATGCCCTGCACTCTGCCCGCAGCAGCCACTCCTCCCTCCACGAGTGACATAGCGTCTGCCATTCCCAGCATGCCTTGCACTCTGCCCGCAGCAGCCACTCCTCCCTCCACCACTGACCCAGCATCTGCCATTCCCAGCATGCCCTGCACTCTCCCCGCAGCAGCCACTCCTCCCTCCACCACTGACATAGCATCTGCCATTCCCAGCATGCCCTGCACTATGACTGCTGAGGCCACTCCTCCCTCCACCACTGACCCAGCATCTGCCATTCCCAGCATGCCCTGCACTCTCCTCGCAGCAGCCACTCCTCCCTCCACCACTGACATAGCATCTGCCATTCCCAGCATGCCCTGCGCTCTGCCCAAAGCAGCCACTCCTCCCTCCACCACTGACCCAGCATCTGCCATTCCCAGCATGCCCTGCACTCTGCCCGCAGCAGCCACTCCTCCCTCCACCACTGACATAGCATCTGCCATTCGCAGCATGCCCTGCACTCTGCCCGCAGCAGCCACTCCTCCCTCCACCACTGACCCAGCATCTGCCATTCCCAGCATGCCCTGCGCTCTGCCCGCAGCAGCCACTCCTCCCTCCACCACTGACATAGCATCTGCCATTCCCAGCATGCCCTGCGCTCTGCCCGCAGCAGCCACTCCTCCCTCCACCACTGACATAGCATCTGCCATTCCCAGCATGCCCTGCGCTCTGCCCGCAGCAGCCACTCCTCCCTCCACCACTGACATAGCATCTGCCATTCCCAGCATGCCCTGCGCTCTGCCCGCAGCAGCCACTCCTCCCTCCACCACTGACCCAGCATCTGCCATTCCCAGCATGCCCTGCGCTCTGCCCGCAGCAGCCACTCCTCCCTCCACCACTGACATAGCATCTGCCATTCCCAGCATGCCCTGCGCTCTGCCCGCAGCAGCCACTCCTCCCTCCACCACTGACCCAGCATCTGCCATTCCCAGCATGCCCTGCACTCTGCCCGCAGCAGCCACTCCTCCCTCCACCACTGACATAGCATCTGCCATTCCCAGCATGCCCTGCGCTCTGCCCGCAGCAGCCACTCCTCCCTCCACCACTGACCCAGCATCTGCCATTCCCAGCATGCCCTGCGCTCTGCCCGCAGCAGCCACTCCTCCCTCCACCACTGACCCAGCATCTGCCATTCCCAGCATGCCCTGCACTCTGCCCGCAGCAGCCACTCCTCCCTCCACCACTGACATAGCATCTGCCATTCCCAGCATGCCCTGCACTCTGCCCGCAGCAGCCACTCCTCCCTCCACCACTGACCCAGCATCTGCCATTCCCAGCATGCCCTGCACTCTGCCCGCAGCAGCCACTCCTCCCTCCACCACTGACATAGCATCTGCCATTCCCAGCATGCCCTGCACTCTGCCCGCAGCAGCCACTCCTCCCTCCACCACTGACCCAGCATCTGCCATTCCCAGCATGCCCTGCACTCTGCCCGCAGCAGCCACTCCTCCCTCCACCACTGACATAGCATCTGCCATTCCCAGCATGCCCTGCGCTCTGCCCGCAGCAGCCACTCCTCCCTCCATCACTGACCCAGCATCTGCCATTCCCAGCATGCCCTGCGCTCTGCCCGCAGCAGCCACTCCTCCCTCCACCACTGACATAGCATCTGCCATTCCCAGCATGCCCTGCGCTCTGCCCGCAGCAGCCACTCCTCCCTCCACCACTGACCCAGCATCTGCCATTCCCAGCATGCCCTGCACTCTGCCCGCAGCAGCCACTCCTCCCTCCACCACTGACATAGCATCTGCCATTCCCAGCATGCCCTGCACTCTGCCCGCAGCAGCCACTCCTCCCTCCACCACTGACCCAGCATTTGCCATTCCCAGCATGCCCTGCACTCTGCCCGCAGCAGCCACTCCTCCCTCCACCACTGACCCAGCATTTGCCATTCCCAGCATGCCCTGCACTCTGCCCGCAGCAGCCACTCCTCCCTCCACCACTGACCCAGCATTTGCCATTCCCAGCATGCCCTGCGCTCTGCCCGCAGCAGCCACTCCTCCCTCCACCACTGACCCAGCATCTGCCATTCCCAGCATGCCCTGCACTCTGCCCGCAGCAGCCACTCCTCCCTCCACCACTGACATAGCATCTGCCATTCCCAGCATGCCCTGCACTCTGCCCGCAGCAGCCACTCCTCCCTCCACCACTGACCCAGCATTTGCCATTCCCAGCATGCCCTGCACTCTGCCCGCAGCAGCCACTCCTCCCTCCACCACTGACCCAGCATTTGCCATTCCCAGCATGCCCTGCGCTCTGCCCGCAGCAGCCACTCCTCCCTCCACCACTGACCCAGCATCTGCCATTCCCAGCATGCCCTGCACTCTGCCCGCAGCAGCCACTCCTCCCTCCACCACTGACATAGCATCTGCCATTCCCAGCATGCCCTGCACTCTGCCCGCAGCAGCCACTCCTCCCTCCACCACTGACCCAGCATCTGCCATTCCCAGCATGCCCTGCACTCTGCCCGCAGCAGCCACTCCTCCCTCCACCACTGACATAGCATCTGCCATTCCCAGCATGCCCTGCACTCTGCCCGCAGCAGCCACTCCTCCCTCCACCACTGACCCAGCATCTGCCATTCCCAGCATGCCCTGCACTCTGCCCGCAGCAGCCACTCCTCCCTCCACCACTGACCCAGCATCTGCCATTCCCAGCATGCCCTGCACTCTGCCCGCAGCAGCCACTCCTCCCTCCACGACTGACATAGCGTCCGCCATTCCCAGCATGCCCTGCGCTATGACTGCTGAGGCCACTCCTCCCTCGACCACTGACATAGCATCTGCCATTCCCAGCATGCCCTGCACTCTGCCCGCAGCAGCCACTCCTCCCTCCACCACTGACATAGCATCTGCCATTCCCAGCATGCCCTGCACTCTGCCCGCAGCAGCCACTCCTCCCTCCACCACTGACATAGCATCTTCCATTCCCAGCATGCCCTGCACTCTGCCCGCAGCAGCCACTCCTCCCTCCACCACTGACCCAGCATCTGCCATTCCCAGCATGCCCTGCACTCTGCTTGCAGCAGCCACTCCTCCCTCCACCAGTGACCCAGCATCTGCCATTCCCAGCATGCCCTGCGCTATGACTGCTGAGGCCAGTCCGCCCTCCACCACTGACCCAGCATCTGCCATTCCCAGCATGCCCTGCACTATGACTGCTGAGGCCAGTCCGCCCTCCACCACTGACATAGCGTCTGCCATTCCCAGCATGCCCTGCGCTATGACTGCTGAGGCCACTCCTCCCTCCACCACTGACATAGCCTCTGCCATTCCCAGCATGCCCTGCGCTATGACTGCTGAGGCCTCTCCTCCCTCCACCACTGACATAGCGTCTGCCATTCCCAGCATGCCCTGCGCTATGACTGCTGAGGCCACTCCTCCCTCCACCACTGACATAGCGTCTGCCATTCCCAGCATGCCCTGCGCTATGACTGCTGAGGCCTCTCCTCCCTCCACCACTGACATAGCGTCTGCCATTCCCAGCATGCCCTGCGCTATGACTGCTGAGGCCAGTCCACCCTCTGACACTAGCCAAGCTTGTAGCATTGTATCCTGGTAACCTGATAACATGGCTGCTTCCTCTGTTCACAGGACATGTACTCAGCAGGAATAATATGGAGGAGGTGATACGATTGGCTGCTGATGAGAACTTGCTGCTCATTGCTGATGAGGTACAATCTGATTATTACTCTGATATGTAACCCATCCACGTGCACACAATGGCGGTGGCATTCATACTGCCCACTGTGTAACACTGCTGTGCCACATCTCCTTTATACCGATTTCACATTGGCCACTTTCACAATAAACCCGGGTCACCCATATACAGAGGGTGACCTGGGTTTAACCCTTCTTTTAACCCAGATCGAATTGCCTTGTTGTTCAAAGTGGGTTATAAGATTTGGTGCTTTCACACAGCAACTATAAACCGACAGTAACCCGGGTTTCAGCTGTGATGTGAAAGGGGGTAAACTGACCTGTCTAGAGATCTGAAGAACAGTTCAATGATCAAATAGGGGAGCCACACCCACTGCCACCAACTGCCATTTCTAACTGACTCCATGGCAGTGGGTGTGTCTCTCCTATTAATATTGAACTGTGCCCGACCTTTGGAGCAACCACTGCATCACCCTATACATTTACCCTCTGATAGATACATACTGATAACCTGCTGTAATCTCCCCGATATCTCTCTTCCCATCAGGTCCACAGACCGCTCTGTAATCTCCCCGATATCTCTCTTCCCATCAGGACCACAGACCGCTCTGTAATCTCCCCGATATCTCTCTTCCCCTCAGGTCCTGAGACCACTGTGTAATATCCCCGAAATCTCTCTTCCCCTCAGGTCCACAGACAGCTCTGTAATCTCCCCGATATCTCTCTTCCCCTCAGGACCACAGACCACTCTGTAATCTCCCCGATATCTCTCTTCCCCTCAGGACCACAGACCGCTCTGTAATCTCCCCGATATCTCTCTTCCCCTCAGGTCCACAGACCGCTCTGTAATCTCCCCGATATCTCTCTTCCCTTCATGACCACAGACCGCTCTGTAATCTCCCCGATATCTCTCTTCCCCTCAGGTCCACAGACCGCTCTGTAATCTCCCCGATATCTCTCTTCCCGTCAGGACCACAGACCGCTGTGTAATCTCCCCGATATCTCTCTTCCCCTCAGGACCACAGACCGCTCTGTAATCTCCCCGATATCTCTCTTCCCCTCAGGACCACAGACCGCTCTGTAATCTCCCCGATATCTCTCTTCCCGTCAGGACCACAGACCGCTGTGTAATCTCCCCGATATCTCTCTTCCCCTCAGGACCACAGACCGCTCTGTAATCTCCCCGATATCTCTCTTCCCGTCAGGACCACAGACCTCTGTGTAATCTCCCGATATCTCTCTTCCCCTCAGGACCACAGACCGCTCTGTAATCTCCCCGATATCTCTCTTCCCGTCAGGACCACAGACCTCTGTGTAATCTCCCGATATCTCTCTTCCCCTCAGGACCACAGACCGCTCTGTAATCTCCACGATATCTCTCTTCCCTCAGGTCCACAGACCGCTGTGTAATCTCCCCGATATCTCTCTTCCCGTCAGGACCACAGACCGCTGTGTAATCTCCCCGATATCTCTCTTCCCCTCAGGACCACAGACCGCTGTGTAATCTCCCCGATATCTCTCTTCCCTTCAGGACCACAGACCTCTGTGTAATCTCCCCGATATCACTCTTCCCCTCAGGACCACAGACCGCTGTGTAATCTCCCCGATATCTCTCTTCCCTCAGGTCCACAGACCGCTGTGTAATCTCCCCGATATCTCTCTTCCCGTCACGACCACAAACCGCTCTGTAATCTCCCCGATATCTCTCTTCCCGTCAGGACCACAGACCGCTCTGTAATCTCCCTGATATCTCTCTTCCCTTCAGGTTTACCAAGAGAACGTCTTTGGACCAGGAGCCGCTTTTCATTCCTTTAAGAAAGTTCTCTATGAAATGGGCCCTCGTTACTCAGACAGGGTCCAACTTGTGTCCTTCAATTCCATCTCCAAGGGGATCAGCGCAGAGTGAGTATTGCGGGTCTGGCGGTGTCCTGGGGATGGGACAGACGGTAATGGCTGATCTACTGCTTACTGATGGAGTCATTTGTATCTGTCTGACCGGAGACGTATTAGCATTGTGGCTAATGGTGGATGGGTGCTGTAGCCTGTGCCCAAGGGACAACCGCCCGCCTGCCTCTCCCACCTCAGGATTCTGTGGGTTAGTGATGGGTGATCATGCTGGAGTTACCGATATCTCATTCATTCCAGTACAAGAGGCCAGCACTGTGCACATATAGACGTGTCCTCATACACTGTGACACGGTAGGCAGCCCCTTCCTGTGCACAGTGTCTCTGGTCTCCGCCATGCTGAGCACTGTGCACATATAGACGTGTCCTCATACACTGTGACATGGTAGGCAGCCCCTTCATGTGCACCGTGCCTCTGGTCTCTGCCATGCTGAGCACAGTGCACACATAGACGTGTCCTCACACACTGTGACACGGTAGGCAGCCCCTTCCTGTGCACCGTGCCTCTGGTCTCTGCCATGCTGAGCACAGTGCACACATAGACGTGTCCTCATACACTGTGACATGGTAGGCAGCCCCTTCCTGTGCACCGTGCCTCTGGTCTCTGCCATGCTGAGCACAGTGCACACATAGACGTGTCCTCACACACTGTGACACGGTAGGCAGCCCCTTCCTGTGCACCGTGCCTCTGGTCTCTGCCATGCTGAGCACAGTGCACATATAGACGTGTCCTCATACACTGTGACATGGTAGGCAGCCCCTTCATGTGCACCGTGCCTCTGGTCTCTGCCATGCTGAGCACAGTGCACACATAGACGTGTCCTCATACACTGTGACATGGTAGGCAGCCCCTTCCTGTGCACCACGTCTCTTGCCTCCGCCATGCTGATCACTGCGAGGACCCCTCTGTGTGTCTGCAGATGGGCAGGTTATATATAAGTCACTATAATCTCTCTGCTTCCTCCCATGAGGTGGGGGCTGCGATCTGCATATACCGAGGCTGGGGGTGCGAGGACCCCTCTGTGTGTCTGCAGATGGGCAGGTTATATATAAGTCTCTATAATCCCTCTGCTTCCTCCCATGAGGTGCGGGCTGCGATCTGCATATACCGAGGCTGGGGGTGAGAGGACCCCTCTGTGTGTCTGCAGATGGGCAGGTTATATATAAGTCTCTATAATCTCTCTGATTCCTCCCATGAGGTGCGGGCTGCGATCTGCATATACCGAGGCTGGGGGTACGAGGACCCCTCTGTGTGTCTGCAGATGGGCAGGTTATATATAAGTCACTATAATCTCTCTGCTTCCTCCCATGAGGTGCGGGCTGCGATCTGCATATACCGAGGCTGGGGGTGCGAGGACCCCTCTGTGTGTCTGTAGATGGGCAGGTTATATATAAGTCACTATAATCCCTCTGCTTCCTCCCATGAGGTGCGGGCTGCGATCTGCATATACCGAGGCTGGGGGTACGAGGACCCCTCTGTGTGTCTGTAGATGGGCAGGTTATATATAAGTCACTATAATCCCTCTGCTTCCTCCCATGAGGTGCGGGCTGCGATCTGCATATACCGAGGCTGGGGGTACGAGGACCCCTCTGTGTGTCTGCAGATGGGCAGGTTATATATAAGTCACTATAATCCCTCTGCTTCCTCCCATGAGGTGCGGGCTGCGATCTGCATATACCGAGGCTGGGGGTACGAGGACCCCTCTGTGTGTCTGCAGATGGGCAGGTTATATATAAGTCACTATAATCCCTCTGCTTCCTCCCATGAGGTGCGGGCTGCGATCTGCATATACTGAGGCTGGGGGTACGAGGACCCCTCTGTGTGTCTGCAGATGGGCAGGTTATATATAAGTCACTATAATCTCTCTGCTTCCTCCCATAAGGTGCGGGCTGCGATCTGCATATACCGAGGCTGGGGGTGCGAGGACCCCTCTGTGTGTCTGCAGATGGGCAGGTTATATATAAATCACTATAATCCCTCTGCTTCCTCCCATGAGGTGCGGGCTGCGATCTGCATATACCGAGGCTGGGGGTGCGAGGACCCCTCTGTGTGTCTGCAGATGGGCAGGTTATATATAAGTCACTATAATCCCTCTGCTTCCTCCCATGAGGTGCGGGCTGCGATCTGCTTATACCGAGGCTGGGGGTACGAGGACCCCTCTGTGTGTCTGCAGATGGGCAGGTTAGATATAAGTCACTATAATCCCTCTGCTTCCTCCCATGAGGTGCGGGCTGCGATCTGCATATACCGAGGCTGGGGGTGAGAGGACCCCTCTGTGTGTCTGCAGATGGGCAGGTTATATATAAGTCACTATAATCTCTCTGCTTCCTCCCATGAGGTGCGGGCTGCGATCTGCTTATACCGAGGCTGGGGGTGCGAGGACCCCTCTGTGTGTCTGCAGATGGGCAGGTTATATATAAGTCACTATAATCCCTCTGCTTCCTCCCATGAGGTGCGGGCTGCGATCTGCATATACCGAGGCTGGGGGTGCGAGGACCCCTCTGTGTGTCTGCAGATGGGCAGGTTATATATATGTCACTATAATCTCTCTGCTTCCTCCCATGAGGTGGGGGCTGCGATCTGCATATACCGAGGCTGGGGGTGCGAGGACCCCTCTGTGTGTCTGCAGAAGGGCAGGTTATATATAAGTCTCTATAATCTCTCTGTTTCCTCCCATGAGGTGCGGGCTGCGATCTGCATATACCGAGGCTGGGGGTGCGAGGACCCCTCTGTGTGTCTGCAGATGGGCAGGTTATATATCAGTCTCTATAATCTCTCTGGTCCTCCCATGAGGTGCGGGCTGCGATCTGCATATACCGAGGCTGGGGGTACGAGGACCCCTCCGTGTGTCTGCAGATGGGCAGGTTATATATGTCACTATAATCCCTCTGCTTCCTCCCATGAGGTGCGGGCTGCGATCTGCATATACCGAGGATGGGGGTGCGAGGACCCCTCTGTGTGTCTGCAGATGGGCAGGTTATATATAACTCACTATAATCCCTCTGCTTCCTCCCATGAGGTGCGGGCTGCGATCTGCATATACCGAGGCTGGGGGTACGAGGACCCCTCCGTGTGTCTGCAGATGGGCAGGTTATATATATGTCACTATAATCTCTCTGTTTCCTCCCATGAGGTGCGGGCTGCGATCTGCATATACCGAGGCTGGGGGTACGAGGACCCCTCTGTGTGTCTGCAGATGGGCAGGTTATATATAAGTCTCTATAATCTCTCTGCTTCCTCCCATGAGGTGCGGGCTGCGATCTGCATATACCGAGGCTGGGGGTGCGAGGACCCATCTGTGTGTCTGCAGATGGGCAGGTTATATATAAGTCACTATAATCTCTCTGCTTCCGCCCATGAGGTGCGGGCTGCGATCTGCTTATACCGAGGCTGGGGGTACGAGGACCCCTCTGTGTGTCTGCAGATGGGCAGGTTATATATAAGTCTCTATAATCCCCCTGTTTCCTCCCATGAGGTGCGGGCTGCGATCTGCATATACCGAGGCTGGGGGTGAGAGGACCCCTCTGTGTGTCTGCAGATGGGCAGGTTATATATAAGTCACTATAATCTCTCTGCTTCCTCCCATGAGGTGCGGGCTGCGATCTGCTTATACCGAGGCTGGGGGTTCGAGGACCCCTCTGTGTGTCTGCAGATGGGCAGGTTATATATCAGTCTCTATAATCTCTCTGTTTCCTCCCATGAGGTGCGGGCTGCGATCTGCATATACCGAGGCTGGGGGTACGAGGACCCCTCCGTGTGTCTGCAGATGGGCAGGTTATATATAAGTCACTATAATCCCTCTGCTTCCTCCCATGAGGTGCGGGCTGCGATCTGCATATACCGAGGATGGGGGTGCGAGGACCCCTCTGTGTGTCTGCAGATGGGCAGGTTATATATAAGTCTCTATAATCCCCCTGTTTCCTCCCATGAGGTGCGGGCTGCGATCTGCATATACCGAGGCTGGGGGTGAGAGGACCCCTCTGTGTGTCTGCAGATGGGCAGGTTATATATCAGTAGAGACAGGATTATATGCAACATAAAAAGCTTGAAATATGCATGCAAATATGCCTGAAAAATACTTAAAATATGCATGAAAAGTGTTAAAATATGCTACATTAAATAATAAAAAAAAGTAATTTTTAACTTATTTATTAAAAAATCAGCATAAAATTAGTTGCAAATAAACCTCAAAAATAGTCCCACAGCATCTGCAGATGTCTAGTGCTGTGCACGGGATTTTTTTTCTTCCTGGCTGTTACAGCTGACTGCAGCATCCTAGGCTCTTCTTGCATCAACTACACGGACCCTCATCTCCAGTGCCGATGGATCAAATGTCAGCATAGCGTGTGAGGGCGGCGCAGTGGAAGGCTTCTTCCCTGCGCCGCATACTCACTGTGACACGGCATTTTCTCCACGCCGCGTGATGTCACAACCCTTCTGCCCGCCTCCTCTGCTGCAGAAGTCTGTCTCTTGGTGTAAAGTCCCAGGCCATGGGAAGGCAAAAGTTCAGGAGCTTCATAATGGCATCCGCCCGACTGACTTTTATCAACATGGATTGGCAGCCTAGAGCAGTGTCAGACATAGCGTACATCCAAGGTTCCCCACACTGCGCACATATTGCCCCAGCCTGCACACTCTACCACTACCTGGCCAGCAGCAGCAGGGCAAAGCAGTGCTGTGACTCGCGGGTGGAAAGGGAGCGGGGCCTAAAATATGCACCATCACTAGATTTTAGGTAAAATATGCAATAACCTGTGAGAATGGGCAAAATATGCAAATGCATATGCAAATATGCAAATGCATATAATCCTGTCTCTATATATCAGTCTCTATAATCTCTCTGTTTCCTCCCATGAGGTGCGGGCTGCGATCTGCATATACCGAGGCTGGGGGTACGAGGACCCCTCCGTGTGTCTGCAGATGGGCAGGTTATATATAAGTCACTATAATCCCTCTGCTTCCTCCCATGAGGTGCGGGCTGCGATCTGCATATACCGAGGATGGGGGTGCGAGGACCCCTCTGTGTGTCTGCAGATGGGCAGGTTATATATAACTCACTATAATCCCTCTGCTTCCTCCCATGAGGTGCGGGCTGCGATCTGCATATACCGAGGCTGGGGGTACGAGGACCCTCCGTGTGTCTGCAGATGGGCAGGTTATATATAAGTCTCTATAATCTCTCTGTTTCCTCCCATGAGGTGCGGGCTGCGATCTGCATATACCGAGGCTGGGGGTACGAGGACCCCTCCGTGTGTCTGCAGATGGGCAGGTTATATATAAGTCACTATAATCCCTCTGCTTCCTCCCATGAGGTGCGGGCTGCGATCTGCATATACCGAGGCTGGGGGTGCGAGGACCCCTCTGTGTGTCTGCAGATGGGCAGGTTATATATAACTCACTATAATCCCTCTGCTTCCTCCCATGAGGTGCGGGCTGCGATCTGCATATACCGAGGCTGGGGGTACGAGGACCCCTCCGTGTGTCTGCAGATGGGCAGGTTATATATAAGTCTCTATAATCTCTCTGCTTCCTCCCATGAGGTGGGGGCTGCGATCTGCATATACCGAGGCTGGGGGTGCGAGGACCCCTCTGTGTGTCTGCAGATGGGCAGGTTACATATAAGTCACTATAATCTCTCTGCTTCCTCCCATGAGGTGCGGGCTGCGATCTGCATATACCGAGGCTGGGGGTACGAGGACCCCTCTGTGTGTCTGCAGATGGGCAGGTTATATATAAGTCTCTATAATCTCTCTGCTTCCTCCCATGAGGTGCGGGCTGCGATCTGCTTATACCGAGGCTGGGGGTACGAGGACCCCTCTGTGTGTCTGCAGATAGGCAGGTTATATATAAGTCACTATAATCCCTCTGCTTCCTCCCATGAGGTGCGGGCTGCGATCTGCATATACCGAGGCTGGGGGTGAGAGGACCCCTCTGTGTGTCTGCAGATGGGCAGGTTATATATAAGTCTCTATAATCTCTCTGTTTCCTCCCATGAGGTGCGGGCTGCGATCTGCATATACCGAGGCTGGGGGTGAGAGGACCCCTCTGTGTGTCTGCAGATGGGCAGGTTATATATAAGTCTCTATAATCTCTCTGTTTCCTCCCATGAGGTGCGGGCTGCGATCTGCATATACCGAGGCTGGGGGTGCGAGGACCCCTCTGTGTGTCTGCAGATGGGCAGGTTATATATAAGTCACTATAATCTCTCTGCTTCCTCCCATGAGGTGCGGGCTGCGATCTGCATATACCGAGGCTGGGGGTGAGCGGACCCCTCTGTGTGTCTGCAGATGGGCAGGTTATATATAAGTCTCTATAATCCCTCTGCTTCCTCCCATGAGGTGCGGGCTGCGATCTGCATATACCGAGGCTGGGGGTACGAGGACCCCTCTGTGTTTCTGCAGATGGGCAGGTTATATATAAGTCTCTATAATCTCTCTGCTTCCTCCCATGAGGTGCGGGCTGCGATCTGCATATACCGAGGCTGGGGGTTCGAGGACCCCTCTGTGTGTCTGCAGATGGGCAGGTTATATATCAGTCTCTATAATCTCTCTGCTTCCTCCCATGAGGTGCGGGCTGCGATCTGCATATACCGAGGCTGGGGGTACGAGGACCCCTCTGTGTGTCTGCAGATGGGCAGGTTATATATAAGTCTCTATAATCCCTCTGCTTCCTCCCATGAGGTGCGGGCTGCGATCTGCATATACCGAGGCTGGGGGTGCGAGGACCCCTCTGTGTGTCTGCAGATGGGCAGGTTATATATAACTCACTATAATCCCTCTGCTTCCTCCCATGAGGTGCGGGCTGCGATCTGCATATACCGAGGCTGGGGGTACGAGGACCCCTCCGTGTGTCTGCAGATGGGCAGGTTATATATAAGTCTCTATAATCTCTCTGCTTCCTCCCATGAGGTGGGGGCTGCGATCTGCATATACCGAGGCTGGGGGTGCGAGGACCCCTCTGTGTGTCTGCAGATGGGCAGGTTACATATAAGTCACTATAATCTCTCTGCTTCCTCCCATGAGGTGCGGGCTGCGATCTGCATATACCGAGGCTGGGGGTACGAGGACCCCTCTGTGTGTCTGCAGATGGGCAGGTTATATATAAGTCTCTATAATCTCTCTGCTTCCTCCCATGAGGTGCGGGCTGCGATCTGCTTATACCGAGGCTGGGGGTACGAGGACCCCTCTGTGTGTCTGCAGATAGGCAGGTTATATATAAGTCACTATAATCCCTCTGCTTCCTCCCATGAGGTGCGGGCTGCGATCTGCATATACCGAGGCTGGGGGTGAGAGGACCCCTCTGTGTGTCTGCAGATGGGCAGGTTATATATAAGTCTCTATAATCTCTCTGTTTCCTCCCATGAGGTGCGGGCTGCGATCTGCATATACCGAGGCTGGGGGTGAGAGGACCCCTCTGTGTGTCTGCAGATGGGCAGGTTATATATAAGTCTCTATAATCTCTCTGTTTCCTCCCATGAGGTGCGGGCTGCGATCTGCATATACCGAGGCTGGGGGTGCGAGGACCCCTCTGTGTGTCTGCAGATGGGCAGGTTATATATAAGTCACTATAATCTCTCTGCTTCCTCCCATGAGGTGCGGGCTGCGATCTGCATATACCGAGGCTGGGGGTGAGCGGACCCCTCTGTGTGTCTGCAGATGGGCAGGTTATATATAAGTCTCTATAATCCCTCTGCTTCCTCCCATGAGGTGCGGGCTGCGATCTGCATATACCGAGGCTGGGGGTACGAGGACCCCTCTGTGTTTCTGCAGATGGGCAGGTTATATATAAGTCTCTATAATCTCTCTGCTTCCTCCCATGAGGTGCGGGCTGCGATCTGCATATACCGAGGCTGGGGGTTCGAGGACCCCTCTGTGTGTCTGCAGATGGGCAGGTTATATATCAGTCTCTATAATCTCTCTGCTTCCTCCCATGAGGTGCGGGCTGCGATCTGCATATACCGAGGCTGGGGGTACGAGGACCCCTCTGTGTGTCTGCAGATGGGCAGGTTATATATAAGTCTCTATAATCCCTCTGCTTCCTCCCATGAGGTGCGGGCTGCGATCTGCATATACCGAGGCTGGGGGTGCGAGGACCCCTCTGTGTGTCTGCAGATGGGCAGGTTATATATAAGTCACTATAATCTCTCTGCTTCCTCCCATGAGGTGCGGGCTGCGATCTGCATATACCGAGGCTGGGGGTGCGAGGACCCCTCTGTGTGTCTGCAGATGGGCAGGTTACATATAAGTCTCTATAATCCCCCTGTTTCCTCCCATGAGGTGCGGGCTGCGATCTGCATATACCGAGGCTGGGGGTGAGAGGACCCCTCTGTGTGTCTGCAGATGGGAAGGTTATATATAAGTCACTATAATCTCTCTGCTTCCTCCCATAAGGTGCGGGCTGCGATCTGCATATACCGAGGCTGGGGGTGAGAGGACCCCTCTGTGTGTCTGCAGATGGGCAGGTTATATATAACTCACTATAATCCCTCTGCTTCCTCCCATGAGGTGCGGGCTGCGATCTGCATATACCGAGGCTGGGGGTACGAGGACCCCTCCGTGTGTCTGCAGATGGGCAGGTTATATATATGTCACTATAATCTCTCTGTTTCCTCCCATGAGGTACGGGCTGCGATCTGCATATACCGAGGCTGGGGGTACGAGGACCCCTCTGTGTGTCTGCAGATGGGCAGGTTATATATAAGTCTCTATAATCTCTCTGCTTCCTCCCATGAGGTGCGGGCTGCGATCTGCATATACCGAGGCTGGGGGTGCGAGGACCCATCTGTGTGTCTGCAGATGGGCAGGTTATATATAAGTCACTATAATCTCTCTGCTTCCTCCCATGAGGTGCGGGCTGCGATCTGCTTATACCGAGGCTGGGGGTACGAGGACCCCTCTGTGTGTCTGCAGATGGGCAGGTTATATATAAGTCTCTATAATCCCCCTGTTTCCTCCCATGAGGTGCGGGCTGCGATCTGCATATACCGAGGCTGGGGGTGAGAGGACCCCTCTGTGTGTCTGCAGATGGGCAGGTTATATATAAGTCACTATAATCTCTCTGCTTCCTCCCATGAGGTGCGGGCTGCGATCTGCTTATACCGAGGCTGGGGGTTCGAGGACCCCTCTGTGTGTCTGCAGATGGGCAGGTTATATATCAGTCTCTATAATCTCTCTGTTTCCTCCCATGAGGTGCGGGCTGCGATCTGCATATACCGAGGCTGGGGGTACGAGGACCCCTCCGTGTGTCTGCAGATGGGCAGGTTATATATAAGTCACTATAATCCCTCTGCTTCCTCCCATGAGGTGCGGGCTGCGATCTGCATATACCGAGGATGGGGGTGCGAGGACCCCTCTGTGTGTCTGCAGATGGGCAGGTTATATATAACTCACTATAATCCCTCTGCTTCCTCCCATGAGGTGCGGGCTGCGATCTGCAGATACCGAGGCTGGGGGTACGAGGACCCCTCCGTGTGTCTGCAGATGGGCAGGTTATATATAAGTCTCTATAATCTCTCTGTTTCCTCCCATGAGGTGCGGGCTGCGATCTGCATATACCGAGGCTGGGGGTACGAGGACCCCTCCTTGTGTCTGCAGATGGGCAGGTTATATATAAGTCACTATAATCCCTCTGCTTCCTCCCATGAGGTGCGGGCTGCGATCTGCATATACCGAGGATGGGGGTGCGAGGACCCCTCTGTGTGTCTGCAGATGGGCAGGTTATATATAACTCACTATAATCCCTCTGCTTCCTCCCATGAGGTGCGGGCTGCGATCTGCATATACCGAGGCTGGGGGTACGAGGACCCCTCCGTGTGTCTGCAGATGGGCAGGTTATATATAAGTCTCTATAATCTCTCTGCTTCCTCCCATGAGGTGGGGGCTGCGATCTGCATATACCGAGGCTGGGGTTGCGAGGACCCCTCTGTGTGTCTGCAGATGGGCAGGTTACATATAAGTCACTATAATCTCTCTGCTTCCTCCCATGAGGTGCGGGCTGCGATCTGCATATACCGAGGCTGGGGGTACGAGGACCCCTCTGTGTGTCTGCAGATGGGCAGGTTATATATAAGTCTCTATAATCTCTCTGCTTCCTCCCATGAGGTGCGGGCTGCGATCTGCTTATACCGAGGCTGGGGGTACGAGGACCCCTCTGTGTGTCTGCAGATAGGCAGGTTATATATAAGTCACTATAATCCCTCTGCTTCCTCCCATGAGGTGCGGGCTGCGATCTGCATATACCGAGGCTGGGGGTGAGAGGACCCCTCTGTGTGTCTGCAGATGGGCAGGTTATATATAAGTCTCTATAATCTCTCTGTTTCCTCCCATGAGGTGCGGGCTGCGATCTGCATATACCGAGGCTGGGGGTGAGAGGACCCCTCTGTGTGTCTGCAGATGGGCAGGTTATATATAAATCTCTATAATCTCTCTGTTTCCTCCCATGAGGTGCGGGCTGCGATCTGCATATACCGAGGCTGGGGGTGCGAGGACCCCTCTGTGTGTCTGCAGATGGGCAGGTTATATATAAGTCACTATAATCTCTCTGCTTCCTCCCATGAGGTGCGGGCTGCGATCTGCATATACCGAGGCTGGGGGTGAGCGGAACCCTCTGTGTGTCTGCAGATGGGCAGGTTATATATAAGTCTCTATAATCTCTCTGCTTCCTCCCATGAGGTGCGGGCTGCGATCTGCATATACCGAGGCTGGGGGTGTGAGTCCTCCTCTGTGTGTCTGCAGATGGGCAGGTTATATATAAGTCTCTATAATCCCTCTGCTTCCTCCCATGAGGTGCGGGCTGCGATCTGCATATACCGAGGCTGGGGGTACGAGGACCCCTCTGTGTTTCTGCAGATGGGCAGGTTATATATAAGTCTCTATAATCTCTCTGCTTCCTCCCATGAGGTGCGGGCTGCGATCTGCATATACCGAGGCTGGGGGTTCGAGGACCCCTCTATGTGTCTGCAGATGGGCAGGTTATATATCAGTCTCTATAATCTCTCTGCTTCCTCCCATGAGGTGCGGGCTGCGATCTGCATATACCGAGGCTGGGGGTACGAGGACCCCTCTGTGTGTCTGCAGATGGGCAGGTTATATATAAGTCTCTATAATCCCTCTGCTTCCTCCCATGAGGTGCGGGCTGCGATCTGCATATACCGAGGCTGGGGGTGCGAGGACCCCTCTGTGTGTCTGCAGATGGGCAGGTTATATATAAATCACTATAATCTCTCTGCTTCCTCCCATGAGGTGCGGGCTGCGATCTGCATATACCGAGGCTGGGGGTGCGAGGACCCCTCTGTGTGTCTGCAGATGGGCAGGTTACATATAAGTCTCTATAATCCCCCTGTTTCCTCCCATGAGGTGCGGGCTGCGATCTGCATATACCGAGGCTGGGGGTGAGAGGACCCCTCTGTGTGTCTGCAGATGGGCAGGTTATATATATGTCACTATAATCCCTCTGCTTCCTCCCATGAGGTGCGGGCTGCGATCTGCATATACCGAGGCTGGGGGTGAGAGGACCCCTCTGTGTGTCTGCAGATGGGCTGGTTATATATCAGTCTCTATAATCTCTCTGCTTCCTCCCATGAGGTGCGGGCTGCGATCTCCATATACCGAGGCTGGGGGTACGAGGACCCCTCTGTGTGTCTGCAGATGGGCAGGTTATATATAAGTCTCTATAATCTCTCTGTTTCCTCCCATGAGGTGCGGGCTGCGATCTGCATATACCGAGGCTGGGGGTGCGAGGACCCCTCTGTGTGTCTGCAGATGGGCAGGTTATATATAAATCACTATAATCCCTCTGCTTCCTCCCATGAGGTGCGGGCTGCGATCTGCATATACCGAGGCTGGGGGTGTGAGGACCCCTCTGTGTGTCTGCAGATGGGCAGGTTATATATAAGTCTCTATAATCTCTCTGCTTCCTCCCATGAGGTGGGGGCTGCGATCTGCATATACCGAGGCTGGGGGTGCGAGGACCCCTCTGTGTGTCTGCAGATGGGCAGGTTACATATAAGTCACTATAATCTCTCTGCTTCCTCCCATGAGGTGCGGGCTGCGATCTGCATATACCGAGGCTGGGGGTGAGAGGACCCCTCTGTGTGTCTGCAGATGGGCAGGTTACATATAAGTCACTATAATCTCTCTGTTTCCTCCCATGAGGTGCGGGCTGCGATCTGCATATACCGAGGCTGGGGGTACGAGGACCCCTCTGTGTGTCTGCAGATGGGCAGGTTATATATAAGTCTCTATAATCTCTCTGCTTCCTCCCATGAGGTGCGGGCTGCGATCTGCATATACCGAGGCTGGGGGTACGAGGACCCCTCTGTGTGTCTGCAGATGGGCAGGTTATATATAAGTCTCTATAATCTCTCTGCTTCCTCCCATGAGGTGCGGGCTGCGATCTGCTTATACCGAGGCTGGGGGTAGGAGGACCCCTCTGTGTGTCTGCAGATGGGCAGGTTATATATAAGTCTCTATAATCTCTCTGCTTCCTCCCATGAGGTGCGGGCTGCGATCTGCATATACCGAGGCTGGGGGTGAGAGGACCCCTCTGTGTGTCTGCAGATGGGCAGGTTATATATAAGTCTCTATAATCTCTCTGTTTCCTCCCATGAGGTGCGGGCTGCGATCTGCATATACCGAGGCTGGGGGTGCGAGGACCCCTCTGTGTGTCTGCAGATGGGCAGGTTATATATAAGTCACTATAATCTCTCTGCTTCCTCCCATGAGGTGCGGGCTGCGATCTGCATATACCGAGGCTGGGGGTGAGCGGACCCCTCTGTGTGTCTGCAGATGGGCAGGTTATATATAAGTCTCTATAATCTCTCTGCTTCCTCCCATGAGGTGCGGGCTGCGATCTGCATATACCGAGGCTGGGGGTGAGAGGACCCCTCTGTGTGTCTGCAGATGGGCAGGTTATATATAAGTCTCTATAATCTCTCTGTTTCCTCCCATGAGGTGCGGGCTGCGATCTGCATATACCGAGGCTGGGGGTGCGAGGACCCCTCTGTGTGTCTGCAGATGGGCAGGTTATATATAAGTCTCTATAATCCCTCTGCTTCCTCCCATGAGGTGCGGGCTGCGATCTGCATATACCGAGGCTGGGGGTACGAGGACCCCTCTGTGTTTCTGCAGATGGGCAGGTTATATATAAGTCTCTATAATCTCTCTGCTTCCTCCCATGAGGTGCGGGCTGCGATCTGCATATACCGAGGCTAGGGGTGCGAGGACCCCTCTGTGTGTCTGCAGATGGGCAGGTTATATATAAGTCACTATAATCTCTCTGCTTCCTCCCATGAGGTGCGGGCTGCGATCTGCATATACCGAGGCTGGGGGTGCGAGGACCCCTCTGTGTGTCTGCAGATGGGCAGGTTACATATAAATCTCTATAATCCCCCTGTTTCCTCCCATGAGGTGCGGGCTGCGATCTGCTTATACCGAGGCTGGGGGTGAGCGGACCCCTCTGTGTGTCTGCAGATGGGCAGGTTATATATAAATCACTATAATCCCCCTGTTTCCTCCCATGAGGTGCGGGCTGCGATCTGCATATACCGAGGCTGGGGGTGCGAGGACCCCTCTGTGTGTCTGCAGATGGGCAGGTTATATATAAGTCTCTATAATCTCTCTGCTTCCTCCCATGAGGTGCAGGCTGCGATCTGCATATACCGAGGCTGGGGGTGCGAGGACCCCTCTGTGTGTCTGCAGATGGGCAGGTTACATATAAATCACTATAATCTCTCTGCTTCCTCCCATGAGGTGCGGGCTGCGATCTGCATACACCGAGGCTGGGGGTACGAGGACCCCTCTGTGTGTCTGCAGATGGGCAGGTTATATATAAGTCACTATAATCTCTCTGCTTCCTCCCATGAGGTGCGGGCTGCGATCTGCTTATACCGAGGCTGGGGGTACGAGGACCCCTCTGTGTGTCTGCAGATGGGCAGGTTATATATAAGTCTCTATAATCCCTCTGCTTCCTCCCATGAGGTGCGGGCTGCGATCTGCTTATACCGAGGCTGGGGGTTCGAGGACCCCTCTGTGTGTCTGCAGATGGGCAGGTTATATATAAGTCTCTATAATCTCTCTGCTTCCTCCCATGAGGTGCGGGCTGCGATCTGCATATACCAAGGCTGGGGGTACGAGGACCCCTCTGTGTGTCTGCTGATGGGCAGGTTATATATAAGTCACTATAATCTCTCTGCTTCCTCCCATGAGGTGCGGGCTGCGATCTGCATATACCGAGGCTGGGGGTGCGAGGACCCCTCTGTGTGTCTGCAGATGGGCAGGTTATATATCAGTCTCTATAATCTCTCTGCTTCCTCCCATGAGGTGCGGGCTGCGATCTGCTTATACCGAGGCTGGGGGTACGAGGACCCCTCTGTGTGTCTGCAGATGGGCAGGTTATATATAAGTCACTATAATCTCTCTGCTTCCTCCCATGAGGTGCGGGCTGCGATCTGCTTATACCGAGGCTGGGGGTACGAGGACCCCTCTGTGTGTCTGCAGATGGGCAGGTTATATATAAGTCACTATAATCCCTCTGTTTCCTCCCATGAGGTGCGGGCTGCGATCTGCATTTACCGAGGCTGGGGGTGTGAGTCCTCCTCTGTGTGTCTGCAGATGGGCAGGTTATATATAAGTCACTATAATCCCTCTGCTTCCTCCCATGAGGTGCGGGCTGCGATCTGCATATACCGAGGCTGGGGGTACGAGGACCCCTCTGTGTGTCTGCAGATGGGCAGGTTATATATAAGTCACTATAATCCCTCTGCTTCCTCCCATGAGGTGCGGGCTGCGATCTGCATATACCGAGGCTGGGGGTACGAGGACCCCTCTGTGTGTCTGCAGATGGGCAGGTTATATATAAGTCACTATAATCTCTCTGCTTCCTCCCATGAGGTGCGGGCTGCGATCTGCATATACCGAGGCTGGGGGTACGAGGACCCCTCTGTGTGTCTGCAGATGGGCAGGTTATATATAAGTCACTATAATCTCTCTGCTTCCTCCCATGAGGTGCGGGCTGCGATCTGCATATACCGAGGCTGGGGGTGCGAGGACCCCTCTGTGTGTCTGCAGATGGGCAGGTTATATATAAGTCTCTATAATCTCTCTGTTTCCTCCCATGAGGTGCGGGCTGCGATCTGCTTATACCGAGGCTGGGGGTACGAGGACCCCTCTGTGTGTCTGCAGATGGGCAGGTTATATATAACTCTCTATAATCTCTCTGCTTCCTCCCATGAGGTGCGGGCTGCGATCTGCATATACCGAGGCTGGGGGTGCGAGGACCCCTCTGTGTGTCTGCAGATGGGCAGGATATATATAACTCTCTATAATCCCTCTGTTTCCTCCCATGAGGTGCGGGCTGCGATCTGCTTATACCGAGGCTGGGGGTGAGAGGACCCCTCCGTGTGTCTGCAGATGGGCAGGTTATATATAACTCTCTATAATCTCTCTGCTTCCTCCCATGAGGTGCGGGCTGCGATCTGCATATACCGAGGCTGGGGGTGCGAGGACCCCTCTGTGTGTCTGCAGATGGGCAGGATATATATAAGTCTCTATAATCCCTCTGCTTCCTCCCATGAGGTGCGGGCTGCGATCTGCATATACCGAGGCTGGGGGTGCGAGGACCCCTCTGTGTGTCTGCAGATGGGCAGGTTATATATAAGTCTCTATAATCCCTCTGCTTCCTCCCATGAGGTGCGGGCTGCGATCTGCATATACCGAGGCTGGGGGTGAGAGGACCCCTCTGTGTGTCTGCAGATGGGCAGGTTATATATAAGTCTCTATAATCCCTCTGCTTCCTCCCATGAGGTGCGGGCTGCGATCTGCATATACCGAGGCTGGGGGTGCGAGGACCCCTTTGTGTGTCTGCAGATGGGCAGGTTATATATAAATCTCTATAATCCCTCTGCTTCCTCCCATGAGGTGCGGGCTGCGATCTGCATATACCGAGGCTGGGGGTGCGAGGACCCCTTTGTGTGTCTGCAGATGGGCAGGTTATATATAAGTCTCTATAATCCCTCTGTTTCCTCCCATGAGGTGCGGGCTGCGATCTGCATATACCGAGGCTGGGGGTGCGAGGACCCCTCTGTGTGTCTGTAGATGGGCAGGTTATATATAAGTCACTATAATCTCTCTGCTTCCTCCCATGAGGTGCGGGCTGCGATCTGCATATACCGAGGCTGGGGGTGCGAGGACCCCTCTGTGTGTCTGCAGATGGGCAGGTTATATATAAGTCTCTATAATCCCTCTGCTTCCTCCCATGAGGTGCGGGCTGCGATCTGCATATACCGAGGCTGGGGGTGCGAGGACCCCTCTGTGTGTCTGTAGATGGGCAGGTTATATATAAGTCACTATAATCTCTCTGCTTCCTCCCATGAGGTGCGGGCTGCGATCTGCATATACCGAGGCTGGGGGTACGAGGACCCCTCTGTGTGTCTGCAGATGGGCAGGTTATATATAAGTTACTATAATCCCTCTGCTTCCTCCCATGAGGTGCGGGCTGCGATCTGCATATACCGAGGCTGGGGGTGCGAGGACCCCTCTGTGTGTCTGCAGATGGGCAGGTTATATATAAGTCACTATAATCTCTCTGCTTCCTCCCATGAGGTGCGGGCTGCGATCTGCTTATACCGAGGCTGGGGGTACGAGGACCCCTCTGTGTGTCTGCAGATGGGCAGGTTATATATAAGTCACTATAATCCCTCTGCTTCCTCCCATGAGGTGCGGGCTGCGATCTGCATATACCGAGGCTGGGGGTGAGAGGACCCCTCTGTGTGTCTGCAGATGGGCAGGTTATATATAAGTCTCTATAATCTCTGCTTCCTCCCATGAGGTGCGGGCTGCGAACTGCATATACCGAGGCTGGGGGTGCGAGGACCCCTCTGTGTGTCTGCAGATGGGCAGGTTATATATAAGTCACTATAATCCCTCTGCTTCCTCCCATGAGGTGCGGGCTGCGATCTGCTTATACCGAGGCTGGGGGTACGAGGACCCCTCTGTGTGTCTGCAGATGGGCAGGTTATATATAAGTCACTATAATCTCTCTGCTTCCTCCCATGAGGTGCGGGCTGCGATCTGCATATACCGAGGCTGGGGGTGAGAGGACCCCTCTGTGTGTCTGCAGATGGGCAGGTTATATATAAGTCTCTATAATCCCTCTGCTTCCTCCCATGAGGTGCGGGCTGCGATCTGCATATACCGAGGCTGGGGGTGCGAGGACCCCTTTGTGTGTCTGCAGATGGGCAGGTTATATATAAGTCTCTATAATCCCTCTGTTTCCTCCCATGAGGTGCGGTCTGCGATCTGCATATACCGAGGCTGGGGGTGAGAGGACCCCTCTGTGTGTCTGCAGATGGGCAGGTTATATATAAGTCTCTATAATCTCTCTGCTTCCTCCCATGAGGTGCGGGCTGCGATCTGCTTATACCGAGGCTGGGGGTACGAGGACCCCTCTGTGTGTCTGCAGATGGGCAGGTTATATATAAGTCACTATAATCTCTCTGCTTCCTCCCATGAGGTGCGGGCTGCGATCTGCATATACCGAGGCTGGGGGTGAGAGGACCCCTCTGTGTGTCTGCAGATGGGCAGGTTATATATAAGTCACTATAATCTCTCTGCTTCCTCCCATGAGGTGCGGGCTGCGATCTGCATATACCGAGGCTGGGGGTGCGAGGACCCCTTTGTGTGTCTGCAGATGGGCAGGTTATATATAAGTCTCTATAATCCCTCTGTTTCCTCCCATGAGGTGCGGGCTGCGATCTGCATATACCGAGGCTGGGGGTGCGAGGACCTCTCTGTGTGTCTGCAGATGGGCAGGTTATATATAAGTCTCTATAATCTCTCTGCTTCCTCCCATGAGGTGCGGGCTGCGATCTGCTTATACCGAGGCTGGGGGTACGAGGACCCCTCTGTGTGTCTGCAGATGGGCAGGTTATATATAAGTCACTATAATCTCTCTGCTTCCTCCCATGAGGTGCGGGCTGCGATCTGCATATACCGAGGCTGGGGGTGAGAGGACCCCTCTGTGTGTCTGCAGATGGGCAGGTTATATATAAGTCACTATAATCTCTCTGCTTCCTCCCATGAGGTGCGGGCTGCGATCTGCATATACCGAGGCTGGGGGTGCGAGGACCCCTTTGTGTGTCTGCAGATGGGCAGGTTATATATAAGTCTCTATAATCCCTCTGTTTCCTCCCATGAGGTGCGGGCTGCGATCTGCATATACCGAGGCTGGGGGTACGAGGACCCCTCTGTGTGTCTGCAGATGGGCAGGTTTTTTTTTTCATAACTTTTTTATTGTATTTTCAAATGAAGTGTAACAACCTGTAGCTCCACATTCAGGTGTCTTATAAGTCTGTAACAGTCAGATCTATTGGACACAGATACAGAGAATACAATCATAGAATTATATCTAAATACACACATTGCGCTGAATATATTCAGTCGTTTAGAATAGTGAAGAATAGTGAAGCAATGACGTAGAATTCTTCTTGAATGGTGTTGTTGATCTTTAAAGAAATACCCCAAAATAGCTATGCGTTATAAAGCCCAACATGGCCTATCGTAAACAACCTGACTAATAGCGAGTTCGGGTAACGTTTCATATAGAGAGGTCACACTACGCCTCCTATCTGGTGTACTTATAACTTATGTCTAGTCACACCGCCCTGTAATGCAACAATATCCAGTACATATATAAGAAACTTATAAGGAACATATATATATATAACATAGGTAAGAGGGGGGGTGGAAAGTAATGACGGGAGGGTGGATGATGGGGTGGGGGAGGGGGGAGGGAGAGGACCAGTAAAGTCCTAGCAAAATTTTTCAAACATCATATTTTCTATGAGTAACAATCATTCTAGCAGTATATAATGCTATTAGAGAAAGATTATTTCTGAGGTTGGTTCAGAGAGAACCAATGGGTCTGCTCAAAGATTTTTTGGATTCGGGTTTGAACATCAGGGTCAAGACTATTCATGTAAATTCCCTTCTTCAATATGCATAGTTGCGGTTTTTCTGTCAAAGTATAGAAGCTGTAACATTTTAGTCTGAACCTCTTCCACAGTGGGGGAGGATTTTGTTAGCCAATGAGTGAGGATAACTTTTTTCGCCACTGTCACCACCGTTGTTAGCACTGGGGTTAGTAGTGACGTTCTTCGATTTAGATCCCAAACAGTGAAATTGGCAAACAAACATGCAACTGGGTGAAGAGTCACATTTAACTGGAGTGTGCGATTAATATAATATACCAGTTTGTGGCAAAATTTTTTGACAGTACCACATACAATGTATAAAGGATGCTGAGGCTATCTTACATTTAGGGCAATGACCTTCATTTCCTTCGGCAAAGTGAGCGTATCTGGCTGGGGAGATGTAAGCCATGTGTATAGAGAAATAATGGGTTTCCTGCAGATAAGCGGATCCTAAAATTTTCATCGTCTGTTCATATCTCTCGCTAATAGATTGGGGGGACGGGATGTTTGGCAGCACTTGAGCCCATCTATTGTGGAGCTTATTCCATCTCTCAGATGTGTTTAAATCAGTAAGAATAGAGTAAAGTGAACTTATTCTATATTTTTTCAAGTGCGGATAGAAGAATTTGTAGTCGGTCCGGTCCCGAGGATAGTTGAGGGTTATGCGGTGTGGGTGAGAGAGAGCAAAGGTAGTGGCGTAGCTGCAAATACATGAAGAATTGCCCTCGAGGCAAGTTATACTTGGATTGTAGGTCTACAAAAGGGAGTATAGTGCCCCCCGGATCAAACACCTTGGAAGAAGCTGTTATTCCCAAATCATGCCATCGACGGAAATTGTAATTGGACAGGGATGGTGGGAAAGCTGGGTTTCCCCATAATGGTATGTGTTTAGATGACTGTGGGTTTCTATGTAGGGATTTGTTGACCGCTATCCATGAGTGATAGATATCTCTGAATAGTGGGTTGTTAAGCACTATTGGTGGTATGTCTGACTTTTTAGAATGTAAGAGCGCGCCTGGTGAAAAAGGATAGAGCATTGCTTCATCTAATTTAGTGTCCGTAAAGGAACTAGTTCCAAGCAGCCAGTCAGCAACACAACGGAATAGGACTGATTGGTTATATGACATAAAATCAGGTAAGCCCACTCCCCCTGCTCTCCTTGGAGCTGATAATTTAGTGAGTGCGATCCTAGGTTTTTTGCCCCGCCATAAAAAGCATGGGATTATTTTATTAAGTTTCTTCAAGTCTGATTTGGATATGTGTAAAGGGATTTTCTGCATCAGATAAAAGAGTTTGGGAAAGATTATGCTTTGTATGACCGCCACTCTACCTAATAGAGATATTGGGAGCATCTTCCAGCTGTCTAGTGATGTAGAAATTTTCGCAATAACAGGTGCGTAATTTTTGGCGCATAAGTTGTTAAGGTTAGCTGTGATTTTGATGCCCAAGTATTTAATGTCAGAGGAAGTGGTATTAAAAGGTAAAGAGGCCAGGTATTCTCTAACTCTCTTATCCGTATTGGGGAAAAGCAGAATTTCTGACTTAGAGAGGTTTATGCGATATCCGGCAACGGCTCCAAATGAAAAGATGAGACGTAGTATCTCAGGGATAGTGGAGGTAGGTTCAGAAATGAAGAGCAACATGTCATCTGCAAATAATGACAGACGCAGCTCGATGTTGCCGATCTTCATCCCTTTGTATATGTCAGAGGTTCTTATGGCGATGGCTAAAGGTTCTAGGGCTATGGCAAATAGGAGAGGGGATAGTGGGCACCCTTGACGGGTCCCTTTACGGATAGTGATCGGGGATGAAAGAAGGCCATTACTAGCAATTTGGGTAGTTGGAGAGGTATACAGACATCTTAAAAATGATATAAATTTAGCAGGAAGTCCAAATTTGGTTAGGGTGTTAAATAAATGGGGCCACTCAATTAGATCAAATGCCTTCTCCGCGTCCAATGATAAAATCAAATTGGACGTGGGAAGGGAGGATTTTGTTGTAGAAGAGTAAACTGCCGTGAGAACTTTGCGGACATTAGTCTCAGAGTGTCTCCCTGCAATGAAACCCGTCTGGTCCGGGTGTATAATGGAGGGGAGAATAGTTTTTAGTCGATCGGCCAGAATTTTTGTTAAGAGTTTATAGTCAAGGTTTAATAATGAAATAGGCCTATAAGACCCAGGAAGGGAAGGGTCCCTACCTGGTTTTGGGAGTACTCTGAGGGTCGCCGTGTTGAAATGTATAGGGGGGATCGTGGCAGAAAGAATAGAGTTAAGAACAGTGACTAAGGTGGGGCCTATGTGCTGGAGAAGTATTTTGTAAAAATCACCGCTGAGGCCATCAGGGCCGGGGGCTTTGTCACTTTTCAGATGCTTAATTGCCTCGGTGACCTCTTCTAATTGTATGGGGGCAGTCAATTTCTGTGCATCTAGTTCAGTAATCTTTGGGCATATGAGGGTATCCCAGAAGTCATGAGGAAGATTGGGTAGTGATGAAGAGGAAGATAGCATAGGGGGGGGGGTCAGAGTATAACAAAGTGTAAAAGTCTCGTAATACGTCAGCTATTTCTGAATTGGAGGAGGTAAGTGTACCATCTGCTTTTTTTAGAGGATGAACCGTTGCCGGAGATCGGGTGCCTTGAAGTAAATTAGTCAATAGTTTACCTGTCTTGTTACCAAATTTATGGTACCGGTAGTTTACAGAAAATAAATGTCTGTCACCTAGGGTTTGAATGTAATGATCGAAATTTGTTTTTGCGAGTGTATAGATGTGTTTATTACCTGGGGAGGGTGTTGATTTGTATTGCTGAAAGGCTGCGGTCAGTTCGGACTGTATTGTGATATATTTGGAGGCATATTGGCGTTTCATGTCTGATACATAAGATATGATCGCGCCTCTCATCACCGTTTTAGAAGCCATCCAAAAAAGGGTAGGATTAGAAGTCTTATGGTCTGCATTGTTTAATGTATAATCTTTCCATGTTAGCTCAATATGCTTTTGAAAATCTTTGTTTTTGGACAGATAGGCTGGGAATTTCCACTGTCTTTTCTCAGGTGGTGTCAGGGGAGATTCTAGTGAAGTAATGACCAATGCATGGTCTGACAAAACGATGGGAGCAATATGAGAGGATGTAACCATGGGGAATATGGATTGCGATATTAGAATGTAATCTATCCTAGACATAGTAGCATGGGCTGACGATAAGCAAGTCAATTCAGTGTCAATAGGATGGAGGGCTCTCCAAACGTCAATCAGTTGGAGTTTGTTTGCGAATGTTGGGACCCCTAGTTTTGGGAGGGTGGGGACAGAGGATTTGGGTTTTGATTTGTCCAGGGTCGGGGACGATATCAAATTAAAGTCCCCACAGACTATAAGGGAATCTGATAATTTAAACGTGCTGGGTAAAGGAGGCCGAACTTGCGACCCTCAGCTATCATTTGGGAGCAAATAGGCGAAAAAGCTTTACGGGCCCTGGTCAATTCCACGGAATAATCCTGAAATAGAAATAATTTATGACCCTCCCACATTAGGTCTTTGAATTTGCGCGAGGCCGACCAGAGAGCTTGCTTATGAAGAAAGTTAAGAGTCTTAAATAGAGTGACCCGAGGTCTGGGCTTAGTGGGGAAAGGGGTCGGGCCAACTCTATGCACCCTTTCGATTACCATGTCACTGCATTCCTGTGAGACCCCCAGCAATGTGGGCAAGGTGTTTTTCACAAAAAATGCCAGGGCAGGACCTTTGAGGGACTCCGGCAAACCTACTATACGGAGATTACTCCTCCTCGACCTATTTTCCAAGTCGTCCAGCTTATTCCAGACTTGGTAATTTTCAGTGGTCAGGGATTTAACTGATTGCTTGAGCCCCTCTATGTCGTGCGTTGCCGCACCTAAGACATTTTCATTATGTGCAACTCTCTTGGTGAGAGTGCTCAGCTGCGCTGTTATGTCCGCTACCGCCTGTCTAAGCAGCGGGGTCATGGTTGACCTGAAGGCGTCTACTATCTCGCCATAGGTCACTGGAGAGTCTGGGGCTCTATATACCTGAGCTCCGGTGGCATGGTAGTAAAACACTGCTGGGGGTACGAGGACCCCTCTGTGTGTCTGCAGATGGGCAGGTTATATATAAATCTCTATAATCTCTCTGCTTCCTCCCATGAGGTGCGGGCTGCGATCTGCATATACCGAGTTTGTGAACATCGATCCATCGGTGTTTGAGATCTTGTACATGCTGAAATCCTTCCATGTGCCGCCTGCACTTGGGGCGCTGGTGATGGATGTGATGTTGGATCCCCCAAAGCCAGGAGACCCGTCTTATGAGACCTACATGGCGGTGAGTGTTCTGGGCTGGAGAGATGGAGAGCTTGTAGATCTGGGGTCTGCAGTAATAAGGGTTCCCATTCCTCTACTTCTAATCCATCTCCAGGGTGGGCTCATTCTTCTGTTGTAGGTGAGTAGTCGCTGCCGCCAGGCTTCTCTGCGACACCTCACCGGTAGACTTCTGGGGGTTGGTGAGGCTGCACCTCTGTACCTCTGGCTGATTGCTGATACTCAGTACAGCAGTTTGATAGGTGGCACAATGACGTTGGACCAGGGGGAGTGGATATGACAGATAGTTATTACATGTATGAGAAAGGTATGGGAGTAGAAAGCCCAGCTCTCAAGAGCCACTTCTTTATTATACCCAGCCATCTCGCATCCGAACCTTCTGTGCACAATCACTTCTACCCCTTCTGTGTCCCTACAGTCTGTCTGCCCCTCCCCTTCTGTATCCTTTCTGTCTGTCTGCCCCTCCCCTTCTGTGTCCTTCCTGTCTGTCTGTCCCTCCCCTTCTGTGTCACTCCTGTCTGTCCCTCCCCTTCTGTGTCCCTCCTGCGTGTCTGCCCCTCCCCTTTCTGTGTCCCTCCTGTCTGTCTGCCCCTCCCCTTTCTGTGTCCCTCCTGTCTGTCTGCCCCTCCCCTTCTGTGTCACTCCTGTCTGTCTGTCCCTTACCTTCTGTGTCCTTCCTGTCTGTCTGCCCCTCCCCTTCTGTGTCACTCCTGTCTGTCTGCCCCTCCCCTTCTGTGTCACTCCTGTCTGTCTGCCCCTCCCCTTCTGTGTCACTCCTGTCTGTCTGCCCCTCTCGTTCAATGTCACTCCTGTCTGTCTGTCCCTCCCCTCCTGTGTCCCTCTTGTCTGTCTGTCCCTCCCCTTCTGTGTCCCTCCTGTCTGTCTGCCACAACCCCTTCTGTCACTCCTGTCTGTCTGCTCCTCCTGTCTGTCTATCCCTCCCCTTCTGTGTCCCTCCTGTCTGTCCCTTCCTTCTGTGTCACTCCTGTCTGCTTTCCCCTCCCCTTCAGTGTCACTCCTGTCTGCTTTCCCCTCCCCTTCAGTGTCCCTCCTGTCTGTCTGCCCCTCCCCTTCTGTGTCACTCCTGTCTGCTTTCCCCTCCCCTTCAGTGTCACTCCAGTCTGTCTGCCCCTCCCCTTCAGTGTCACTCCTGTCTGTCTGCCCCTCCCCTTCAGTGTCACTCCAGTCTGTGCAGACTATGCCCGAGACATGTTTATTGTATTTACTAATCATACATTGATTAGTGAGCCTCCATGGAATGTGCAACAGCGGCTATTGCTGTAGGGGGAGGAGGGTAGTAGTAGAGCTGGTTGCGAGGGGGGATTGGACTGGTGCCAGGTCTGTAGGTAGCCCAACCTCACTCCAATTATTGTTAGAAGTATTCCTGCACACATATTCTTATGGTACCAGAGTACTGCAGGTCTTCCTGTGTACAGAAACTCTGAGGTTTGCAAAGAAAAATCTACTATATTGATGGAGAATGCAGCACCTTGTGGCCAGCACCATTAATATAAATGCCACCTATGGATCTAAGTGATCTTATGAGGGAGTCTGAATAGAATACATCAGGCTAACATCTCTGTGTTACTCCCCAGGAGAAGCAGTCCCTGCTGAATAACCTGGCAGAGAAGGCTCAGCTGACAGAGGAGATACTGAACCGGGCCCCTGGATTCCGCTGTAACCCCATCCACGGAGCGCTGTACGCCTTTCCCAGGATCCATATCCCAGAGACTGCTGTCAGGCTGGCACAGGTATCTAGTTACATGGCATCTGCAGGAAGGGTCACCAGCTATATAGCTATGGTGTGTAGATATGGTGTATGTGGGAATGGGGTTACACAGACGTACTTTACTGTGTTTAAAAGAAAATTATTGTGATGTCAGGCAATAAACCAAGAAAAAAAAAGCTTTTTAATGTGGGATATGTTACCCAAGATCCTGACAATTGTGAAGGCATATGGTCCATTTGTGATGCAAGGTAGTAGAGGTAGGGACCACCTAGTCACATCTTCCATGTTAAATAATTGCGAGTTCCTGAAATTTATTTGACAAAATTATAATATTTTGTACACCAGTAGTGTGGATCAGCCCATGCAATCTACTGTATACTGCTAACATCCTCATCATCAACTTCAATCAATCAATAAACTGATTTGTATAACCTAAACAAAACAAGAACTTCAGCCACAAAAAGAGGCAGTCCCTCTTGCTGAAGTGATTGCTTTATAAACTGTGCTTGTACTTCTTTATATACAACATAACAGTGAGAGGTAGGGCCCAAGGGCAATTCTGTTTTGCAGCACTTTTTTATTTATTTATGGGGGCATTGGTGATGGGCTATTTTGCAGAAAGAAACATTTTAATGGTTTGGTTATTGATCTGAAACCAGTACTAATTTACAAAACATTTTATGCAGAAATCCAGTGGTGCCTCACGCATGTTAATTGTTAATTAATCAATCAATCAATCATTCTTCTATTTTAATGGCATTTTTTCTCAAATGTCTTGTAGAACAAGTACAGCTCTGGATCTTGGCATCAAAATTATATTTTTAATCAATTAATTCATCATTTTTCTATTCTTTTTTGGCCTTTTCTAATTTTCTGCAGAACAAGAAAAGCAAGCAATCAGTATTTTTTTTCTAATTTTTTTATGACACTTTCTCTCCTATTTTTCTGCGAAATAGATGTTGATATACTGTAGTCAACATCTCAAGCTACTGTACTTATTGATTTGTCACCATGGTTTCTCACAAAATAGCATATATTTGTTACCATGTTACAAGAGGCATGCTGACCCAGTACAAATACTAATCTGGTCAATTACTTCTGGGTCATCAATGAAAAGTTCTTCTTTGTCATAAAAATGTTCTCCCAGGCTAATGTATGCACATTACAATATAATATCCTGATGATTTGCTTCCGGTTCCAGCTCTCATCAGGAAACAACAAAACTAATACTGTAATTTTAAAAGAATTTTATGGCCGTATTTTATTACATTGTATTATATATATGACTGATAAGGTTTATTTATAGAGGGGGTCTAGGGGTACTGACCACCTGAGCCACCCTTCCAAAATCCGGCCTTGGTGACAACACTTATTTACACCATACTGTGAGTGAATTCACCGTGTAGTCTACAGATACAGGACTAAAGTTGGCCGTAAATCTAATAGGGCCTGGTAGATGATTCAAAAATTCCATACACTGCAAGAAAAGGGCCTCACCCCAGTATAAACAAAAAACAAATCATCTATATAAAGTATACAAATCGCAATAAAAGTAGAATATACTAAATGCCCCATAGTAAACAGTCTCATAATCATACATAATGTTTGACCCCATCACTGTTCCCCATAGCTGCAAGTAAAAATCATTATTTAATAAAAAATATTTTTTTTTGCAAAATCATATCCATAAGCAAAAGCAATAATTCAGTTGGTGCACCAGAGTAATTTGGACTGAAGGTGACGGTCCTTCTGATTGTTTCCTTCCCTTCATTATTGTCAATATTTGTATATAGACTGCTTATGTCTAATGTGACCAGTAAGTAATCAGGTGGTGTCTGACCAAACTCATGTCATTTATTCAGGAAATCTGTAGTGTTCCTGACAAAATATGGATTGTTCTGCACTACAGGCTGCAAAAACTAATCGACATACTGTAATTATTATATATGCACTGGAATTATATACAAACACTTCCACATCTCACAAGTGTCACATCTTCATTAGGACCGAGGCCTAGAACCAGACGTGTTCTTCTGCCATCTCCTGTTGGAGGACACGGGCATCGTACTGAGTGCTGGCAGCAGCTTCGGACAAGTGGGGACCTACCACGCCAGGTAAGTGCGGACCTTCTTCTTATGTATATAGATATTGACACCTCCACCTATACACTCAGGTTATTACACTGCCAGAGTGTTATTCATTGCTTATTATCCTGTATGATGCCAGGGACTGCAGTATGCAAATAAGAGTGGGCAGAGGAAGTGGGTAGTATAATGACAGAGGGAAGATAAAGGATGGGTAATGATACAGACCAGAGACAGGCCAGGTATAATCGTACAGACAAGAGACAGGTCAGGGTATAATGGTACAGACCAGAGGCAGGCCGGGTATAATGATACAGACCAGAGGCAGGCCGGGTATATTGTTACAGACCAGAGACAGGCCGGGTTATAATGGTACAGACCATAGACAGGCCGGGTATTATGGTATAGACCAGAGACAGGCCGGGGTATAATGGTACAGACCAGAGACAGGCCGGGTATAATGATACAGACCAGAGGCAGGCTGGGGTATAATGATACAGACCAGAGACAGGCCGGGTATAATGATACAGACCAGAGGAAGGCTGGGGTATAATGGTACAGACCAGAGACAGGCCGGGTTATAATGATACAGACCATAGACAGGCCGGGTATATTGTTACAGACCAGAGACAGGCCGGGTTATAATGGTACAGACCATAGACAGGCCGGGTATTATGGTATAGACCAGAGACAGGCCGGGTATAATGGTACAGACCAGAGACAGGCCGGGTTATAATGATACAGACCAGAGACAGGCCTGGGTATAATGGTACAGACCAGAGACAGGCCTGGGTATAATGGTACAGACCAGAGACAGGCCGGGGTATAATGGTACAGACCAGAGGCAGGACAGGGTATAATGGTACAGACAAGAGACAGGCCTGGGTATAATGATACAGACCAGAGACAGGCCTGGGTATAATGGTACAGACCAGAGACAGACCTGGGTATAATGGTACAGACCAGAGACAGGCCGGGGTATAATGGTACAGACCAGAGGCAGGACAGGGTATAATGGTACAGACAAGAGAAATGACAGGGAATAATGGTACAGAGCAGAGAAAGGACAGGGAATAATGGTACAGAGCAGAGACTGGCCGGGGTATAATGGTACAGACCAGAGACAGGCCTGGGTATAATGGTACAGACCAGAGACAGACCTGGGTATAATGGTACAGACCAGAGACAGGCCGGGGTATAATGGTACAGACCAGAGGCAGGCCGGGGTATAATGGTACAGACCAGAGACAGGCCGGGGTATAATGATACAGACCAGAGGCAGGCCGGGGTGTAATGATATAGACAAGACAAATGACAGGGTATAATGGTACAGACCACAGGCCGGCCGGGTTATAATGGTACAGACCAGAGACAGGCCGGGGTATAATGGTACAGAGCAGAGACAGGCCGGGGTATAATGGTACAGAGCAGAGACTGGCCGGGGTATAATGATATAGACCAGAGACAGGCCGGGTTATAATGGTACAGACCAGAGACAGGCCGGGTATAATGGTACAGACCAGAGGCAGGCCGGGGTGTAATGATATAGACCAGAGGCAGGCCGGGGTGTAATGATATAGACCAGAGGCAGGCCGGGGTGTAATGATATAGACCAGAGGCAGGCCGGGGTATAATGGTACAGACAAGAGAAATGACAGGGAATAATGGTACAGAGCAGAGAAAGGACAGGGAATAATGGTACAGAGCAGAGACTGGCCGGGGTATAATGATACAGACCAGAGACAGGCCGGGGTATAATGATACAGACCAGAGGCAGGACAGGGTATAATGATACAGACCAGAGGCAGGCCGGGGTATAATGGTACAGACCAGAGGCAGGCCGGGGTATAATGGTACAGACAAGAGAAATGACAGGGAATAATGGTACAGAGCAGAGAAAGGACAGGGAATAATGGTACAGAGCAGAGACTGGCCGGGGTATAATGATACAGACCAGAGGCAGGCTGGGTTGTGTGTTATAGGACAATGAATTACAGGGAATAGTGTATACCCCATTACTATACCTGACATGAGACGTAGATCTCTCTGTGTTCTAGGTTATCTCTGCTCCCTCCAATCGAGGAACTGAAATCTACTCTAGAAAAGATCACAGAGTTCCATGGAAGGTTTATGGCGGAATATTCCTGATGGACAGGACACCTGGGGACACGTCATATATATCCTCTCACCACAGTCCTTACACATGGACCATAATACCCTCCAAGTACTCCCCAGCTACAACCTCCGAGTATCCCCCAACTACAACCTCCGAGTATCCTGCAACTACATCCTCTGAGTACTCCCCCAGCTACAACAATCGAGTATCTCCCAACTATAACCTCCGAGTACTCCTCCCTCCAATTGCTGCTGAAAGTACATCCTCTGAGTAGACCCCCCAAACTGCACTCTCCAAATACTCCCCCTTTAAATACACCTTCTGACTATTCCCTCCAACTACGCCCTCCAAGTACTCCCTCCGATTGCTCCCCCCAACTACACCGTACTCATGCTCAATAAATCCCCTGAGTAGTTCACTCAACTGCACCTTCCAACAACAAACTTAGGGGCCTATTCAGACCTCTTCGCTTGGGTACAAATTCGGCCCCATCCCCAATATTCAGGTTCGGAGTTTCACACTGGCGGTCGGCCAGCCCCTGGAATTTACTTGTTCGCTAGGCTGCGATTACACACAGCCTTGGAAACAGGGCTGAATAAGGCCCTTAGAGTACGCCCTCCAACTACTCCCCAGACTACACCCTCCGAGTACTTCCTACAATTACACCCTCCAACGACTCCCCCGAGTACACCCTCTAAATATGCCCTATGCGGACTCCCCAGACTACACCCTCCGAGTACTTCCTACAATTACACCCTCCAACGACTCCCCCGAGTACACCCTCTGAGTATGCCCTATGCGGACTCCCCAGACTACACCCTCCGAGTACTTCCTACAATTACACCCTCCAACTACTCTCCCGAGTACACACTCCTAGTACACCCCATGCGGACTCCCCAGACTACACCCTCTGAGTACTTCCTACAATTACAAACTCCACCTACTCCCTGAGTACACCCTCCAACCACTCCCCCCCCCCAGTACACCCTCCGAGCAGTGGCAGATTAAGCCTTCGGGGGGCCCAAGGCACTTCAGACAGGGGGGCACCCTTGCACTTGTCATTACTGGCCGCAAACTGCATGGGAGAATATTACACTGTAAAGGCAATGGGTAACTGCAGGGGGGGGGGGGGGGGGGTAGCACTCCAAGCAGGTGAGTGGTACAGTGGTAAATAGAATTAGGTGGTGCCCTCCATATAGGCAGGCTGGCTGTCTTGACATGAATGTGGGGTAACAGCAGCACACGCAAAAAAATAACCAACACCAGGTATATTTCAACCAACATTTCAAGGTCCTGTGACCTCCTTATCAAGATGTATCATTGGAATCAAACAAATACAAAGTGCAAAGTGAAATAAATACCTGCAGAAGATCCCGTTGGTGCTCCCGGAACGGCATCCCCGGCGGCTGAAGATGACATCACCTAAGATCCGTCCCGGCCAGGAGCCCGAGAGGAAGTACACACGTGATACATAAAAAATGCTAAAAAGATAATAAAACAGCTATTGGGGAACAGGTGTCGACATTCTGATTAATCTAAAACAGTTTTATATAAACACTGATATACTCCTAGCTGCACTAAATACATTTATTCTATGTATCGGACTACATCTGAAGATATTTTTACAGAAAGCAGGATAATCCTGCATGTTCGTTCAGACCTCTGGAAACCAGTGTGTCTAAACGAAATACCCATTGGCTTTCCAGTTGGAGCAGCCGCAATTATCTGTCAGTGTTCCTTCTAGCACCCGCTATCTTTGAAAAGCCATGCAGTTCCTCTTCCCTACCTGGGGTGTCGCTGTCTGATGTAGTGCTCCTAGCACAGTGTGGTCTGTATATCAGCACTGATATGCCTTGCAGACCTGTGCTAGAAACATCACAGCAGACAGCAACACCCCAAGCAGGGAAGAGGAACTGCATGGGTTTTCAAAGATAGCGGTTGCTAGAATGAACACTATGTCACACACACACACACCATTTGAGAGTGGGGACATGATCAATGCTCCAGTACCTCAAGGATGTTAGACTGTGTGTGGCCTCCAAAAAATGTCTAGCAACGGGTTGGTCGCTGTGTCCAGAATTATGGACCGACCGGTGTGCTGCTGCCCGTTCCTTAAAAGTCCTGTCGGCCTTACCAACGTAATGGCGACCGCAGGGACAACTAATAAGGTATATGACGTACTTAGTTGAACACCCGACTCTATGAAAGATCTTAAACTTTTTGCCGGAAAATGGGTGATGGAATGTATCTCCCGGGGTCATATACTGTAACTACAGGTAATGCATCCGCAGTAGCATCCCCCCTTAGGTCTTCCCAAAAAGGAGGGATTTTTTGGGTAAAGGAAATATCACATCATTTTTGACCAAGAAATCCTTGAGGTTTTTACTTTCTATTGTAGGAATTCATGATCCTTTTAATTTGAAGGGCTGGTAATATGGAATCTGACGTTACAATTGGCCAATAAGAGTTAACAATGCCTCTTCCCTTGACATGGAAAGAACCCTACTTTTTGTGGCTTCCAGGTCTTTTAAGGGATAACCTCTCTCATGTTCGTGAGAGCTATTTCTACACCCTCAGGTTCACTGCAGATGCACCGAGCCCGTAGCAATTGGGAAAAGGGTCCCTTTTTCAGGGATATGGGATGAAAACTAGTGGCCAGGAGGGTGTTATTCCTATCCGTTGGTTTTGTAAATAAGGACGTTGTGATACGTCAATTTTCCACTTTGATGTTAACATCCAAATATTGAACAGATTCAGAACTCAATGTATACGTCAGTTTAAAAGGAGATTCTAAAGAATGATGGCTAATAATTAAGGCTTCCAGTTTGTCCTGATCCCCTGACCAAATGATCAGGAGATCATCAATGTACCTTGTGTACAACATTAAATGATCTTTAGCAAGTACATTATCAGTGAACAATCTTTGTTCAACGTCGAACATATAGGAATTGGCAAGCGATGGGGCCACTGAGGACCCCAACGCACACCCCTTAATTGCAAATAAAATTTGCCATTAAACATAAAATTATTTATTTTCAACACTAGCTCCAGTAATTGCAAATAAAAAAGGAAATTGGAGGACCAGTCTATAGACTATTGTTGGAAATTAATTTTTTAACCGCGTCCAGCCCGGCCTGGTGCAGAATAATCGTGTATAGACTGGACACGTCAATGGTACCCAATATACAATCGGGTGGAATTTCTGTAATGGCTAGCAGCTTCAACAATAATGCATTGGTGTCTTTAAGGTCCGTCTAGGCCTCAGGTGACTTCATCTTCAGCCACCGGGGATGCCGTGCCGTGAGCACCAACGGGATATTCTGCAGGTATTTATTTCACTTTACACTTTGTATTCGTTTGATTCCATTGTTACACCTGGATAAAGAGGTCACAGGACCTTGAAACGTTGGTTGAAATATACCTGATGTTGGTTATTATTTTTGCGAGTGCCACACATCCATATCAAGACGGGTGCCAGACAGGATCCCAACAGTCGGGATCCCGACAGGCATTTACCCAAGGTCAGGATCCCGACTGTCAAAACACCGACAGCCGGGTTCCCGACGGCCATATGCTATTTTCCCTTGTAGGGGTCCATGACCCCCATAGAGGGAGAATAGAACAGGTGGCGAGCGCAGCCAGCCTGCAAGGGGCTTAGTTGCGCTCACCATGCTGTCTGAGTCCGGACAGTCTGGATCCCAACATCGAGCTAATGACTATCGGGATTGAGACTGTCGGACGGGCACCGACTAATTCTATTTACCACTGTATCACTCACCTGCTTGGAGTGCCACCCCCTGCAGTTATATATATATACCACATGAAAAGCCTGTGTTTGTTCCTCTGCACCTTACTCTGTAGGACTGCACAGTCCTAGTGCTGCCTCCATGGGCCTGAGCTCCACCAATCAGAGCTCAGCACAAACCTCTCAGCCTCTGACCTCTTATGTAAAGTGTCATAGGACTTAGTCAGCTCCCAGTAATGCAGTGTACACTTGTGCAATCAGTGTGCCTTGGCTCCCGATGCTCCGCACCATTAATCATTGTCACATGGGCAGATAGGTGAAGCTGCAGCAGTACCCCACTTCCATGCACATAACCTTTAGCTAAAAATACATGCCAACCACAGGGGGGCCCTAGCTAGAGGGGGGCCCAGGGGTACTGACCCCTTTTGCCCCTGCTTTAATCTGGCCCTGCCTCCGAGTTCACCCTCTGAGTCCCAATCAGAAATAGCAGCACATGCACTCTTCCTAGCAGCCAATTGTCCCTAATTTCCTGGATCTGTTCCGGAGTCCTGGATTAGTCCCTGGACATATATTCCTGTATTTCATTACTGCACAATAAATGATTTGGTTTCTGCTTGTGTGATTCCATTATCTCTGTCTGTGTAATGGGCAGTACGTGGACTATACAATGTCCGGGAACAGGACAGGAGGGTGACACTGCTGGTAGAGAGATAGCAAGCAAGACAGGTCCATGGCTATTTCAAGTCTCATGCCAGTTCGCTGTCCGGCAGTCAATCAGGAGTGGCAGTGATGACTCCTGATTGGCTGCCAGTCCCTGAGCTGCTGTGAAGTTTTAAATAGGGTGGACCTGCTATGATGTCTGGTACAGACAGGGTGTGCAGCAACGCTCTCCACCCATCTGCCTGCCGCTGTCTGGCACCACTGTTAAACTCCCTGTGAGGATACCGGGTGACCTGGGTACCCTGGGGTTCAGGGCAGTGGCGTAACTATAGTCCGGCAGCCCCCGCGGTGGTGGGGAGGCGCTAAGAAGGTGTGGACGCCGGGGGGGTCTGCGGGACTATAGTTACCTTCTGTCGAGTCCCAGGTCCCGACTCCTGCCCTCCCCCTACTTACCCCATTGCCGCCAGCGCCGCTGCCTCTAACCCGGACACGCAGATCTGTCGGGTCCCCGGCTCTGGCTGCAGTGCTAATATAATAAGTGACACTTGGAAAATGGCTGCCCCTATACAACAGACCATTTTTAAGGTTTCTAGAGGAGGCCGCCGCCTCCTCTAGCATCCTCAAAACCTGTCTGCATTATGGGGGCAGCCAGGGCCGGCCTTAGGCATAGGCACACTAGGCAATTGCCTAGGGCATTTGGAATTCCTAGGGGCATCAGCAGCTTCTGCTGATTAAAATGATATGCAGCATGCCTATATTCTGTGTGAGTGAGGCTGTATCTGCATATGAAATAGTGTATTCATGGAAATCACTGTAACATAGCATTCCGTATGCCGGTACAGCCACAGTCATACACAGAATATAGGCATGCCGCATATCATTTTAATCATCGGAAGCTCCTTGTGCGTGCTGGTCATAACAATGCAATTAAGACGAATTTTCAGCAAAAAAGGCACCCAATGTTAGCAGAAGGGCCAGGAGCTGCATGGCCTATTGAGACAAGATGTATGAGGAAACATCTGAATCCAAGCAGAGGCAGAGGTCACAGTATTAGCGGCTGTGCGAGTGCGGTCTGCGGGTGGGTTGGTTGTGCAATAGTGTTCGGCATATGTGTAAGGGGCATTATGTGTGTCATGTATAAATGCATTAATAATGTGCGACATATGTGTAACAAGCATTATGTGTGTCATGTGTATAAGGGCATTAATAATGTGCGACATGTGTAACAGGCATTATGTGTGTCATGTGTATAAGGGCATTAATAATGTGCAACATATGTGTAATGGGCATTTTGTGTGTCATGTGTATAAGGGCATTAATAATGTGAAACATATGTGTAAGGGGCATTATGTGTGTCATGTGTATGAAGGGCATTAATAAAGGTTGGCATAATGTGTAAAGGGCATTACGGTTATAAGGACATAAATAATGTGTGTCATGTGTAAGGGGCATTACTGTGTGGTATTATCAGGGGTGCCGAGAGAAAGGGGTAGGGGGTACAAATTACCCAGGCCAAAGCCTGATGGGAGGGCCCAGTGGGGGCCCTGGGCCCCCTCCCCTTAAGTGACAGCAGCAGCTGCAGCTCTTCTCCTCTGCCCAGCACACACTGCTTTGTGCTGGGTTGCAGTGTGGCCATGGAGGTGGTTAAAATACAATATTTTCTCAGGATTTTTTTCTAAGGGTATAATTTGATGAGTAATGTATATAAGGTAAAGTGGTACTACAATGTGATGTAACATGAATAAGGGACACTCTCACATGATATAATGTGAATAAAGTTGCACTACTGTGTGGCATAATTTGAATTTGGGGTAAAATTGTGTGGCCATGCCCCTTCCCAGCAAGAACGCACCCCTATTTGGGCTGCGCACCAAATGTGTGCACTGTTTCTATTTAAAATATTGCGGGTAGGAGCAACAAAATGATGACTGCTATGATGAGGGTTGATGGTGCTGGGAAAGGGGAGCAGTGTCAGAGGCGGAACTAGTGGAGGTGCTAGGGGGCACCAGCCAAAATCTTGCCTAGGGCATCATTTAGGCTAGGGCCGGCTCTGGGGGCAGCCATTTTCCGAGTGTCACTTATTATATTAGCACTGCAGCCGGAGCTGGGGACCCGACAGATCTGCGTGTCCGGGTTAGAGGCAGCGGCGCCGGTGGCAACGGGGTAAGGAAGGTGTTCATTTTTCTGGGGTGGGGGGTGGAGTGTTAAGTTATGCGGTGGGGCGCCCAAAATTCTCGGTAGGGGCGCTGGATATGTAGTTATGCCACTGGTTCAGGGATCACACAGCAGAGCGGGTAACAATGAAAACAGCTTGTACTTTATTCAGGGGGACCAAGAAATCCAGTAACCAGCAGCAGATACTAACAAGGTCCACTCACAGATCAGCAAAGTCTCATCAAGCTGCTATACAATGTATCGGTGTATCTCCTACAGTCCTGAGCAGCACTGATACAATGTATCTCCTACAGTCCTGAGCAGCACTGATACAATGTATCAGTGTATCTCCTACAGTCCTGAGCAGTACTGATACAATGTATCGGTGTATCTCCTACAGTCCTGAGCAGCACTGACAGCTGTAGCAGAGCACACAGAATGGCTAGTCACTGATTACACAGAGAGGAGACGGCACCCCAACCTCCAGTGACTATGGGCCGCATTTATCAAGTAAATCAAATATTAAGTATCCCCCAAATGTATTAAAGGGGGACCGCAGCAGAAATCTCCGATCCCTGCTGCGATCCTCCCTGCAGCGCCGCCGGCCGCATCCCCCATAGGTTTTCTATGGGGGATGCAAAGCTGCCGATGTATCAACATCGGGCAGCCCGGCATCGCACTCCTGGGCTATCGCCATTCTGGTATGGCGATGGCCCATTGTAGCCTATGGCTACACATCACACTGCCCGAGCGGCAGTGTGGTCACAGGGGTCGCGAGGGGGTCAGCGCATAACCGCGCATGCGCAGATCCCCCGGCTTCCGGGTCAGGGCTTCACAGGGACGGGTTCCTTTCGGAGCCCTGTCCCTGTGCCCTTACATTAATAAATCCCGGTGGTATTGCACGATACCGCAATGCGATGTCCGGAGATGTCACTGCGCCGGCATCGCTATGTAATGATAAATGCACTCCTATAGCTGTGCACCTCACCTCACACAGTCACCTCTTCTTCCACTTCCTCTCTCCCACAATCCACCTTTGCTGGTTCTTTCCATCTTCTCCTTTCGGATTGGTGGACCATGCTGTCAATCTTTACAAAGGGGAAGGAGGAAGGCTTTTCTAAAAGGAACACTTCGTTACTGTCTGCTTTTGAAAGGCTTCCTGTTTGTGAACTCTGCAGACTGAGGGCTTTAATTTAAGAATACAAAATTTGGGCCATAGGGTAACTCATTTCTAAAATGCAGGCAGGCCCTATCCTGTGCCTCCTCACACTCCCTCTTGGTAAAGAGTATTTCAATCCCCTGCATCATCGAGCCTGAAGGCCCTGGCATTGTGTAAAAAAATCTTAGCAATTAACATGTAGTTAATCTGCACTTATGTGGCATAATATGTAATAGTCATAACAGTGTGTGGTATATGTAATTGGCAACATGTTGTGTTGCATAATGTGTAATGGGCATCACTGTGTGTGGCATAATGTCAGAATCAGCTTTATTGGCCAGTCAAAGTGATTGATACCCATTCCTGATCCAGTGAGATGCATAACAGACAGGCTTCACTGATAAGAGATCTGCACTGGAGGAGGGAGACAATCTCTGACCTCTCTTCTGGACCATGGTTTATGAGGGGTCTCAGATCTTATCTGACAATTTAACTTCAGAGGATTTCTACAGATGGTCACTCTGAGGGAATACAGACCCAACCTCCCTGGGTCCCCAATAGTTCACCAGTACACAAGAAATACATTGATTTCACACATAATAATAACAGAAGACCATAGGCGTGCGCAGCCCATTTTTTTAGGGGGTGCACCATTGGAGGGACGTGTTCATCACGCCTAATGGGCATGTCCATCAAAGCCTACTGGTGACTTATTTATGTATATGGACTTCAGAATAAATCATTCCCATCACACACATCAGAAACAGGGACAGTGCAAAAATGTACACTGTAATGGCCAGCACAGTGACCAATATTCGCTTTTAGTGACCCATAGTCACATTAAACAGTGTGTAGTGACTAATATATGTATTATATGTATACGGTAGATGTACCTTGGGGGATATAGACGCAGGGAACATATTTTCACTGAGCTGCGCAGTGCCTAGGCAGTTATCAGCCGCACCACTGGACCCCCGGGTGGGTAACAATATATGCAGGGACAGTACAGTTATCACACAGGGAACACATACCCGCCGAGCTGCACAGCGCCTAGGCAGCCAAAGAAAAAAATTCTTATCCACGGCGCCACTGGTTGCTGCAACAGCCAGGTAGGCAACAGCACAGTTATACAGGGAACAAATACCCGCCGAGCTGTACAGTGCCAAGGCAGCCATCAACGGCACCACTGGTCACCGCATCAGCCTGGCAGGTAACAATACAGCAGGGACAGTACAGTTTTCAGTTATTCATGGGCGGTGTTCCGCTTGCTAAGCAGCAAAAGATTGCTGCTTAATGAGTGATCCTGAATCAGGCCCCCTGTTCCCCTCACTTCATTCTCACACACAGCCCACTCCCTCACAATAAATGTCAAACTCCCCAGTCTCTGCAGTGCACACATTACCTTCAGGCTTCAGCCAGGTGCCAGCTTGTGAGCCTAACACAGAACAGTAGGCAGGGCCACTGCAGTGCAGCTGCACTAGTCCACCCGGGCACAGGAAAAGGCAGGGGGCGTGGTCTAATAACGGACCCCCCATGGCCACACCCCTTTTGAAAACTCGACTCGTGCTGGGTCTGACTGCTGAAGGAGCCCAGCGCAGGTACTGCTAGCCGGCCGGGGGAGGGGGCACTGCCGCTGCCATTCATTAAGAGGTGCTGTAATTGTGCGGGGGTGCCATTAGGAGGTGCCTGTGCACCCCCGGCACCCCCTGTGCGCACGCCTATGCAGAAGACATGATTTCATGAACAGACTACATGAAATGCCTTCTTCTGACACATTATAATTGGAGGCATGATTTATTCAATCCATCACCTGATCGGATCCTGACAGTCATATCCGTCATATTAGTCAGATCCGCTATATCAGTCATATTTATCATATCAGTCAAATCTATCATATCAGTCACATCTGTCATATCCGTCATATCCGTCATATCCGTTATATCCATCAAATCAGTCATATCCGTCATATCCATCATATCTATCATATCCGTCATATCCGTCATATCAGTCAAATCCGTCATATCAGTCATATCTGTCATATCTGTCATATCTGTCAGATCCGTAATACAGTATCAGTCAGATCAGTCATATCAGTCATATCCGTCATATCCGTCATATCAGTCACATCTGTCATATCCGTCATATCCGTCATATCCGTCATATCCATCAAATCAGTCATATCCGTCATATCCGTCATATCAGTCATATCCATCATATCTGTCATATCCGTCATATCAGTCAAATCCGTCATATCAGTCATATCTGTCATATCTGTCAGATCCGTCATACAGTATCAGTCATATCAGTCACATCAGTCAGATCCGTAATATGAGTCATATCAGTCAGATCTGTCATATAAGTCAGTGTAAAAATTTTTTTTTCAAAAAGCCAATGTGGGGTCCCTCTCGCCGGCAATTACTAGCCTCGGGCTCAAAGAGCTGGCACTGGTTTTAAAAATTCAGGGGAAAAAACAACTAGGGGTTCCCTGACATTTTTAAAACCAGTACCATGCTCAAGGGCCCGGTCCTGATGCTCTAAAATATGCGGGACAAAATTAATAGGTATCCCCCATATTTTGAGAACCAGCACTGGGCCCAACAAGCCAGCAGGGTAATGGAACAGCTGGGGGACACTTATTATATAAGGTCATCCTGGGCAGGGACCGGGATACGGTTGTATTGTCTACCCGACAATAGAACCCTGTCACCCTAGTTGCCTGTCGATCCAACGGTGTCGACCTAATGACTGTCGACCTAAGTCAGGTTGACAATACGATCCACACCCCAGGTACCCTGAGGGTGTGGGGACCTCCCTAATAAAAGGTCCCCCCCTCAAGAATAAGCCCTGCCTGGGCTGCAGCCTAAAATAGTGTAAAAAATAAATTTAACTATTGCACATTGTTGTGGAACTACAAGTCCCAGCAAGTCTGCACTGCATGCAGGGACTTGGAGAACCACAAGTCCCGGAATGCGGGGACAAACACACAGGAAAAGTACAACTTAAATACACCTAGAGCCCATACATACTTATACTTACTTATCTTGACCAAAAGAATCGGTCCCATTCTCATAGGCAAACACAGGGGGGTTTCTGGTTGCACAGAAACCCCCTCCTCTTGGCAAGTGCCTTAAATTGTGACAATAATAGCACTGGTATATAATATGATCAATAGAGCTGCCACCACATCATGCAGTGTAAGGGACAAAGCGTAGCTGCTGCACATGCCCAGTGTCGCGGACCCACCGGTCGCTCCTCCAGATATGCCAACCTGAGCATCTCCGGCCGTGACTGGGGTTCACTTTGGACACACAAGTCCCCTTTATGAGGTACGCCACCACCAATGCAAGTTCAAGAAACGGACACTTGCATACGTCCGGATACCCAACACAATATATAAAAAAGGGTGTAACATTGACCGCTCTCCTTTAGCTTAAGTCTTTAGAACACAAAATCAGAACTGGAAATATGTATTATTTATTCCAAGAAATACTACAGAGCTTTAGTGATAAAAATGGTTACAAAGATTTTAAAAGTGCACATAAAAGAATACAACTCAAACAAAATAAAAAGGAATTAAAAAGACAGAACTGTATCTTACACCCAAGTACTGATTCTGTAGTGGGGGGGGCTCCACATGAAATATCCGGTCGCTTTTAGCTAGCTTGCTGTTCCCCCAAGAAGTACCAATTTGCTGTAGGGAAAGAGTGTGGTTATATCTGCTGACTCCCTCATCCCTCCCACCCTTGGGATTTTGACCATTTCCCTGCTGGACACTAGTGAATGTCCCTAGATAATTGATCTTCTACATGAAGAATTAGTCTGATGTTTTCAGAGTGATTTGTACCCATTCCTTATCCAGTGGGATGCAACAGACAGTCCCAAAGTCTTATAAGCAATCTTTAGAGGAGGGGGGGGGGGGGTGGAGCACCTTTGACCTGTTGTCTGGACACTATTGATCTAACCCCCAATCTGAATTATGAGGGGTCTCTGAACCTAACTTCAGAGAACTATCCAGATGGTCACATTAAGTTTACATGCATAATACAAGACAAGCCCTGATCTCACACATAATAATAGTAGAAGACATGATTTCATAAACAATACCAGAAATACATCCATCTCACACATAATAATAACAGGAGGCATGCTTCATTCAATCCATCACTTGATCGGATCGTGACACCCAGTGTCCCAGCTTCTTCTACCACATTTACTGTACGTGTGGATCTGAGCCCTCAAACATCGCAATGGACCAGACAAAGAGCAGCTGCCAGGAGGAAGAGACAGGGCTTACCATGAAGTGGGAGAATGTGAGTTCAGAAAGTGCAGTACTGGTTCTATTATATCTGTGTATTTATTTATTATGATATGTTTAACCTTTTCCTGACCACTTATCTTATTTAAATGTGTGAAACAGCCTGTACTATAGACAATCTGTACTGTTACATATTATTACTGTATTCCATACAGTATCCAGTGTATATAAAGTCTAATTTTGGGCTGTTACCGCTCCCCCAGCCTCCTGTACTTACTCTAATGCCCTGCAGAGTGGGAGACTTTGGATTACATTTAGAAACCCCGCTAACAATCTTGCGTTTGCCACTGCTTCTCCTGCGGAAGGAAATTATACTCACCAGCTCATCTGTTGTGGATCGGTCCAAGTAGGCATTCCGGGGCAGGTAAAAATCAAAGGGCTGACCCGAACCAGGAGACAGGGTGGATATCTGATGTCATGTGATATCAGCTGCCCACCCCTGGCAGGCATTGGCCTGTCTGCGTACCAATGCACATGCCCAGCACCGATGAACATGCCCAGCAATTTCATGGGGATGCCCATAATAAGCTAAACGTTCCAATGGCCCAGTGCCACCATTGCCCCCGTCCCTCCCTCCCCTCTGCGAACTTCCTGGTGACTGAGTGATCACACTGTACTGTGACCTGCTGGTACATATGACCTGTGACCTGTGTGTGTGGGGGGTCACTGGGTGACCTCTCCTCACACTGTACTGTGACCTGCTGGTACATATGACCTGTGACCTGTGTGGGGGGGGGGTCACTGGGTGACCCCTCCTCACACTGTACTGTGACCGGACCTGGCTTCACCTTATTACAGTGTGGTTCCCAATGGTAACGCTATAGACCTGCTGGTACATATGACCTGCAACCTGTGGGGGGGGGGGGTCACTGGGTGACCTCTCCTCACACTGTACTGGACTTGGCTTCACCTAATTACAGTGTTGTTCCCAATGGTAACACTATAGACCTGCTGGTACATATGACCTGTGAGCTGTGGGGGGGTTACTGGGTGACCCCTCCTCACACTGTACTGTGACCAGACCTGGCTGTTATTCACCGTATTACAGTGTTGTTCCCAATGGTAACGATAAAGACCTGCTGGTACATATTACCAGTGACCTGTGGGGGCGTTACTGAGTGACCCCTCCTCACACTGTACTGTGACCAGACCTGGCTGTTATTTACCTTATTACAGTGTTGTTCCCAATGGTAACGCTATAGACCTGCTGGTACATATGATCAGTGAGCTGTGGGGGGTTACTGGGTGACCCCTCCTCACACTGTACTGTGACCAGACCTGGCTGTTATTCACCTTATTACAGTGTTGTTCCCAATGGTAATGCTATAGACCTGCTGGTACATATAACCAGTGAGCTGTGGGGGGGTTACTGGGTGACCCCTCCTCACACTGTACTGTGACCGGACCCGGCTGTTATTAACCTTATTACAGTGTAGTTCCCAATGGTAACGCTATAGACCTGCTGGTACATATGATCAGTGAGCTGTGGGGGGGGGGGGGGGTTACTGGGTGACCCCTCCTCACACTGTACTGTGACTGGACCTGGTTGTTATTCACCTTATTACAGTGTTGTTCCCAATGGTAACGCTATAGACCTGCTGGTACATATGATCAGTGAGCTGTGGGGGGTTACTGGGTGACCCCTCCTCACACTGTACTGTGACCGGACCCAGCTGTTATTCACCTTATTACAGTGTTGTTCCCAATGGTAACGCTATAGACCTGCTGGTACATATGACCAGTGAGCTGTGGGGGGTTACTGGGTGACCCCTCCTCACACTGTACTGTGACCGGACCCAGCTGTTATTCACCTTATTACAGTGTTGTTCCCAATGGTAACGCTATAGACCTGCTGGTACATATGACCTGTGAGCTGTGGGGGGTTACTGGGTGACCCCTCCTCACACTGTACTGTGACCGGACCCGGCTGTTAATAGTTTGCTAACCTGCATCATCTTATTCTGTCCTGACTGTATTTCAGCAAATAGACACCAGCAGTCTCACTGGAGAGACACACAATACTATTGGGGTGACATCACAGTGACATGTAAGTAATACTGGGGGGGCTGTACTGGTGAGGGGAGGGGGTGTTTTTCTTTGGTTTTCTTAGTTTTTATTTCTCTTTGTTTCTGTTCCCTTTCTTCAATCTTAGGGTTGCCTACTTTTGAACAACGATTTCAGGGAGAAAAGTAAAAGCCAGAGGGCAGCCCTTGCGTCGCACGGGGGAGGGCCTTGCGTCACACGGGGGTGGGCCTTGCGTCGCACGGGGGAGGGCCTTGCGTCGCACGGGGGAGGGCCTTGCGTCACACGGGGGTGGGCCTTGCGTCACACGGGGGCAGACTACATGGTGTGGACTGGACCTGAGTGCAATGCTCTGCAGATAGCATACATGGAGAGGAGGCCTCAGAGGTTTTACACATCAGGCAGGCATTCCCCAAACCCTGCAGCAGCACAGGGCACCCATGGGCATGGCATATAAGGGGACATATAGTGCTAAATACTATGGTAGGAGATAGAGGGAAACTGGGAGTGGATGAGGTTATGCCAGTAGCACTGTGCCTTCCCCACCACAGCTGCCAGGCCCCTTACCTATGTACTAGGTGTAATAATACAGCAGAGCTTGTGGACACATTACATTACATACATTAGGGCTTACTCCCCTCTGGCCTCAGCCATTACCTGTCGCCGGACACTGGCTGGTGTGGTGGGGGACACAGTCCCTGGTGATGTGGCCACTCCAGGGCCGTCTTTCCCATTGGGCTGAATGGGCAGTTGCCCAGGGGCCCAAGGATTGTAGGGGCCCAGCCCACTGGGGAAGACGGCACTGCTCTGGGGAATGGCGGTGGGCGGCTGGGATGCTGTCAGCGGCGACTCAGCGGTGGTGGCGGTGATCCAGGCAGCGGGGGGCTGGGATCTTGATGTAGCAATCTGGGCGGCATATGTCGGGGATGCTCCGGGCAGCAGCTGTCAGCGTTGTCCATACAGGCAGTGGTGACTCAGACCTTGCTGTAGCGCTATTTGCCGCCGGGCGGGAAGCGCTGCTGATTCTGAAAATCAGATGCCGCTGACAGCTGCTGCCCGGATCCCCGCCACACAACTCCCAGCCCTCCTCTGCTGCTGCACATAGGTGGGTGGAGGGGGGCCCTAAAAATTATTTTGCCCAGGGGCCCAGTAGATTGTTAAGACGGCCCTGGGCCACTCCAGCAAGTCGATGCCCAGCACAGAACTACATTTCCCAGCATGCATAAATCTGCTGCTGAGCTCTCAATATGCCGGCAGCGGGCAGCACAGGAAATAGAGGACTCCAAGTCCCGGCAACCACTGCGCAAAGCACCTATTACACTTCATGTAGCTGGAGGTTCTGGTAGGCCAGCAGGGGGCGCAGAGTCATCCCGTCGGTGGCAGCGTTGCTGCTACCTAGTAAGTAGTACACATGCAATAGCGGCAGCTGCGGGGGAAAGGGGCCCTCTTCCGGGAGTCCGTGAGATGTCCCACAATTCCGGGAGAGTCAGCAACCCTGCACTATCTTAGCGCTCACCCGTAACCTTTGTTTACCATGTTTAAAGATGGCTGTGCTTCACTTGTACACAATGTGACACGCATATCTTAACCCCTTCAGTGGCAGTCCTGGAAATTTCCGGCCCAAGCTGCGGTTCCGCAGCGGGCAGCTAATGTAGAGTATCAATAAGAAGAAAGGGAACAGAAACAAAGAGAAATAAAAACAAAGAATACCAAAGAATAACCAGCATAAAGATCAAAGCAGCTGAAAAGAAAAATTACGAGGTTAAGGTCATTTTTACACTCTTAATAGAAGTCAGTGAACCTGCAGCATCTCTGCCTATGATAGGAGGCTCCGGGTCCGGCGGGAGGCGCTTGTGTGTGCGAGTGTTAAGGCCCCCATACACTATGCGATTTTGGTCCGATTTCATCCGATTTTGGCACTTTGTGCCGATAACTGGGTGAAATCGGCCCAAAATCGCAGGACTGTGACATCTGATCCGATCTGATGCGCGGTCCCATGCGCATCGGATCGGATCAGGGAGGTCGGACGGTCAGTACATACGATCACGTCCGACCTCCCTGTTAGCTGGCGGTGAGTGCTGACCTGGGGGCGGTGTGGTCAGCAGCAGGGCTCATCAGGGGGACGCCGGAGCGGGCAGCGGGTCCTGACGCTGTAACTAGCCGGCGGCGCCTGTGTGTGATGATCTGGCCGGGCGCTGTGATCATTCACATATATCATTCAGCAGCGCTGCGGGACGGACGGGGCCGGGCAGTGGCGGGTATTATATTTTTAAAACACCTGTCAAATGACTAGCCGTTCTCTGATTGGCTGAGAGCTCTCAGCCAATCAGAGAACGGCTAGTCATTTGACAGGTGTTTTAAAAAATATAATACCCGCCACTGCCCTGTGCCCGGCCCCGTCCGTCCCGCAGCGCTGCTGAATGATATATGTGAATGATCACAGCGCCCGGCCAGATCATCACACACAGGCGCCGCCGGCTAGTTACAGCGTCAGGACCCGCTGCCCGCTCCGGCGTCCCCCTGATAAACCCTGCTGCTGACCACACCTCCCCCAGGTCAGCACTCAGTACCCCCGCTGCCCGCCCCACTGCTGCCCCTGATCACCACCGGCCCCCATGCCCCTCACCGCCCGCTGCAGCTCCCCGTACATGTGATAAATTGCAAGCGATTTATCACATGTAAAATTTGGCTCATCAAGTGCCAAATTGTATGTGAGCCTCCCGGGGAGCTGCCGGGCGGCTCACAGGAGTATTGGGTCCGACTTGTCCTAAGGACAAGTCGGCCTAATGTATGGGGCCTTTAGAGAGCCGCTTCTCTCCTCGGTCCTGCCGGCGCCTGCTGATAGGTGACGTCACTGCTCTGCGGCTTGGAGGAACAGGCCGCCTGCCGCCACCTTTACACATGGGCGCTTAACCCTGCATATGCTGCGGCGGCGGCGCAGGACAAAGGCGCGGGCAGCAGGGAGAGAGATGGAGGCTCTCTCAAACACCCGAATTCCGGGATTGAAAAAGCCTCCTTGAGGCTTGCCACCAGATCCGGGAGAATCCCGGAAATCCGGGAGAGGTGGCAACCCTAGGCCCCAGGGATGGTAGCCTACCCCCATATCCCTGCTGTGACTCCTGGTCTGCACGCCAATATGTAGGTGCTGTGTATCCAATATGGGGGTGCTGTACAACCGGTATGGGGGTGCTGTATATCTGGTATGGGGGGTGCTGTATATCTGGTATGGAGGGTGCTGTATATCTGGTATGGGGGGTGCTGTATATCCGGTATGGGGGGTGCTGTATATCCGGTATGTGGGTGCTGTATATCCGGTATGGGGGTGCTGTATATCCGGTATTGGGGTGCTGTACAACCGGTATGTGGGTGCTGTATATCTGGTATGAGGGTGCTGTATATCCGGTATGGGGGGTGCTGTATATCTGGTATGGGGGTGCTGTATATCCGGTATGGGGGTGCTGTATATCTGGTATGTGGGTGCTGTATATCCGGTATGTGGGTGCTGTATATCCGGTATGTGGGTGCAGGATATCTGGTATGGGGGTCCTGTATATCTGGTATGTAGGTGCTGTATATCCGGTATAGGGGAGCTGTATATCCGGTATAGGGGAGCTGTATATCCGGTATGGGGGTGCTGTATATCCGGTATGGGGGTGCTGTATATCCGGTATGGGGGTGCTGTACAACCGGTATGGGGGTGCTGTATATCTGGTATGTGGGTGCTGTATATCCGGTATGTGGGTGCTGTATATCCAGTATGTGGGTGCAGGATATCTGGTATGGGGGTCCTGTATATCTGGTATGTAGGTGCTGTATATCTGGTATAGGGGAGCTGTATATCCGGTATGGGGGTGCTGTATATCTGGTATGGGGATGCTGTATAACCAGATAAGGGTGCTTTCTCTCTGATATGAGGGTCCTGTATATCCGGTATGGGGGTGCTGTATATCCGGTATGGGGGTGCTGTATATCCGGTATGTAGGTGCTGTATATCCGGTATGGGGGTGCTGTATATCCGGTATGTAGGTGTTGTATATCTGGTATGTGGGTGCTGTATATCCGGTATGGGGATGCTGTATAACAAGATAAGGGTGCTGTATATCCGGTATGGGGGTGCTGTATAACCGGTATAGGGGTGCTGTATAACCGGTATAGGGGTGCTTTCTCCCTGATATGTGGGTGCTGTATAACCGGTATAGGGGTGCTTACTCTCTGATATGGGGGTGCTGTATATACGGTATGGGGGTGCTGTATATTTGATATGGGGGTGCTGTATAACCGGTATAGGAGTGCTTTCTCTCTGATATGTGGGTGCTGTATAACCGGTATAGGGGTGCTTTCTCTCTGATATGGGGGTGCTGTATATACGGTATGGGGGTGCTGTATATCTGATATGGGGGTGCTGTATAACCGGTATAGGAGTGCTTTCTCTCTGATATGTGGGTGCTGTATAACCGGTATAGGGGTGCTTTCTCTCTGATATGGGGGTGCTGTATATACGGTATGGGGGTGCTGTATATCTGATATGGGGGTGCTGTATAACCGGTATAGGGGTGCTTTCTCTCTGATATGTGGGTGCTGTATAACCGGTATAGGGGTGCTTTCTCTCTGATATGGGGGTGCTGTATAACCGGTATAGGGGTGCATTCTCTCTGATATGTGGGTGCTGTATAACCGGTATAGGGGTGCTTTCTCTCTGATATGGGGGTGCTGTATAACCGGTATGGGGGTGCTGTATATCTGATATGGGGGTGCTGTATAACCGGTATAGGGGTGCTTTCTCTCTGATATGGGGGTGCTGTTTATCCTGTATGTGGGCGCTGTATGTCCGGGAACAGCCAGATGAGGTGACTCACGGTGTTAGTATTGGCCGCTTGTGACATTTTATTCTATAAATTCTTTCCATTGTGTAATGTATGAGATTCCCATAATGGGGGAAATTTACTAATATGAAAAACCTAGTTTTTCGTATTAGTATTTTCCCTACGACTGCATACGACTGTTTCAGTCGTATGCAAAGTCGTGTTCCGGAGGGGGATTTACAAAGCAGTCATATACTGATGTCGTAGGAATTCGTATTAGCAGCCGTAAATACGGCCGCTAATACGAATTATTTCTAGCAGTCTGCACGGATCAGTCAGATCCTTGCAGGCTGCATGGTGTAAAAAAAAATTAAATAAATAAATAAAAAAAAAAACGGCGTGGGGTCCCCCCCACAGCCGAAACCAGCACCAGGCTGACAGAGCCTGGAGCCCAGAGGCGGATTGGCCCACCGGGAAACCGGTGCAATTTCCCGGGCAATTTCCCGGTGGGCCGCCCGATTTCTGGCACTGTGGGGGCATATGTGGCAGTGTGGGGACATATTTGGTAGTCTGGCACTGTGGGGGCATATGTGTGGCACTGTGGGGGCATACCTAGCACTGTGGGGGCATATCTGGCACTGTGTGGGCATTTTAGTAATGGGCATCAGTTGTGTGGCATTATGGTGTGGGGCATAATGTGTAATGGGCATGTAGTATACTTATGTAATGGTTGTGTGGGACGTATAATAGGCATTCCGACCTCTCCTGATTGGCCGCTAGGCGGCTAGGCGCCTCCTGATTGGCCAGAATTCATTCTGAGCCCAGACGGCGAAGAGAGAGGATCTCTCCGGCTCTGAAAGCCGGGGAGCGTCGCGGAAGATGCCGGCAGCTGCTGACGACTTCCAGGATGTCGACAGATGAAGACAGAAGAAACAACATAAAGAAATAAGTCCTGGAAAAGAAGAGAGAAGACAGACCATCCATGGAGGACCTGGTGAGTAGGATTTCCTTCCACAGGTCCAACATGGATTATCCTCGGACAGGACGCCGACCCCGGAGCCGCCGACACAGGAGCCGCCAACACGGAGCCGCCGACCCCGGAGCCGCCTACACCAGAGCCAGCGACCTACCTACGGGATCAAGATAGGTAAGTATCAGTATGTGTGTTATGTGTGTATTAAACTTTTATTTTAAATGGGTGTCAGTGTGTTTTATTTCACTATTTTTTTTACTGTGGCACTACAAGTGCCAGCGGGCCCTTTAATGCCCAGCAGGCTGGGACTTGTGGTTCTCCAGCCACCGCCCAGGGGCATCGAGGACAGCACCAGGCTTCAGCCTGGTCAGGTAAGTCCTGGAGGGGGGGGGGACCCCTTTATTGGGGGGTCCCCACTCCCCCAGGGCCCCTGGCCAGGCTGACTGGTCGGTAGGGTTAATGCTTTGGCCGGGGGGACTTGCATAAAAAGTCTCCCCCCGGCTGTGGCATTACCCTGCTGGCTGGTTTTGCCTGGGGCTGGTTCTTAAAATACGGGGGACCCCTACTCATTTTGTCCCCCGTATTTTGGGAACCAGCCCCAGAGCAGGAGCCTGGGGCTGGTTGTTAAAAATCAGGGAACCCCTATTTGTCGGGTTCCCTGATTTTTAATTACCGGCTCCAGGCTCTGTCAGCCTGGTGCTGGTTTCGGCTGTGGGGGGGACCCCACGCCGTTTTTTTTTTTATTTATTTATTTTTTCTATTTTTTTTACACTGCAGCCTGCACGGATCTGACTGATCCGTGCAGGCTTAAAGCAAATAGAACAGGAAAATGGTGTTCTATTTTCCTGCCGTATTTGCGTGGGTGTTTTACACCACTAAGCAGCCGTATTATCAGTATGGCTGCTTAGTACATCAGGAACCACCATTCTTTTGAATGGTGATTTCTGTCGTATTCTATCGATGGTGTAGACATTCGTATTTGTAAATACAAATACGAATGTTCCATCTTTAGGACTACGAATTGTTGTATTTTTGGGATTGTAAATCCCGAAAATACAAATTCGTAAAAAAAAGGTGTATTTCTCCCTACGAATACACCTTTTTTCTACGAATCCATTTTGGTAAATGTCCCCCAATGTGTCTGTTTCTTAATGACGTGTGTTACTACAAGAAATCCGTTCGCCATATCCCTGAGCGGAGACCGCGTTACGTACCCAGTAGTGCCGCAGTCATGTCTGCAATTGCCGACATTCCCAGAACTTTACACCCTGTCGTCACTGCTACACTACAGTATATCATCTCTGTCAGTTTGCCCCCATACACACTTCCTACCCCTGGCTCTGTGTCCTATATACACACACACACACCCCTCTGTCAGTGTGTGTCCCCCACACCCCCCCCCTCTATCAGTTGGTCCCCCACACACACACACCCCCCTCTGTCAGTGTGTCCCCCACACCCCCCCCCCTATCAGTTGGTCCCCCACACACACACACCCCTCTGTCAGTGTGTCCCCCACCCCTTCCCTCTGTAAGTGTGTCCCCCATACCCCCCCAACAGTTACATCAGCAGGAATACTGACACAAGTGCTGACATCAGCAGGAATACTGACACAAGTGCTGACATCAGCAGGAATACTGACACCAGTGCTGACATCAGCAGGAATACTGACACAAGTGCTGACATCAGCAGGAATACTGACACCAGTGCTGACATCAGCAGGAATACTGACACAAGTGCTGACATCAGCAGGAATACTGACACCAGTGCTGACATCAGCAGGAATACTGATACCAGTGCTGACATCCATACTGACACGTCGCGCTAATACTGTACACAGAGCATCCATACTGACACGTCGCGCTAATACTGTACACAGAGCATCCATACTGACACGTCGCGCTAATACTGTACACAGAGCATCCATACTGACACGTCGCACTAATACTGTACACAGAGCATCCATACTGACACGTCGCGCTAATACTGTACACAGAGCATCCATACTGACACGTCGCACTAATACTGTACACAGAGCATCCATACTGACACGTCGCACTAATACTGAACACAGAGCAACCATGCTGACACGTCGCACTAATACTGTACACAGAGCATCTATACTGACACGTCGCGCTAATACTGTACACAGAGCATCCATACTGACACGTCGCACTAATACTGTACACAGAGCAACCATGCTGACACGTCGCGCTAATACTGTACACAGAGCATCCATGCTGACACGTCGCACTAATACTGTACACAGAGCATCCATACTGACACGTCGCACTAATACTGTACACAGAGCATCCATACTTACACGTCGCACTAATACTGTACACAGAGCATCCATACTGACACGTCGCACTAATACTGTACACAGAGCATCCATACTGACACGTCGCACTAATACTGTACACAGAGCATCCATACTGACACGTCGCACTAATACTGTACACAGAGCATCCATACTGACACGTCGCGCTAATACTGTACACAGAGCATCCATACTGACACGTCGCACTAATACTGTACACAGAGCATCCATACTGACACGTCGCACTAATACTGTACACAGAGCATCCATACTGACACGTCGCACTAATACTGTACACAGAGCATCCATACTGACACGTCGCACTAATACTGTACACAGAGCATCCATTCACAGCCTTTTTTTATTTATTTATTTTTTCTATTTTTTTTACACTGCAGCCTGCACGGATCTGACTGATCCGTGCAGGCTAAAACGCAAATACGACATGAAAATGGTGTTCTATTTTCCTGCCGTATTTGCGTGGGTGTTTCACACCACTAAGCAGCCGTATTGTCAGTACGGCTGCTTAGTACATCAGGAACCACCATTCTTTTGAATGGTGATTTCTGTCGTATTCTATCGATGGTGTAGACATTCGTATTTGTAAATACAAATACGAATGTTCCATCTTTAGGACTACGAATTGTTGTATTTTTGGGATTGTAAATCCCGAAAATACAAATTCGTAAAAAAAAGGTGTATTTCTCCCTACGAATACACCTTTTTTCTACGAATCCATTTTGGTAAATGTCCCCCAATGTGTCTGTTTCTTAATGACGTGTGTTACTACAAGAAATCCGTTCGCCATATCCCTGAGCGGAGACCGCGTTACGTACCCAGTAGTGCCGCAGTCATGTCTGCAATTGCCGACATTCCCAGAACTTTACACCCTGTCGTCACTGCTACACTACAGTATATCATCTCTGTCAGTTTGCCCCCATACACACTTCCTACCCCTGGCTCTGTGTCCTATACACACACACACACATCCTCTGTCAGTGTGTGTCCCCCACTCCCCCCCCCTCTATCAGTTGGTCCCCCACACACACACACCCCTCTGTCAGTGTGTCCCCCACCCCTTCCCTCTGTAAGTGTGTCCCCCATACCCCCCAACAGTTACATCAGCAGGAATACTGACACAAGTGCTGACATCAGCAGGAATACTGACACAAGTGCTGACATCAGCAGGAATACTGACACCAGTGCTGACATCAGCAGGAATACTGACACAAGTGCTGACATCAGCAGGAATACTGACACCAGTGCTGACATCAGCAGGAATACTGACACAAGTGCTGACATCAGCAGGAATACTGACACCAGTGCTGACATCAGCAGGAATACTGATACCAGTGCTGACATCAGCAGGAATTCTTTACAGTAATGTACTAACGTTTGGTGCAGGTCAAAGTACACCCTGCGGCCTCTGTACGATAGTGCGGGGTTAGCCGGTCGTCCTGACCCAGGCAGAACATTCTGTACACAACCTGCTGAATGGAGCTGACTGTGTCACTAATACTGTACACAGAGCATCCATGCTGACACGTCGCGCTAATACTGTACACAGAGCATCCATACTGACACGTCGCGCTAATACTGTACACAGAGCCTCCATACTGACACGTCACGCTAATACTGTACACAGAGCCTCCATACTGACACGTCGCGCTAATACTGTACACAGAGCATCCATACTGACACGTCGCGCTAATACTGTACACAGAGCATCCATACTGACACGTCGCGCTAATACTGTACACAGAGCATCCATACTGACACGTCGCGCTAATACTGTACACAGAGCATCCATACTGACACGTCGCGCTAATACTGTACACAGAGCATCCATGCTGACACGTCGCGCTAATACTGTACACAGAGCATCCATGCTGACACGTCGCGCTAATACTGTACACAGAGCATCCATGCTGACACGTCGCGCTAATACTGTACACAGAGCATCCATACTGACACGTCGCGCTAATACTGTACACAGAGCATCCATACTGACACGTCACGCTAATACTGTACACAGAGCATCCATACTGACACGTCGCGCTAATACTATACACAGAGCATCCATGCTGACACGTCGCTCTAATACTGTACACAGACCATCCATACTGACACGTCGCGCTAATACTGTACACAGAGCATCCATACTGACACGTCGCACTAATACTATACACAGAGCATCCATACTGACACGTCGCACTAAAACTGTACACAGAGCATCCATACTGACACGTCGCGCTAATACTGTACACAGAGCATCCATACTGACACGTCGCTCTAATACTGTACACAGAGCATCCATGCTGACACGTCGCGCTAATACTGTACACAGAGCATCCATGCTGACACGTCGCGCTAATACTGTACACAGAGCATCCATACTGACACGTCGAGCTAATACTGTACACAGAGCATTCATACTGACACGTCGCACTAAAACTGTACACAGAGCATCCATACTGACACGTCGCGCTAATACTGTACACAGAGCATCCATACTGACACGTCGCGCTAATACTGTACACAGAGCATCCATGCTGACACGTCGCGCTAATACTGTACACAGAGCATCCATGCTGACACGTCGCGCTAATACTGTACACAGAGCATCCATACTGTCACGTCGAGCTAATACTGTACACAGAGCATCCATACTGACACGTCGCGCTAATACTGTACACAGAGCATCCATACTGACACGTCGCGCTAATACTGTACACAGAGCATCCATACTGACACGTCGCGCTAATACTGTACACAGAGCATCCATACTGACACTTCGCGCTAATACTGTACGCAGAGCATCCATACTGACACGTCGAGCTAATACTGTACACAGAGCATCCATACTGACACGTCGCGCTAATACTGTACACAGAGCATCCATACTGACACGTCGCGCTAATACTGTACACAGAGCATCCATACTGACACGTCGCGCTAATACTGTACACAGAGCATCCATACTGACACGTCGCGCTAATACTGTACACAGAGCATCCATACTGACACGTCACGCTAATACTGTACACAGAGCATCCATACTGACACGTCGCGCTAATACTGTACACAGAGCATCCATACTGACACGTCGCGCTAATACTGTACACAGAGCATCCATACTGACACGTCGCGCTAATACTGTACACAGAGCATCCATACTGACACGTCGCGCTAATACTGTACACAGAGCATCCATACTGACACGTCGCGCTAATACTGTACACAGAGCATCCATACTGACACGTCGCGCTAATACTGTACACAGAGCATGCATACTGACACGTCGCGCTAATACTGTACACAGAGCATCCATGCTGACACGTCGCGCTAATACTGTACACAGAGCATCCATACTGACACGTCGCGCTAATACTGTACACAGAGCATCCATACTGACACGTCGCGCTAATACTGTACACAGAGCATCCATACTGACACGTCGCGCTAATACTGTACACAAAGCATCCATACTGACACGTCGCGCTAATACTGTACACAGAGCATCCATACTGACACGTCGCGCTAATACTGTACACAGAGCATGCATACTGACACGTCGCGCTAATACTGTACACAGAGCATCCATGCTGACACGTCGCACTAATACTGTACACAGAGCATGCATACTGACACGTCGCACTAATACTGTACACAGAGCATCCATACTGACACGTCGCACTAATACTGTACACAGAGCATCCATACTGACACGTCGCACTAATACTGTACACAGAGCATCCATACTGACACGTCGCACTAATACTGTACACAGAGCATCCATACTGACACGTCGCACTAATACTGTACACAGAGCATCCATACTGACACGTCGCGCTAATACTGTACACAGAGCATCCATACTGACACGTCGCGCTAATACAGTACACAGAGCATCCATACTGACACGTTGCGCTAATACTGTACACAGAGCATCCATACTGACACGTCGCGCTAATACTGTACACAGAGCATCCATACTGACACGTCGCGCTAATACTGTACACAGAGCATCCATACTGACACGTCGCACTAATACTGTACACAGAGCATCCATACTGACACGTCGCGCTAATACTGTACACAGAGCATCCATACTGACACGTTGCGCTAATACTGTACACAGAGCATCCATGCTGACACGTCGCACTAATACTGTACACAGAGCATCCATACTGACACGTCGCACTAATACAGTACACAGAGCATCCATACTGACACGTCGCGCTAATACTGTACCCAGAGCATCCATACTGACACGTCGCGCTAATACTGTACACAGAGCATCCATACTGACACGTCGCGCTAATACTGTACACAGAGCATCCATACTGACACGTCGCACTAATACTGTACACAGACCATCCATACTGACACGTCGCGCTAATACTGTACACAGAGCATCCATACTGACACGTCGCACTAATACTATACACAGAGCATCCATACTGACACGTCGCACTAAAACTGTACACAGAGCATCCATACTGACACGTCGCGCTAATACTGTACACAGAGCATCCATACTGACACGTCGCACTAATACTGTACACAGAGCATCCATACTGACACGTCGCACTAATACTGTACACAGAGCAACCATGCTGACACGTCGCACTAATACTGTACACAGAGCATCTATACTGACACGTCGCGCTAATACTGTACACAGAGCATCCATACTGACACGTCGCACCAATACTGTACACAGAGCAACCATGCTGACACGTCGCGCTAATACTGTACACAGAGCATCCATGCTGACACGTCGCACTAATACTGTACACAGAGCATCCATACTGACACGTCGCACTAATACTGTACACAGAGCATCCATACTGACACGTCGCACTAATACTGTACACAGAGCATCCATACTGACACGTCGCACTAATACTGTACACAGAGCATCCATACTGACACGTCGCACTAATACTGTACACAGAGCATCCATACTGACACGTCGCACTAATACTGTACACAGAGCATCCATACTGACACGTCGCGCTAATACTGTACACAAAGCATCCATACTGACACGTCGCACTAATACTGTACACAGAGCATCCATACTGACACGTCGCACTAATACTGTACACAGAGCATCCATACTGACACGTCGCACTAATACTGTACACAGAGCATCCATACTGACACGTCGCACTAATACTGTACACAGAGCATCCATTCACAGCCTAGGGAGCAGCTCAGCGCCGCCCGCCTGAACGTAAGGATTGTAGGTAGGGGTGGTGTGTGTGATTGTGTATATGTATAATGGGCCTTAATCTGGTTGATTCATCTGCATGCACATTCACACGCCAATCACACGCACACAGCCTGAGAAGGCGCGCCCATAACACATGCGGACCTGTTCGTTCACAACGACAGACAAAGGGGAGTGGACTGATAGTGCGCACACACTTACCTGTTCACAGGCACATCGGCGTGTCCGCAAGCTCATCCATTGGCCGCGCGTGCGTGTTTGTGGGTGATTTCATTCGCACCTGTACCTAGACCAGTGGTCAGGGAACTCGGTCCTCATTACCCCACACAGTGCATGTTTGCTGGTAACCCGGCAGGTGCACAGGTGTACTAATTACTCACAGACACATTTTATAAGGTACGCAGCTGGAGGTAATTATTTCACTTGTGATTCTGTGAGGAGACCTGGAAAACATGCCCTGCGTGGGGTAATGAGGACCGAGTTCCCTGACCACTGACCTATACGCTCACAGGACACATTCCCAAACCAGTCATTCATGAGATGATTCGCCTCATTTTATTGTGTTTATTGGAACTTATTTAACAATGAGCACGTTCACTTTATTACATGGATGCGGATTTTATGTTTAACTTCTAGAAGTAAATGTTAATATATGTGGCGCACGTTGTGGTTATTAATGTGCAATTGTCATGTGTGTGTATTATATGAGAAGATTGTGTGTTTCCCTTTAATAATGTGTGTAATGTCCAATGTATTCCCAGCCGTTTTGTTAATAGATGTAATAATGTGGGTCTAGTAAGAACGTTTGTGAGCTCTGTAGGGTCATGAAATAATGGTTTACAACATTGTGAGAGCAGTAAACACAGGTGTAAAATGGAAGCAAACACCAGTGATGCAGCCACTGGAGGGCGGCACAGAGTTGAAGGAAAGCCGCCCAACTTGAGAAATGAGGAGCACAGGAAAGCAGCTGCCCACCCATTAATCATCCCAGCGAGGCCTAGGACTACCAGCACCACCCCCCTCCTCCGTGGAGCAGGTCTAGTTGCCCCCCACCCTCTCAGTACCTGCAGTTATGTTGACCGCATGCAGGAGGCCCGGCGCCGAGGATATGCAGCCCTCTGCTGCCAGCGCCATGGATCGGAAGGAGGGGGCCCATCGTCGTAGATCGTAAGGAACCAACGCGTTTCGGAAGGAGGAGGCCTGGCGCCGGGTATCACAAGGAAAAGCCGAGTGCCGCAGATCGGAGGAGGAGGCTCTGCCCCATGTATCCCAGACAAGAGACCCAGTGCAAGGGGAGCAGGAGGAAGAGGCCCGGCGCTGGAGAGGGAGCACTGCCTGAGATATATGCACCACTTTCAGGGGGGAGGGGGGAATAGGAGGTGCAGAGTAATGGATGTAACGTTTAAACACCTGCCTGCTCTACCCCCTCTCCACTACCACCCTCTCCTCCTCTAGCACTCCCGTCTCCTCTTATACCAACCCACTCTCCTCTTATACCAATTCCCGTGGGCATGCACTGAGTAGATGTGGTTAGGTAATTGGTTAATGAGAAAAACTTGTATAGGTGAGTATTGTGTGCAGGTTCATGGGTGAGTATTGTGTGCGGGTGCATGGGTGAATATTGTGTGCAGGTGCATGGGTGAGTATTGTGTGCAGGTGCACGGGTGAATATTGTGTACTGGTGCAAGGGTGAGTATTGTGTGCAGGTGCACGGGTGAGTATTGTGTGCAGGTGCATGGCCAGCTGAGTATTGTATGCGGGTGCATGGCTGAGTGTTGTATGCAGGTGCATGGGTGAGTATTGTGTGCAGGGGCATGAGTGAGTATTGTGTGCAGGTGTATGGGGTGAGTATTGTATGCAGGTGCATGGCTGGCTGAGTATTGTATGCGGGTGCATGGGTGAGTATTGTGTGCAGGTGCATGGCCGGCTGAGTGTTGTATGCAGGTGCATGGGTGAGTATTGTGTGCAGGGGCATGGGGTGAGTATTGTGTGCAGGTTTATGGGGTGAGTATTGTATGCAGGTGCATGGGTGAGTATTGTGTGCAGGTGCATGGCCGGCTGAGTATTGTATGCGGGTGCATGGGTGAGTATTGTGTGCAGGTGCATGGGTGAGTATTGTGTGCAGGTGCATGGGGTGAGTATTGTGTGCAGGTGCATGGGGTGAGTATTGTGTGCAGGTGCATGGGGTGAGTATTGTGTGCAGGTGCATGGGGTGAGTATTGTATGCAGGTGCATGGGCTAGTTGTGTGTGGGTGCATGGGTGATTATTGTGTGCAGGTGCATGGGTGAGTATTGTGTGCAGGTGCATGGGTGAGTATTGTGTGCAGGTGCATGGGTGAGTATTGTGTGCAGGTGCATGGGTGGCTGAGTATTGTATGCGGGTGCATGGGTAAGTATTGTGTGCAGGGGCATGGGTGAGTATTGTATGCAGGTGCATGGGTGAGTATTGTGTGCAGGTGCATGGCCGGCTGAGTATTGTATGCAGGTGCATGAGTGAGTATTGTGTGCAGGTGCAATGGTGAGTATTGTGTGCGGGTGCATGGGTGGGTATTGTGTGCGGGTGCATGGGTGAGTATTGTGTGCATGTGCATGGGTGAGTATTGTGTGCAGGTGCATGGGTGGCTGTGTATTGTATGCGGGTGCATGGGTGGCTGAGTATTGTATGCGAGTGCATGGGGTGAGTATTGTGTGCAGGTGCATGGGGTGAGTATTGTGTGCAGGTGCATGGGGTGAGTATTGTGTGCTGGTGCATGGCCGGCTGAGTATTGTGTGCAGGTGCATGGCCGGCTGAGTATTGTGTGCAGGTGCATGGGTGAGTATTGTGTGCAGGGGTGAGTATTGTGTGCAGGTGCACGGATGAGTATTGTGTGCAGGTGCACGGATGAGTATTGTGTGCAGGTGCATGGCCAGCTGAGTATTGTATGCGGGTGCATGGCTGAGTGTTGTATGCAGGTGCATGGGTGAGTATTTTGTGCGGGTGCATGGGTGGGTATTGGGTGCAGGTGCCTGGGTGAGTATTGTGTGCAGGTGCATGGGTGAGTATTGTGTGCAGGGGCATGGGGTGAGTATTGTGTGCAGGTGCACGGATGAGTATTGTGTGCAGGTGCACGGATGAGTATTGTGTGCAGGTGCACAGATGAGTATTGTGTGCAGGTGCATGGCCAGCTGAGTATTGTATGCGGGTGCATGGCTGAGTGTTGTATGCAGGTGCATGGGTGAGTATTGTGTGCAGGGGCATGAGTGAGTATTGTGTGCAGGTGTATGGGGTGAGTATTGTATGCAGGTGCATGGGTGACTATTGTGTGCAGGTCCATGGGTGAGTATTGTGTGCAGGTGCATGGGTGAGTATTGTGTGCAGGTGCATGAGTGAGTATTGTGTGCAGGTGCATGGCCGGCTGAGTATTGTATGCGGGTGCATGGGTGAGTATTGTGTGCAGGTGCACGGGTGAGTATTGTGTGCAGGTGCATGGGGTGAGTATTGTGTGCAGGTGCATGGCCGGCTGAGTATTGTGTGCAGGTGCATGGGTGAGTATTGTGTGCAGGTGCATGGGTGAGTATTGTGTGCAGGTGCATGGCCGGCTGAGTATTGTGTGCAGGTGCATGGGGAGTATTGTGTGCAGGTGCATGGGGTGTATTGTGTGCAGGTGCATGGGGAGTATTGTGTGCAGGTGCATGGCCGGCTGAGTATTGTGTGCAGGTGCATGGGGTGAGTATTGTGTGCAGGTGCACGGGCGGGTATTGTGTGCATGGCCGGCTGAGTATTGTATGCAGGTGCATGTGCGGTGAACCAGAAGGAACAGGCCAGTAACCATTTGTTTACCTTGCACTCTGTAGTCTCAAACGCGTCGTCTTCCTCCCTTCTTTGCCTTTTGGGCAGAGGTAAGAATCAGGCAGGACAAGAGTTCAAGGGTGTTTATTGGCAATAGAATTAGACACCTGAGCCAGGTAGCCGGCAGGGCTACCTAGCAAATGTATTATACGGAAAGAAAACAAAGTGCAACTTCGTAGAACACAATAAAGGCAATACCACGGAATTAGGCACGTCTGACTATATAAACACTTCTTCAATGACTAGGTGTAGCCAACAATGATCGTCTAGTTCAACAGTTAAACTTCAGTGACTATAATGATTACCTCCTTTACTGGCACAGCTGGATAACCTGAGTATAACGTGGTCACAAGATGGGTTAGTTTCAGAAATAGCTACGCTAATGGGGGTGCCAGCGGTGTCACCAAAGGAGAGTGCAATGGTCTAAACACTTCTCATATCAATTCAATCAATCACAGTGATCACGTGGTATAAATGCAAGGTATTTGGCAATCACATCAAAGTATACTGAGCTATTAACTTATCAGCTTTACAATGCAGATGAAAGTCACACCATAATACTCTACTGTAAGCAATCCTATGCTACTGGGTACCCAACTTCCTATATTAAACACTGTCTCTAAGACGGGAAGCGGTCATCTATTAGAATGAACTTAGGTCTACAGTCATTAGGTCGACCCCACTAGGTCGACTGGCAGGAAGGTCGACCTGACTTAAGGTCGACATGGGCCAAGGTCGACATGACTTAAGGTCGAATTTGCATAAAGGTCGACATGAGGAAGGTCGACTGGTCATAAGGTCGACATGGGTTTTTCACTGTTTTTTGAGCCGACATGTGCCGACAGGCGGTATTTCATGCCCTACCATCCATTAGGGTGTGGTGGGAGAATAAAATAGTGTGCCGAGCGCAGCGAGGCACCGTGCCCGAGGCATAGCGAGCGAAGCGAGGGTCCGCTTCTCATTGCCAACTGTGTCCATGTCGACTGTGTCGACATTTGGATCAAAAACAGTGAAAAACCCATGTCGACCTTATGACCAGTCGACCTTCATCATGTCGACCTTTATGCAAATTCGACCTTAAGTCATGTCGACCTTGGCCCATGTCGACCTTAAGTCAGGTCGACCTTCCTGCCAGTCGACCTAGTGGGGTCGACCTAATGACTGTAGACCTAAGTTCATTCTGACAGATGTACCGCTTCCCTCTAAGACAGACCTGTGCACAGGGATTTAGAGTACATTGGAGTCCTCTTGTAGTCCTGCGCAGTGTTTATGAAACTTAGAACAACAATCCTCCACAGTGGTGAGGGATAAAACTTGGTGGGGCAATGTCCCGAATAAAGGAGATAAACGCTGTACTGTCCTTTACCCAACTGGCAAGGCAATTCCTAGTTTATGTCACAAGATGGCGCTGTTGGACCGCTGGTCTGTGAGGTCTAGGCTGTAATTTGCTTCTAGGAGTATTCCTAATCCACAGTACAGGGGCCGTGACTTGCGGGTTATGAAACACAGTGGCCCTTAATGGCTGTAGGGTGTTGGGAATCTGGATTTATGATTCAGTCTGCTTTGGTTTTGTGTTCAGCATTTGACTCACTGGTGGCCTCCAGTGGCAGGTCTGTGCCACATCAGCTCAATATTCTGTGAGCAATTATTCACAAGGCTGTGAGGTAATGAGCTCGTTAAGCACAAGCCTGGGAGCTCCCTGGATCTTCAGGTGAAATTAATCACCTGAGCCCTTTATAGGGCAGGCTCTCCTGCAATACTCTGCCAGTGATAGCTTCCTGTTTAGTTCCTGCTTCCTGTGCAGGGAACTTCTGTCAGCTCTCAGCCACGCTACCTGGTCCCTTGTTCCGGCCTCCTGTTTGGATCCCAGGATATATCCTCTGCAGCTCTGCCAAGCGGTTTCTGGTCCCCGGTGGTTTTCAGTTCTTTGGAGTCTCTTGCTAAGGTTCTCCAGCGGCCCTGCTGCCCGCCCTGGTTATCAGCTCCCAGACTCTGTTCCAGGTCTGTGCCTCTTGGTCCCTTCGTGACCCTGCTGACAGCTCAGGTTCCATCATCTGTCCCAGGTCACGTAAGTGCTTCAGTGGAGCCTGGTGTTTACCTTTATCTACCGGCAGCCAGCTGGCCAGTGTTACCATCTTTTTGGCTACTAGCCTGTTTGTTTTATTTAAAGGCACAGGCCTCCACCCCTCCGTGGGTCCAGCCTGTCTCCCTCTCTGGTGGTTACCAGTTCCTTATTTCTGTTCTCGTTACCCTTCCTTAGTCCTTTGGGTTAGGCAGGGTGTTCATTTTTATTCTGGTTATTGGTTTTGGGGATTCGCTTCCAGCCCTTGTTACTTTTCCATGAAAATTCCCCTCAGCTCTCTCTTGTGTCTGCGGCTGGGTCGCATTCCTATCCTTGGCCTGGTGCCGGCAGATAGGGGCCATTACCAGCATAGGCCCATTAGCTAGTCATTCCTCTTGAGCCAAACTCTGACAATTGCAAGCTCTTTGTCTCCTCATAGACCTAGCTGCATCGGGGTGGGAGCGGGCATAACTCGCTCCCTCGGACGCGGCGGGAACAGGTGAAGACTAGCATTCGCAGGGGTTTGTCATCTGCCCGAGGTGCTCAACAGAGAGAGTGTAGGGTTCGCCCTGGCCGCCCTAAACAGTGGTCACGGGCTCGCGCCTGATCTCCAGCTTCCAGCCTCCGGTAGTTACACCCAGCGCCCAGGCGGCATCCGTAACAGTAGGGTCAGTCTTTTGTCCCTATTAAAGGAGCTACTAGGGCCAGGCCGAGGGGTTCCGTGGCTGGCAATCAGTGCCTAGCACTGTACAGTCCAGGTGACAGCTATGTCTCAAAGGGGTCCTCATGGCCTGCAAGTAGGGGTGCCCCCATGGTTAGTTCTGTGGGTAGAAGGGCAGTGATGATGTCCACAGCAGGGCCTGGTGGTGGTAACAGGGGCCCTCTCCGCTGGTGGGTCGCTGATGGGTGTCACAGGGCAGGGTGGCGGTACAGCACTTACGGTTTGGTGCAGAACCTGCCATTTGGGGTTCACTGCTGGGCTCTTGTAGTGCCTGTCACTGCGTTGCTCCCTTTCCCTAGGCTGTGGCCTTCTCTCCTGGACGGTCAGAGGCGTGGGCAGTGGTGTCACGCTGTTGCGCCGCTGGTCTCCGGCTCCTCTGAGGGGCTGATGCTGCAGCTGCTGTGGGGGGGATGTGTGCCTCTGGCTGGCGCCACCTGCAGCTCTCTCTGTCTGCCACCAGTGGCCGGGTGCTGGGTGGTATGTCCGCAGCTCCAGACAGTCTCCTCGCCCTCTCTCTTCGGGTGTCCTGCCTGTCACCGTCCGGCTCGTTGTGACGTCACGCGGAAACCGGCGTCTCTCCTTCAAGCGGCCGTCAATCACCGCTGGTCTCCTCGGTCGGCAGTCACCGCTACATGTGCTGGGATCTTTCTCTGCGACGCCGGAGCACATCTGCTTTTCGCTGCCGGGGCTCTGTTGTTGGATGCTGGGGCACTGTTGCACTCGGTCCCGTTCGCAACTCGGCTGCTCACGGGTCTCTTCACTTTACACACGCCCCTGACTTCGCCTGGCCGTTGCTCCGCCTCTCCTTTTCGCACTCCTGCCGCGTCCTCCAATCTGGAAGGGGGTTACTGAGGGAGGGTGCTGCTGCAGGTCAACGCCCTTTCAACGCCCTCTGCTGCTGCTGTGTCTGGTCGGTTACCTGGCAACCTTTTAGTGCTCGTCTCCTACGGGATGCTGGGGCATTGCCCAAACAGGGTACCCCAGGTTGGGGTGCCACACATGGGTGACTATTGTATGCAGGTGCATGGGTGAGTATTGTGTGCAGGTGCATGTATTTTAGCTATTGTAGCGAATGTTTGTCCGCTAAGCTGTTGCCTTCCGAGTCCTGAGACTTGTTTTTTTTCTTGCAAATGATTTTGAGCTCGAGCACTGCAAGCTTTTAGCCAGTTTCTCCTTTTGGTCTGCTCTGAAGAATGGCCAGTACCTTGTCCTCCGTAAAACCTGGCTGCACCGGAGTTGGGGCAGACTTAATTTGCCCTTCAAACGTTGCGACTGTAGGAGCTTTCGCATCAGCAGGTACCTGACCAACAGAGTCAGAGTAGGACTCGCCGTGGCTGTCCTAAACAGTGGTCATGGCTGTGGGTTCACACCCAAACCATAACACAACCGTCGTTTCCTTTCATTTGGGCACACCTTTTAATTAAAGTCCCCAGGGGCTCCCTTAGCTGTGGATGCCACCCTAGTTGTATATGTCACCTGCCTTGGATTAGTTTCTAGGTCCGCTTTAGGACATGCCCACTCTCTTGGAATGGCCGTCAGACTCCAGAATATCGGATGTATCCACTTTCCTTAGTAAAGTAGACAAATCTCCGGGATCCTGCCATACACAGCCAACCTCCCTCCCCCATACAGCTACCAACACCCCATGAACCCAACCATGAAAGTAAGAAGTCTGGGGCGATGGCATGATTCATAATGATCATTACCCCACAACCGCTTTGGGCATTGCAGAGCAGGTATCCACTGCAACGCCCGCCGCATAGGATGCCGCATGCCCCCTGCACTGCCCACCATGTAGGATGCCATGTGCCCCCTGCACCAGCTTGGCTGTCAGTAAGTACAGTATGGGAGGTTTGGGGGGAGGCACTCAGGGTGTATAGAGGCACACACATATAGCTGCACCGCCCACCATGTAGGATGCCGTGTGCCCCCTGCACCAGCCTGGCTGTCAGTAAGTACGGTATGGGAGGTATGGGGGGAGGCACTGAGGGTGTATAGAGGCACACACATATCCCTGTGCCCCCTGCACCAGCCTGACTGTCAGTAAGTACGGTATGGGAGGTATGGGGGGAGGCACTGAGGGTGTATGGAGGCACTGAGGGTGTATAGAGGCACACACCGATCCCTGCACCACATCTCTCTGCAGCTGCAGCACATCGGGGAACGGAGACCTGTGGACAGGATGATGCCCAGAAAGAAGCTGCTGACATTGGAGTCTATGAATCAAAGCGTCCGAGATGTCAGTGTCCCCATCTTGGGATCGCTGTCAGTCCGTGCTGCGGAGATCCAGAGAGAGATTGAGGAGGTAACAGGTCTGGGGGCAGGGCTTATAGAGCATAGACAGGCGCACACCCAAAATTAGGGGGCGTGGCTAGCCATAAAAGGGTGTGGTCTATACTTGCATCTTCCCACAAGGCCACGCCCCCATTTTGACACTGTGCGGGCATACTATGCCCCCAGACCCCACTGCTCAGCAGCTGACAGGGGACTCCCAAAAGCCCATCCCTCACCGCCACGGGACACTACTGGCCCCGGGCGGGAACGACCCCAAAAACCGGGACATTCCTGTGGGAATCGGGACTGTTGGGAGGTATGCCTGTGGCTGATCTCCGGGTCAGGTAGCCAGACAATATATTACATATGACATTACATGTAAGTGTGAATCAGCCCCCTCATGCAATGCGTGGTCCCTGCTGTAGCCAATGAGCCAGCGAGTAGCAGCCGCCCCAGCTTAACCAACTTCCTGTATGCTCCCTCAGGTCCGCTCTGGAGAAGGGGGCAATATGTGGGTGCGGAGACGCAATCATGTGCAATACAGCGAGCGTGATAACAGGGGGCCCGGGAAGTACATTACCCCGGGCCCCCCTAGTCTCAGGGGCCCCCATGCCTGCTGTTGGCACCACACATTTGTATTTTTTTAATGAATTGCCGGCGAGATGGAGATAATGTTGGGCGTTCCCCTGCTGCCACCCCTGCCTGCCCCCTTACTTCCCCTCCCTGAGCCATTCACTCCCGGAGTCAGGGCTGAAGGGGCCGAAATTGGCCCTGAACGAATCAGTAGGAATTGGTCCCTAAGTGCAGGGAGCGATCATGACAATTGGATATCTCTGTGACCTCCTCCCCGGGGACATTAACACATACCTGCTGGCAATCCTACATTATACATACCTCCCATCATGCCTGTCGGGGTTCAGAGACCAACTCGGGGTCTGAACCTATCTACCTTCGATCATCAGTCAGAGATTTCCCCTTCAATCGATTGGAGATCAGAAATAAGAGACACAACACTTGGTAGTAGTTATATGTCCCCAGTCATTCTGATCTGAGGATGGCTTAGATTACAGGCTTTATTTATACAGAAATATACGTGTGAATTAACAGTTTTCGTGCGTCATAAGCTTATCTCTAGGAAACATAATTCCCGTTCACATCATTAATAAATGAATACATTTTATACATAATAAACATATGTTATTGTTCATTTTCCTGGTGCGTAAGGATAGTTTCCTCCTAGAAGTTAGGCCATTTCCATATGTGTTGGGAATGTCTGGCTTCATACATCCTGCTCCATTGTTCTTAAAGGTAGACCACAAGCATGTTTTCTGAGAACATCCTGTACAGGAAACCTTTCATTGTCCTTGTAGAAAGATTCCTAAATATATTTTTCTGGAAATATTCTGTTCAGGAATTTCAATTGAGAAATCTTAAGCATATATTATAGACATTTATAAGGATTAGTAAAAGCTATCAATATACTTGTAATCGCATTTTAATCAATCATAATGATATATCATAACTATGTCATTTCCCCTCTTCTGATTAAAATCTCACCACTTATCTTCTCTACCTAACAGAAATAATGATACCCGTCAACCAGTTTATAGTGATTACATTTTGTACCAGGTGCTATCATAGGGACCGCTCAAGGCAAGCGAACTTTGGCATTCGTCACATCTGGATGATTGGTCTCACCTTTTCTACAACAAAGCGTTGTCTCTTGCTTCTCTACGCTTATTTATCTCCCTTCTGAAGCTATATGACAAATAACAATTCCATATCAACATTAAAGCCAATACTATGACTACGACAAGTAGGGGATGTAGTACTGTTCTCATTATACCTGTAGTGGTGGGAGATTTACCCGTGAATATGTCCCACCAATTATGATTTAAGCCATCCCTTAGTTCACTTGCCATGTGAACAAGTTCATCCATCTGTAATACTGTTACCATCCTAGCATGATTAGTGGCATAATTTACTTCTTTTAAATGTTCTTCTAATTTTCTTGTTTTGTTTATTGCATTTATCAGAGGTTGTAAGTTGAATGATATATTATTGGACAAATGGTATGAGATGCCCTGCAGGTTAATCTGCACTTCTGTATCTGGAAGAAATATAAATGTTTGGTTTTTCCAAACTAAGCTAGATATGTTATATAGGCATCCTGAAAAAGGGATATTCTGCCTCAATTGAGACATATCTTCCCTATTATTGCTTACCATACAGATAACTTGGGAGCTTATTTCTATAAACATGTTTTGTTCTGGGTCATGTAAGTTCCAACTGCAAGCACTGGTGGGATGTTGCAAAAAACATGGTTCAAACAATGGGGTGTGTTGGTTACAAACAAATCCCTTATTAGTTCGGGCACAAGTGGCTATATCATGTGTAGCTCTATTCCCTAGTTCTATGTGTGTTCCCTTTGTAACAGGGGTCCATAACTGTGTTCCTGTAGAAGGGGTATACAAGGCTACTGGTAATATCAAATACTTGCATATTATCTTCTTGTCTGTTATTTTATACGCTTGTGCCACTCCTGCACATTCGTGGGCAGTGCATTTAATTGATATTTCAGTTGCATCTAGCCAAGTGTCACTGGGAACTTGCAAGATTTTCTCATAAAATCCATATCCCTTATTCACAAAGTTGGTCTGGGTAATGTCCTTTTGTAATTTCTGTGCCATTACTTCCATATTACATAGTGTCCAGTTAAATACCCGCGTAATATTCTTATCTATCAAATATTGTTGGTATTGTGTTCTGTTAAAAATATGCAAAAGGGAGTCTGTTACTCGTAAATGCTGCGATATTGGTTCATATACTGTGGGCATCCATTCTGCCTGCATGTGTACAATAGAGTCGAGCTGATGCCCTGCGCTACTCATTTTGTTAGTCAATGTTTCTATATCTATTGAATTTAATACCCCCATTCCATTGCCTGTTACTCCCAGTAAGGTATCATACCATTCTCGTTTTCTTCTAAAGTTACAGTCTGGGTCCTTTGGGAAAGTAAAATTAAATACATATCGTATGGTTTGTTTCCTTATCCCCATATATGTACATGTTGAGGGTATTGGTTTCAAAGTATCATTCCTAATTGTCGGTGTATTACTTAAAAAGTGTATACCTTCTACCCACATAGTTCTATTACTAATTTCAGTAGCATTTGTGCAGAGCAGAGTTTGTTCAGCTTGTAAGAGAAAAGTTGTTTTTATAGTGTAATTACAATTCTTTAAAACCCCCTTTGCCCATTCTTTTAGTGTTTCCCACTCTGTCAGAGGTTTACAGTAATCAGTTTTTACCATGCAACATTTAACTGCGGTCTTACTTTCATATGTAAGAGTGGTGTTCCTATTTTTGAATTGAAAAAACGAGAGGGTGTTCTTACCAGGCATTCGAAGGCCTTTATACCATGTTCCCTCACTAATAGTTATATTGATTATATTGCATGGTTGATGGGGAGGGCAAATAAATCCATCTTGTACCCTGGTTTTTGTACTGTTTGCCCAACTCCATCTCATTTTTCCATCATTGCTAGTATTTAGTCTCTGTAATATCTGTGCTGGCGTCCAAGCCTGTATGACTAACATGCACCCCATCATCGTTAAAAGGATATATAATGTCATTTTGCTATTCAACGGTCACCGTCAGCTTTTTACAATGTGAAGCGTGTATCCAGGAATCTCTGCCTTGTACTTTAACTGCCGTAGGCGTGGTTAGTAACACCTGGTAGGGTCCGTCATATCTTGGATCAAAGGTTTTCCTTACATGTCTCTTTAGATAGACCCAATCTCCTGGTAGTAATTTATGTGTGGCAGATTCTGCTTCTGGATCTGGAATGGAAGATAACACTTGACGATGGAGGTTAGTCAATGTTTTACAAATCTGTTGCACATAACCTGTCAAGTCCCCATGATTATGTTGTAATTGTTGGGGAAAATAACATCCTGTCCTTGGTGCACTACCAAACAGAATTTCATATGGAGTAAGTTTGTGTGATTTTAAGGGTGTGGTTCTGATATTAAACAAGACTATGGGTAGACATTCTAACCAATTTCTTTTTGTCTCTACCATCATTTTCTGCAGTTTTAACTTAATATCTCCGTTCAGGCATTCGACACGCCCACTTGCCTGTGGCCTATATGGAGTGTGGAACGCTTGCTGTATGCCTAAGTCCTGCATTATGTGTTGCATAATCTCCCCTGTAAATGTTGTACCCCTATCTGATTCGATAGTTTCAGGTACTCCAAATCTACATATGACTTCTGACATTAGCTTCTTTGCTGTAGCTTTAGCAGTGGCCTTGACTACTGCCCATGCTTCGGGCCAATGACTAAATATATCTGTAGCTACCAAGACGTATTCATAAGCACCACTTTTAGGTAGCTGTATATAGTCAATTTGGAGTCTCTGAAAAGGATATATAGCCTTTGGAATGGTTCCTGCTGGTGTCTTGACCCTTTGTCCAGGATTGTTTGTTCCACAGATCCAACATGCTGCTGTAAATTTAGCTGCTGCTGAATTAAATCCTGGTGCAATCCAGGTTTGAGATACTCTGTTGGTCATGGCTTCTTTAGAGTGATGTACTTGTCCGTGTGCTATTTGTAACATAGGTGGAAACAGGGCTGCTGGTAAGCAATATTTTAACTCATTTTTCCAGAGTCCTGTTTCTGTCTCTTCAGCTCCCTGCTTTTTCCATTTTTCTTTTTCCTCTTTACTTGCTTGTTTTTGGAAGATGATTAGTTTATCTTCTGTAGGCATTTCATTTTGTACTTCAGTTGTCAACATTTTTATTTTTCCTTCTTTTTTTGGTAAGAGAGCTGCTTTTTTTGCTTCAGCATCTGCAAACGCATTTCCTCTTGCTTCTGGGGTCTGCTTCTTAGTATGGGCTTGAACTTTTATTATGCCCACTTCTTTTGGAAGTTCTATAGCTCTAAACAGTTGTGTAATTAAGTTTGCATGCTTGATGGGTTTTCCATTTGATCCCATAAAGTCTCTGCTTTTCCATATTGGGCCAAAATCATTGGCCACACCCCAGGCATAACGTGAGTCTGTGTAGATGTTTACTCTTTGATTTTCTGCATGTATGCAGGCTTTGGTCAACGCTATTAATTCTGCCTCCTGTGCTGACATACTGGAAGGTAGGGATCCTGATTCTACTAGGTCATGTCCTGTAGTGACTGCATAACCTGTGTTTGGAGATCCATCTTCATAGTACCTAGATCCATCCACATATAATGTCATGTCTGGATTAGGTAGGGGATCTTCTGACACATTCTGTAGGGGGAGTGTTTCAAGTTTCATTAGTTCAAGGCAGTCATGAGAAAAATTTTGAGTAGTCATTACTTTCTCTTTATCTGATTCTTCTTTGTCCTGCTTCTGTCCATCTTTATCCTCTGATGATTCAATGCTTTTGTCTTGATTTTCTTTGTTTCTCCCCTCTTTTGAATCATCAACAGGAAGAAGTGTAGCAGGATTCAATACTGTGCATCTGGTGATGGTTACATGTGATGCGCTTAATAAAGCTACTTCATATTTTGTTAATCTTGCTGCTGAGAGATGCTTTGTTCTTGCCTGGCTTAGTATTTCAATGACTGCATGTGGTACTTGGATATGTAGTTCATGATTTAGGACTATATCTGCCACTTTTTCCTTCAAGATGGCTGCTGCGGCCACTGCTCTGACACAGGATGGTGCTCCCCTGATGATGGAGTCCAATTGTGCTGAGTAGTATGCTACTGGTCTCTGCTTGGATCCATGTTTCTGTGTGAGCACCCCCAAAGCGTGTCCTTTTTCTTCATGACAGAAAAGATTGAAGGGCTTACTGTAGTTTGGCAATCCTAAAGCTGGGGCTGTTGATATTGCATGTTTAAGGATTCTTACTGCTTCCTCAATGGATTCTTGCTTCTTCACTTCATCTGTTGGTGCTTCTTTCTTTATCAATTCATATAACGGTTGCATCAGCATGGAGGCTGATGGTATCCATTCTCTGCAGTATCCTATGAGTCCCAGAAATGTTCTTATTTCTTTGGTGGTTTGGGGTATTTTTGTATTGACAATTGCTTCTGTTCTATCTTTTGTAAGGTGCCTTGTACCTTTTGATATGCAATGCCCTAGAAATACCACTTTCTTCTGTACCAATTGCAGTTTTTCTTTTGACACTCTGCAGTCTCGTTGTGCTAAGAAGCAGAGTAATGACAAGGTTTCTGTCTTACAGATTTCTTCAGTTTCTGTGGCTAACAGAAGGTCATCCACATATTGAACCAGCTGGGTTGTTTCATGTGATGGTCTCCATCCTTGCAGAACCAGAGCCATAGCTTCTGAGAATTCTGACGGACTTGTAGCTCCTCCTTGCGGCAATCGCGTCCAACAGTATTGCTTCCCTTCATGTGTGAAGGCCAGAAGCTTTTGACTATCTTCTGTCACTGGTACTGAAAAGAATGCATTAGCCAAGTCAATCACTGTAAACCATTCAGCTTCATGAGGTATCTGGTTTAAAAGCGTATGCGGATTTGGTACTATTGGGGTGTTCACAATCAATCTCTTATTGATTTCCCTCAAGTCATGAATCATCCGATACTGTACTTCTTTTCCAATTTGCTTCTTTTTTACTGGGAACAGGGGGGTATTAAAAGGTGATCTACATTCCTTTATAACCCCTACTTTCTGGAAGTTCACTATTTGCTGTTTGATGGCCTGTGACTGAGCTTCTGTCAAAGGATATTGTCTGATAGAGATAGGTACTGTTCCTGGCTTCAGTTGTAACTGTACAGGATCCACTCGTAGATTTCCTACATCATCTTTTCCTTTGGACCATACCTTGCTTGGTACTCGTTCTAGCCATGCAGGTAAATGTATTTTAATCTTGTTATCTTTCTGTGCTTCCATCAGGTATATAGCTGCAGCTAATTCCTGTTGAACTTGCTGAGGTAATTTGCTGGAAAACTTGACACCACTTGGGGTGTACTGTATTCTTGCTTGGACTAGCTTCAGTACATCTGCTCCCAACAAGTTGATTGGACAGGTGGTGGAGACTAGGAATTGAACTGGCACTGGAGTATAGTCTTCTTCAACTTGAAGATATAACGGTTTACTTTCTTGTAGTTGGACTGATGTTCCTTCAAGTCCTGTGGCTTTTAACATTGTATCTGTTAATAAATCTTCAGGAACCTCCCTTTTCTGTAGTACCGTGCGGCTGGCTCCCGTATCGATTAGGCATTGAAATTTCTGACCTGTAGGTAATGTAAGGGTCACCATGCCTTTATCTTCTGATTGATTGTTATGTTCAGCATCTACTGGGAGGTATCGGGGAGTGCCTGTTTTTCATGCTGATCCTTGATCCTGGTCTTTCTTTGCCATCCAGTCCTTGTATTTCTGACAACCTCTCTTCATATGTCCACCTTGTTTACAAAAGAAACATTGTCCCTTTTTTTTCATTTCCTCAACATTCTGGTTTCCTTTAAACTGGTTCTTGCCTTTAGCTGTGTCTTTTTGTTTCCAGTTTCCTCCTTCTTGGACAACATGTATTGTAATCTTGGGTACTGCTCCTTTTTCCTTCTGTTTTTGGACTTTCTCATTCTCTCTGTCTTCTATTCCTTCAAGGACTTGCACTATGGCATCAATAGTCATTGATGGTGCTTCAGGTCTTGTGTAGAGTAGTTGAGTTCTCAAGGATTCCGTTAGGCCATTCATAAATTTGGTTTTCAGCAGTCTCTTGTGTTGAGGATTGTCTTCCTGGAAACCTTCATCTTCATGTCTTTGTACTACTTTATCATAGTATGTTCTTACTGTGTCAGACTTTTCTTGTCTTAAATCTGGTGCTGCTGGTGCCTTCATCTTCTGTTCATGACACCATCTCTGAAGTCTTGCCATATATAGAAGGCCACTTTCAACTGTTTTTCTTTCATGCAGTCCTGGAGCGGCTACAATGGCCTCACATCCTTCAGCTGCTGGACCGGCTGCTTTAGTGGATATGTCATGAGTTGCTCCTGTCCCTAGAATTGCTGTACAGAACTGATCCAGATCCACCCATGATGGGGACCAAAGTGCATGTGCTTTTTTCATGTAGGACCAAAAGGCGGCTGGATTTTTCCTCGGATGTGGAGCCTTGGTCATAATTTCATGCATGTCTGAGGCATACCATGGTCGATGCTGCTGACTGCCTATAATAAATTCAGGCTGGTCTCCTCCTGCGACATATGCTGGATTTCTTGTTCTTTGTACCTGAACAGGGAGAATGTGTGTTCCTGGGCTGTCTAGTGAGAAATGAACAAGTTTTTCACAATTCTGACAGTCACATGGATATCCTGAACTTCTCTGACAGGCTTGATATCTTCTGGACACTCTTTGTCCCACTGTTAATTGATCACTTGGACTTAATAGGGGTCCTATATTTCTGTTCCAATGATCTGCTATCCTTCCTAATAGGTGTGATCTGGGAATTGTTGCTGGGGCGTCCACCTGTGGGTTACAAGGTGGTTGTGCAGGTTCCACCCAGTTTCCACAATTAGGACATTTCTCATTTCCCCCTGGGACACAAAAATCACATGTTGGACATTTTCTTTCTGGAAAGTCACTTATTTCTGTTAAATCTGTTCCTCCTGGTCCAACTGACCATTTCATTCCATCTCTTCTTAATATCAATGAGGGTGTTATTTTTGGAGTAGCTTGTGTATCTATACTGGGTATTTGAGGTGGTTTCTGGACTGGTGGAGCAGTTGAATTATGTCTTGTATTCTGTGTGGGATCATAGGGTGGCGGCATATGTGGATTCAGTGGTGGCCTGGATTGGGTGATACTCATATTTGAGAAATCCTCATCCATGCGCTTCTCTAACTCTGATTGGTATTCCCTGGCTGCCACTGTCCACATAGTGACTACGTCACCACACTTGTTCTTTACTATCCATAATTTATTACAGGCTACAAATTTTTCCCAGTCTTTTAATGTTAATGTCCCTTCTGACGGGAAACCGGCTCTTTTAAACACTTTCTGTATGCCTTTTAGGGCCTTGGGTCCTTCCCTCTGTCGAACTATATCTATAGGTTTGTCTGTCTTAGACATTTCTGTAGACTGTGCCCCCATTATTGGAGTAACTGTATGCTCAGTCTCTTTAAACTTCTTTGTAGACTGAGCCCCCATTACTGGAGTACCTGTATGCTCAGTCTCTTTAGTTTCTGTCTGATATAGTTCGGGTTTCTGTAGGGGGATTTCTTTATTTGTAGGGATGGACCCCTAAACAGCGTATTGCTGCTTCTGTTTTACAGCCTATAGATTCCGTCAGTTTACTGTTTGGACAAATAACTGGCTGTTCTAACCTGTTCCTATAGTTTTGTGTGTGTGGAAATTCAACAAGTAATCTTCCCCAACTCAAATCTAAAATGTCAGCTAAATAATTAGTGTTGTATAAGTGAGTCCCAAATATTATGGTTACACTTTTCCATGGATCTGGATGTGATCCTAGATATATCCCCACTCTTGCCTCTCTAGGCAACAATCCCACTACTGTGGTATTTTATCTCTATTAATCTGCAAAACTATACATCCTGTACATTCAGAACAATAATAATCAGACCAGCGTTCCACCATTTATCAAATTGTCAATACCCTTAACTCCCTTTCTGAGATAGCAACATACAGATAATAGAAAACACAACAATAAAAATGTACACAATACAATTATGACAACTTCATGATCTGACTTCATACTGTATTTTTAGAAATAAGCGATTTGTATACAGGTCTTTGCAAAGCAGACTGACCTCAAAAGACCTGGTATATGAGCCTACGTGAGATTTTCACTATAGTATATTTGTATGACAGAACATCATTAAATTAACTATATCTGCACAGTTATATAAGTGCTGTGTAAGTACAGAATATGGAGAGTACAGCAGTAAAGGCATGCACAGTGGTCGACAAGTAGAAGTTCTGTTAGAAGTACAGTATGTATTTATAAGAAAACCAAAGCTTTATGCACAAGTGTGATCACTGGAGTACCATGACACACAGAGGATGATCATGTTTGATTATCACACATTTTACTAGAGAATCATGCAATCAATGTCAATTTAGCAGGAATTGAAAAAAATTATATCTGTGCACTGATTTTTAAGTCTACCTGTGTAATATTATTCTGCTAGACTGCTAATACTTTAGCACTACCAACAACAAAATCATATATCACATAACAATATTCTGCTAGGCTGACAGTACATTAGCACAGCAAAATCATATATTGCATAACAATATTCTGCTAGGCTGCCAGTACATTAGCACAACAAAATCATATATTGCATAACAATATTCTGCTAGACTGCCAGTACATTAGCACAACAAAATCATATATTGCATAACAATATTCTGCTAGACTGCCAGTACATTAGCACAACAAAATCATATATTGCATAACAATATTCTGCTAGGCTGCCAGTACATTAGCACAACAAAATCATATATAGGAGGGGATTGTGTCCTGAATACACACTGTAATTGTTACTTCCCTTCAACAAATTTATCAATACTTTATATGCTTATTAGTATGACAACCCAATACTGATATACTGTCAATTTCATATATATATATATATAAATATATATATATATATTTTCTTTTTTTTTCATGCAAATATCCGTTTAACTGTATCAATATATGACATTGAGTCCCTTTTTATGCTGTATTATCTACCATACATGTATATCTAGAACACACACCCTCTCAACACTGTTTTCATTAGCTATCCCTCTTAATGTTTAATCTAATCTACTTAATCAGATAACATTCTTATATACAATATATATAATATATATATATATATATATATATATATATGTCTCAATTTAACCAATAATTCCTTCTGACTGATACCGGGTTACTTGGGATACCCTTTTATCCCCAACAGAGTGAACCCCCAATCATACAAGGAATAACTGAAAAGAGTAACAGAGTAGAAATCTAAACTCCATGTTACTCACCGTACGGATTTGAATTCAGTCTTTCCTTGAATGGACCTGGAGTTGTTGTGTCACTCTTGGAGATGTTATGGTACTCCGGACGAGATCCCCAGAAATGTCGGGGTTCAGAGACCAACTCGGGGTCTGAACCTATCTACCTTCGATCATCAGTCAGAGATTTCCCCTTCAATCGATTGGAGATCAGAAATAAGAGACACAACACTTGGTAGTAGTTATATGTCCCCAGTCATTCTGATCTGAGGATGGCTTAGATTACAGGCTTTATTTATACAGAAATATACGTGTGAATTAACAGTTTTCGTGCGTCATAAGCTTATCTCTAGGAAACATAATTCCCGTTCACATCATTAATAAATGAATACATTTTATACATAATAAACATATGTTATTGTTCATTTTCCTGGTGCGTAAGGATAGTTTCCTCCTAGAAGTTAGGCCATTTCCATATGTGTTGGGAATGTCTGGCTTCATACATCCTGCTCCATTGTTCTTAAAGGTAGACCACAAGCATGTTTTCTGAGAACATCCTGTACAGGAAACCTTTCATTGTCCTTGTAGAAAGATTCCTAAATATATTTTTCTGGAAATATTCTGTTCAGGAATTTCAATTGAGAAATCTTAAGCATATATTATAGACATTTATAAGGATTAGTAAAAGCTATCAATATACTTGTAATCGCATTTTAATCAATCATAATGATATATCATAACTATGTTATGCCCCTCTCCAGGAGGACACAATGCTCTGTTCCTGGGCTTCCCTGGTAATGTAGGATTGCCAGCACCTGTGGGGAGCTAGGTAACTGATAAGAAAGGTGTCACCACAGGTGCTGGAAATCATACATTACCAGGGAAGCCCAGGAACAGAGCATTGTGTCCTCCTGGAGAGGGGCATGCTGGGAGGTATGGATAATGTAGGATTGCCAGCACCTGTTGGGAGCTAGGTAACTGATAAGAAAGGTGTCACCACAGGTGATGGCAATCATACATTACCAGGGAAGCCTAGGAACAGAGCATTGTGTCCTCCTGGAGAGGGGCATGCTGGGAGGTATGTATAATGTAGGATTGCCAGCACCTGTGGGGAGCTAGGTAACTGATAAGAAAGGTGTCACCACAGGTGCTGGCAATCCTACATTACCAGGGAAGCAAAGGAACAGAGCATTGTGTCCTCCTGGAGAGGGGCATGCTGGGAGGTATGGATAATGTAGGATTGCCAGCACCTGTGGGGAGCTAAGTAACTGATAAGAAAGGTGTCACCACAGGTGCTGGCAATCATACATTACCAGGGAAGCCCAGGAACAGAGCGTTGTGTCCTCCTGGAGAGGGGCATGCTAGGAGGTATGTATAATGTAGGATTGCCAGCACCTGTGGAGAGCTAGGTAACTGATAAGAAAGGTGTTACCACAGGTGATGGCAATCATACATTACCAGGGAAGCCCAGGAACAGAGCATTGTGTCCTCCTGGAGAGGGGCATGCTGGGAGGTATGGATAATGTAGGATTGTCAGCACCTGTGGGGAGCTAGGTAACTGATAAGAAAGGTGTCACCACAGGTGCTGGCAATCATACATTACCAGGGAAGCCCAGGAACAGAGCATTGTGTCCTCCTGGAGAGGGGCATGCTGGGAGGTATGGATAATGTATGATTGTCAGCACCTGTGGGGAGCTAGGTAACTGATAAGAAAGGTGTCACCACAGGTGCTGGCAATCATACATTACCAGGGAAGCCCAGGAACAGAGCGTTGTGTCCTCCTGGAGAGGGGCATGCTGGGAGGTATGTATAATGTAGGATTGCCAGCACCTGTTGGGAGCTAGGTAACTGATAAGAAAGGTGTCACCACAGGTGATGGCAATCATACATTACCAGGGAAGCCTAGGAACAGAGCATTGTGTCCTCCTGGAGAGGGGCATGCTGGGAGGTATGTATAATGTAGGATTGCCAGCACCTGTGGGGAGCTAGGTAACTGATAAGAAAGGTGTCACCACAGGTGCTGGCAATCCTACATTACCAGGGAAGCAAAGGAACAGAGCATTGTGTCCTCCTGGAGAGGGGCATGCTGGGAGGTATGGATAATGTAGGATTGCCAGCACCTGTGGGGAGCTAGGTAACTGATAAGAAAGGTGTCACCACAGGTGCTGGCAATCATACATTACCAGGGAAGCCCAGGAACAGAGCATTGTGTCCTCCTGGAGAGGGGCATGCTGGGAGGTATGGATAATGTGTGATCGCCAGCACCTGTGGGGAGCTAGGTAATAGATAAGAAAGGTGTCACCACAGGTGCTGGCAATCATACATTACCAGGAAAGCCCAGGAACAGAGCATTGTGTCCTCCTGGAGAGGGGCATGCTGGGAGGTATGGATAATGTATGATTGCCAGCACCTGTGGGGAGCTAGGTAACTGATAAGAAAGGTGTCACCACAGGTGCTGGCAATCATACATTACCAGGGAAGCCCAGGAGCAGAGCATTGTGTCCTCCTGGAGAGGGGCATGCTGGGAGATATGGATAATGTATGATTGCCAGCACCTGTGGGGAGCTAGGTAACTGATTAGGTGTCACACAGGTGCTGGCAATCATACATTACCAAGGAAGCCCAGGAGCAGAGCATTGTGTCCTCCTGGAGAGGGGCATGCTGGGAGGTATGGATAATGTATGATTGCCAGCACCTGTGGGGAGCTAGGTAACTGATAAGAAAGGTGTCACCACAGGTGCTGGCAATCATACATTACCAGGGAAGCCCAGGAACAGAGCATTGTGTACTCCTGGAGAGGGGCATGCTGGGAGGTATGGATAATGTATGATTGTCAGCACCTGTGGGGAGCTAGGTAACTGATAAGAAAGGTTGTCACCACAGGTGCTGGCAATCATACATTACCAGGGAAGCCCAGGAACAGAGCATTGTGTCCTCCTGGAGAGGGGCATGCTGGGAGGTATGGATAATGTATGATTGTCAGCACCTGTGGGGAGCTAGGTAACTGATAAGAAAGGTGTCACCACAGGTGTTGGCAATCATACATTACCAGGAAAGCCCAGGAACAGAGCATTGTGTCCTCCTGGAGAGGGGCATGCTGGGAGGTATGGATAATGTGTGATCGCCAGCACCTGTGGGGAGCTAGGTAATAGATAAGAAAGGTGTCACCACAGGTGCTGGCAATCATACATTACCAGGGAAGCCCAGGAGCAGAGCATTGTGTCCTCCTGGAGAGGGGCATGCTGGGAGATATGGATAATGTATGATTGCCAGCACCTGTGGGGAGCTAGGTAACTGATTAGGTGTCACACAGGTGCTGGCAATCATACATTACCAAGGAAGCCCAGGAGCAGAGCATTGTGTCCTCCTGGAGAGGGGCATGCTGGGAGGTATGGATAATGTATGATTGCCAGCACCTGTGGGGAGCTAGGTAACTGATAAGAAAGGTGTCACCACAGGTGCTGGCAATCATACATTACCAAGGAAGCCCAGGAGCAGAGCATTGTGTCCTCCTGGAGAGGGGCATGCTGGGAGGTATGGATAATGTATGATTGCCAGCACCTGTGGGGAGCTAGGTAACTGATAAGAAAGGTGTCACCACAGGTGCTGGCAATCATACATTACCAGGGAAGCCCAGGAACAGAGCATTGTGTACTCCTGGAGAGGGGCATGCTGGGAGGTATGGATAATGTATGATTGTCAGCACCTGTGGGGAGCTAGGTAACTGATAAGAAAGGTGTCACCACAGGTGCTGGCAATCATACATTACCAGGGAAGCCCAGGAACAGAGCATTGTGTCCTCCTGGAGAGGGGCATGCTGGGAGGTATGGATAATGTATGATTGTCAGCACCTGTGAGGAGCTAGGTAACTGATAAGAAAGGTGTCACCACAGGTGCTGGCAATCATACATTACCAGGGAAGCCCAGGAACAGAGCATTGTGTCCTCCTGGAGAGGGGCATGCTGAAAGGTATGGATAATGTAGGATTGCCAGCACCTGTGGGGAGCTAGGTAACTGATAAGAAAGGTGTCACCACAGGTGCTGGCAATCATACATTACCAGGGAAGCCCAGGAACAGAGCATTGTGTCCTCCTGGAGAGGGGCATGCTGGGAGGTATGGATAATGTATGATTGTCAGCACCTGTGGGGAGCTAGGTAACTGATAAGAAAGGTGTCACCACAGGTGCTGGCAATCATACATTACCAGGGAAGCCCAGGAGCAGAGCATTGTGTCCTCCTGGAGAGGGGCATGCTGGGAGATATGGATAATGTATGATTACCAGCACCTGTGGGGAGCTAGGTAACTGATTAGGTGTCACACAGGTGCTGGCAATCATACATTACCAAGGAAGCCCAGGAGCAGAGCATTGTGTCCTCCTGGAGAGGGGCATGCTGGGAGGTATGGATAATGTATGATTGCCAGCACCTGTGGGGAGCTAGGTAACTGATAAGAAAGGTGTCACCACAGGTGCTGGCAATCATACATTAACAGGGAAACCCAGGAACAGAGCATTGTGTCCTCCTGGAGAGGGGCATGCTGGGAGGTATGGATAATGTATGATTGCCAGCACCTGTGGGGAGCTAGGTAACTGATAAGAAAGGTGTCACCACAGGTGCTGGCAATCCTACATTACCAGGGAAGCCCAGGAACAGAGCATTGTGTCCTCCTGGAGAGGGGCATGCTGGGAGGTATGGATAATGTATGATTGCCAGCACCTGTGGGGAGCTAGGTAACTGATAAGAAAGGTGTCACCACAGGTGATGGCAATCATACATTACCAGGGAAGCCCAGGAACTGATCATTGTGTCCTCCTGGAGAGGGGCATGCTGGGAGATATGGATAATGTATGATTGCCAGCACCTGTGGGGAGCTAGGTAACTGATAAGAAAGATGTCACCACAGGTGATGGCAATCATACATTACCAGGGAAGCCCAGGAGCAGAGCATTGTGTCCTCCTGGAGAGGGGCATGCTGGGAGGTATGGATAATGTAGGATTGCCAGCACCTGTGGGGAGCTAGGTAACTGATAAGAAAGGTGTCACCACAGGTGCTGGCAATCATACATTACCAGGGAAGCCCAGGAACAGAGCATTGTGTCCTCCTGGAGAGGGGCATGCTGGGAGGTATGGATAATGTATGATTGCCAGCACCTGTGGGGAGCTAGGTAACTGATAAGAAAGGTGTCACCACAGGTGCTGGCAATCCTACATTACATGGGAAGCCCAGGAACAGAGCATTTCCTCCCGCATGGAGAGGGGCAGGTAGGCAAAATGCATTAACATTGAGCAGAATTGAATAGCTCCTGAAGAAGTACGCTACCCCTAGTTTCAGGGGCCCCCATGCCTGCTGTTGGCACCACACATTTGTATTTTGTTAATGAATTGCCGCAGAGATGGAGATAATGTTGGGCGTTCCCCTGCTGCCACCCTTGCCCGCCCCCTTCCTTCCCCTCCCTGAGCCATTCACTCCCGGAGTCAGGGCTGAAGGGGCTGAATTTGGCCCTGGACGAATCGGTAGGAATTGGTCCCTAAGTGCAGGGAGCGATCATGACAATTGGATATCTCTGTGACCTCCTCCCCGGGGACATTACCATTGCGCAGAATTGAATAGCTCCTGAAGATAACGCCGTTGGGCACCTGACATAGAGAAACACCTTATACCAGTCTACAGGACATTTGTATATCGCTTCCACTAACATCCTTCCTTCTCCCACAGGGGATACACAAACCTTATCGGAAAATATCCCCCTGTCACCTGGGGGACAACCAATCAATGGGACAGAAACCACTGACCTTCCTGAGACAGGTAACTATACAGATAGACAATGTACAGGAGATGATGTTACCTAGGAGACTGTCAGGGGTTGGGATCGTTTGGTCTACAGCAGTGGTAGCCAACTCCAGTCCTCTGGAGCTTCCAAAAGTTCACATTTTCCAGACAACCTAGCTGCTGCACAGGTGCACTCATTACTCACTGACACATTTTAAAGCTGGAGCTAATTACTTCCCTTGTGATTCTGTCAGGAGACCTGGAAAACATGCACTGTTGGTAGCTCTTGAGGACTGGAGTTGGCTGCCCCAGGTCTACAGCAAGTTGGTTGACAAGCATAACATCGACACCATTTGGACGACATGGGAAAAGGTCGACATGAGACAAGGTTGACATGAGTCTAGGTTGCCAAAGGTTCAGGTCGAAAGGTCAATAGGTCGACAGAAGCATTAGGTCGACAGTGTCAAGGTCAACAGTCAAAAGGTTGACATGCAGTTTTTTTACTGTTTTTTACCTGAATGTCAGCACAGTCGACACGGACACAGTTTCCAGTGCACCACATCCACACGCATCACTCGCTTTGCTCATCATGCTCCGGGGACAGTGCCACGCTATGCTCGGCACACTATTTTATTCTCCCACCACGCCCTAGTGTATGGTTGGGCATGAAATACCGCATGTTGGCTCAAAGGACAGTGAAAAATCCAATGTTGACCTTTTGACTGTCGACCTAGACTCTGTCGACCTACTGCTTGTGTCGACCTAATGACCTGTCGACCTAAGCCCATTTCGAACTAGACCCATATCGACATTAACCCATGTCAACCTAGAACCTTCTCGACCTATCCCCATGTCGACCTAATGGTGTCAACACAATGCTTGTCGACCAACTTGCTGTAGACCCAATGACCGTATCCCACTGTCAGCTTCCACTGTAATACTGTATACATATAAAGAGAAAGGCTAGGTGTCTGCACCCAATACAATATATCATACTTTCCTACTTTTGAAAACTAGTTTCAGGGAGATTATAGTTAGTAGTAGAATTTTGCACGGCGCCCCATTGAGGGGGCGTGTCATGCTCCATATAGAGGGCGTGTCTAGTTCCATATATGAAGCGATTGTGAAAAGAGATTGTGACCGTGGCCCCTAGAAGCGTGGGTGTGTACTGCTACATCTGAGAGGGATCTTGTAAAATGACTTATATTCAAATGTAGATGATCCCACAGCAGTTAGTAAGAGATAATATACTTGGTAAAGAAATGTCACTGATCCGTGTCAGGGATTGTTCATCTATTGTGTGTTAGATGTTGTTCCATATAAATGGCCACAAGAAATGCATGTAGCCACAGGGACCATTGTGTTTTATCCCCATCACTGGGAAATGGTGCTGATGATTCAATGTATCTGTCTCTCATTCCTTTTTTTCCCCAAAAATGTAACAGCTACATAATGAGGAGATTGCTGCTATGTCAGGGAGTCTCCTGCAGAATGCAGGAGGGGAGGTAACTATGATGTAACAGTGTAATGTGGGCTAGGTGACATGAGGGAGATTGCTAGACTAATGAGGGAGAAGGGGAGATTGCTGCTATGTCAGGGAGTCTCCTGCAGAATGCAGGAGGGGAGGTAACTATGATGTAACAGTGTAATGTGGGCTAGGCGACATGAGGGAGATTGCTAGACTAATGAGGGAGAGAGGGAGATTGCTGCTATGTCAGGGAGTCTCCTGCAGAATGCAGGGGGGGGAGGTAACTATGGTGTAACAGTGTAATGTGGGCTAGGTGACATGAGGGAGATTGCTAGACTAATGAGGGAGATTGCTGCTATGTCAGGGAGTCTCCTGCAGAATGCAGGAGGGGAGGTAACTATGATGTAACAGTGTAATGTGGGCTAGGTGACATGAGGGAGATTGGTAGACTAATGAGGGACAGAGGGAGATTGCTGCTATGTCAGGGAGTCTCCTGCAGAATGCAGGAGGGGAGGTAACTATGATGTAACAGTGTAATGTGGGCTAGGTGACATGAGGGAGATTGGTAGACTAATGAGGGACAGAGGGAGATAGCTGCTATGTCAGGGAGTCTCCTGCAGAATGCAGGAGGGGAGGTAACTATGATGTAACAGTGTAATGTGGGCTAGGTGACATGAGGATGATTGCTAGACTAATGAGGGAGAGAAGGAGATCGCTGCTATGTCAGGGAGTCTCCTGCAGAATGCAGGAGGGGAGGTAACTATGATGTAACAGTGTAATGTGGGCTAGGCGACATGAGGGAGATTGCTAGACTAATGAGGGAGAGAGGGAGATTGCTGCTATGTCAGGGAGTCTCCTGCAGAATGCAGGGGGGGGGAGGTAACTATGGTGTAACAGTGTAATGTGGGCTAGGTGACATGAGGGAGATTGCTAGACTAATGAGGGAGATTGCTGCTATGTCAGGGAGTCTCCTGCAGAATGCAGGAGGGGAGGTAACTATGATGTAACAGTGTAATGTGGGCTAGGTGACATGAGGGAGATTGGTAGACTAATGAGGGACAGAGGGAGATTGCTGCTATGTCAGGGAGTCTCCTGCAGAATGCAGGAGGGGAGGTAACTATGATGTAACAGTGTAATGTGGGCTAGGTGACATGAGGATGATTGCTAGACTAATGAGGGAGAGAGGGAGATCGCTGCTATGTCAGGGAGTCTCATGCAGGAGGGGAGGTAACTATGATGTAACAGTGTAATGTGGGCTAGGTGACATGAGGGAGATTGCTAGACTAATGAGGGAGAGAGGGAGATTGCTGCTATGTCAGGGAGTCTCCTGCAGAATGCAGGAGGGGAGGTAACTATGATGTAACAGTGTAATGTGGGCTAGGTGACATGAGGGAGATTGCTAGACTAATGAGGGAGAGAGGGAGATAGCTTCTATGTCAGGGGAGTCTCATGCAGAATGCAGGAGGGGAGGTAACTATGATGTAACAGTGTGATGTGGGCTAGGTGACATGAGGGAGATTGCTAGACTAATGAGGGAGAGAGGGAGATTGCTGTTATGTCAGGGAGTCTCCTGCAGAATGCAGAAGGGGAGGTAACTATGATGTAACAGTGTGATGTGGGCTAGGTGACATGAGGGAGATTGCTAGACTAATGAGGGAGAGAGGGAGATTGCTGCTATGTCAGGGAGTCTCCTGCAGAATGCAGGGGGAGGTAACTATGATGTAACAGTGTAATGTGGGCTAGGTGACATGAGGATGATTGCTAGACTAATGAGGGAGAGAGGGAGATCGCTGCTATGTCAGGGAGTCTCCTGCAGAATGCAGGAGGGGAGGTTACTATGATGTAACAGTGTAATGTGGGCTAGGTGACATGAGGGAGATTGCTAGACTAATGAGGGAGAGAGGGAGATTGCTGCTATGTCAGGGAGTCTCCTGCAGAATGCAGGAGGGGAGGTAACTATGATGTAACAGTGTAATGTGGGCTAGGTGACATGAGGATGATTGCTAGACTAATGAGGGAGAGAGGGAGATCGCTGCTATGTCAGGGAGTCTCCTGCAGAATGCAGGAGGGGAGGTAACTATGATGTAACAGTGTGATGTGGGCTAGGTGACATGAGGGAGATTGCTAGACTAATGAGGGAGAGAGGGAGATTGCTGCTATGTCAGGGAGTCTCCTGCAGAATGCAGGGGGAGGTAACTATGATGTAACAGTGTAATGTGGGCTAGGTGACATGAGGGAGATTGCTAGACTAATGAGGGAGAGAGGGAGATTGCTTCTATGTCAGGTTAGTCTCCTGCAGAATGCAGGAGGGGAGGTAACTATGATGTAACAGTGTGATGTGGGCTAGGTGACATGAGGGAGATTGCTAGACTAATGAGGCAGAGAGGGAGATTGCTGCTATGTCAGGGAGTCTCCTGCAGAATGCAGGAGGGGAGGTAACTATGATGTAACAGTGTGATGTGGGCTAGGTGACATGAGGGAGATTGCTAGACTAATGAGGGAGAGAGGGAGATTGCTGCTATGTCAGGGAGTCTCCTGCAGAATGCAGGGGGGAGGTAACTATGATGTAACAGTGTAATGTGGGCTAGGTGACATGAGGGAGATTGCTAGACTAATGAGGGAGAGAGGGAGATTGATTCTATGTCAGGGGGAGTCTCCTGCAGAATGCAGGAGGGGAGGTAACTATGATGTAACAGTGTGATGTGGGCTAGGTGACATGAGGGAGATTGCTAGTCTAATGAGGGAGAGAGGGAGATTGCTGTTATTTCAGGGAGTCTCCTGTAGAATGCAGGAGGGTAGGCAAATATGCAATATATAATTAATTTAATTGAATTTTATCCTACAAGAAGGAAAATCCTACTGGCTGATAATCCACAATACACTGTGACCCCATCTGTTCCTCCCAGGTGGCTGCGCTGTGTACTGTATGTAATGTGACACGTGGCCTGTGTAATAACTCCTGTATATCACTACAGTCCTCTCCTTATGTCAGGGGAGTCTCATGCAGAATGCAGGAGGGGAGGTAACTATGATGTAACAGTGTGATGTGGGCTAGGTGACATGAGGGAGATTGCTAGACTAATGAGGGAGAGAGGGAGATTGCTGTTATGTCAGGGAGTCTCCTGCAGAATGCAGGAGGGGAGGTAACTATGATGTAACAGTGTGATGTGGGCTAGGTGACATGAGGGAGATTGCTAGACTAATGAGGGAGAGAGGGAGATTGCTGCTATGTCAGGGAGTCTCCTGCAGAATGCAGGGGGAGGTAACTATGATGTAACAGTGTAATGTGGGCTAGGTGACATGAGGGAGATTGCTAGACTAATGAGGGAGAGAGGGAGATTGCTTCTATGTCAGGTTAGTCTCCTGCAGAATGCAGGAGGGGAGGTAACTATGATGTAACAGTGTGATGTGGGCTAGGTGACATGAGGGAGATTGCTAGACTAATGAGGGAGAGAGGGAGATTGCTGCTATGTCAGGGAGTCTCCTGCAGAATGCAGGAGGGGAGGTAACTATGATGTAACAGTGTGATGTGGGCTAGGTGACATGAGGGAGATTGCTAGACTGATGAGGGAGAGAGGGAGATTGCTGCTATGTCAGGGAGTCTCCTGCAGAATGCAGGGGGGAGGTAACTATGATGTAACAGTGTAATGTGGGCTAGGTGACATAAGGGAGATTGCTAGACTAATGAGGGAGAGAGGGAGATTGATTCTATGTCAGGGGGAGTCTCCTGCAGAATGCAGGAGGGGAGGTAACTATGATGTAACCGTGTGATGTGGGCTAGGTGACATGAGGGAGATTGCTAGACTAATGAGGGAGAGAGGGAGATTGCTGTTATTTCAGGGAGTCTCCTTCAGAATGCAGGAGGGGAGGTAACATCATGTAACAGTGTAATGTAGGCTAGGTGACATGAGGGAGATTGCTAGACTAATGAGGGAGAGAGGGAGATTGCTGCTATGTCAGGGAGTTTCCAGCAGAATGCAGGAGGGGAGGTAACTATGATGTAACCGTGTAATGTAGGCTAGGTGACATGAGGGAGATTGCTATACTAATGAGGGAGAGAGGGAGATTGCTGCTATGTCAGGGAGTCTCCAGCAGAATGCAGGAGGGGAGGTAACTATGATGTAACAGTGTAATGTAGGCTAGGTGACATGAGGGAGATTGCTAGACTAATGAGGGAGAGAGGGAGATTGCTGCTATGTCAGGGAGTCTCCAGCAGAATGCAGGAGGGGAGGTAACTATGATGTAACAGTATAATGTAGGCTAGGTGACATGAGGGAGATTGCTACACTAATGAGGGAGAGAGGGAATTTGCTGCTATGTCAGGGAGTCTCCAGCAGAATGCAGGAGGGGAGGTAACTATGATGTAACAGTGTAATGTGGGCTAGGTGACATGAGGGAGATTGCTAGACTAATGAGGGAGAGAGGGAGATTGCTGCTATGTCAGGGAGTCTCCAGCAGAATGCAGGAGGGGAGGTAACTATGATGTAACAGTGTAATGTGGGCTAGGTGACATAAGGGAGATTGCTAGACTAATGAGGGAGAGAGGGAGATTGCTGTTATTTCAGGGAGTCTCCTGTAGAATGCAGGAGGGTAGGCAAATATGCAATATATAATTAATTTAATTGAATTTTATCCTACAAGAAGGAAAATCCTACTGGCTGATAATCCACAATACACTGTGACCCCATCTGTTCCTCCCAGGTGGCTGCGCTGTGTACTGTATGTAATGTGACACGTGGCCTGTGTAATAACTCCTGTATATCACTACAGTCCTCTCCTTATACCCATCTGTCCTCCCTCCCAGGTGGCTGCGCTGTGTACTGTATGTAATGTGACACGTGGCCTTTGTAATAACTCCTGTATATCACTACAGTCTTCTCCTTATACCCATCTGTCCTCCCTCCCAGGTGGCTGCGCTGTGTACTGTATGTAATGTGACACGTGGCCTGTGTAATAACTCCTGTATATTACTACGGTCCTCTCCTTATACCCATCTGTCCTCCCTCCCAGGTGGCTGTGTACTGTATGTAATGTGACACGTGGCCTGTGTAATAACTCCTGTATATCACTACAGTCTTCTCCTTATACCCATCTGTCCTCCCTCCCAGGTGGCTGCGCTGTGTACTGTATGTAATGTGACACGTGGCCTGTGTAATAACTCCTGTATATTACTACGGTCCTCTCCTTATACCCATCTGTCCTCCCTCCAAGGTGGCTGCGCTGTGTACTGTATGTAATGTGACACGTGGCCTGTGTAAAAACTCCTGTATATCACTACAGTCCTCTCCTTATACCCATCTGTCCTCCCTCCCAGGTGGCTGTGTACTGTATGTAATGTGACACGTGGCCTTTGTAATAACTCCTGTATATCACTACAGTCCTCTCCTCATACCCATCTGTCCTCCCTCTCAGGTGGCTGCGCTGTGTACTGTATGTAATGTGACACGTGGCCTGTGTAATAACTCCTGTATATCACTACAGTCTTCACCTTATACCCATCTGTCCTCCCTCCCAGGTGGCTGCGCTGTGTACTGTATGTAATGTGACACGTGGCCTGTGTCATAACTCCTGTATATCACTACAGTCCTCTCCTTATACCCATCTGTCCTCCCTCCCAGGTGGCTGTGTACTGTATGTAATGTGACACGTGGCCTGTGTAATAACTCCTGTATATCACTACGGTCCTCTCCTTATACCCATCTGTCCTCCCTCCCAGGTGGCTGCGCTGTGTACTGTATGTAATGTGACACGTGGCCTGTGTAATAACTCCTGTATATCACTACAGTCCTCTCCTTATACCCATCTGTCCTCCCTCCCAGGTGGCTGTGTACTGTATGTAATGTGACACGTGGTCTGTGTACTAACTCCTGTATATCACTACAGTCCTCTCCTTATACCCATCTGTCCTCCCTCCCAGGTGGCTGTGCTATGTACTGTATGCAATGTGACACGTGGCCTGTGTAATAACTCCTGTATATCACTACAGTCTTCTCCTTATACCCATCTGTCCTCCCTCCCAGGTGGCTGCGCTTTGTACTGTATAAAATGTGACACGTGGCCTGTGTAATGACTCCTGTATATCACTACGGTCCTCTCCTTATACCCATCTGTCCTCCCTCCCAGGTGGCTGTGTACTGTATGTAATGTGACACGTGGCCTGTGTAATAACTCCTGTATATCACTACAGTCCTCTCCTTATACCCATCTGTCCTCCCTCCCAGGTGGCTGTGTACTGTATGTAATGTGACACGTGGCCTGTGTAATAACTCCTGTATATCACTACGGTCCTCTCCTTATACCCATCTGTCCTCCCTCCCAGGTGGCTGCGCTGTGTACTGTATGTAATGTGACACGTGGCCTGTGTAATAACTCCTGTATATCACTACAGTCCTCTCCTTATACCCATCTGTCCTCCCTCCCAGGTGGCTGTGTACTGTATGTAATGTGACACGTGGTCTGTGTACTAACTCCTGTATATAACTACAGTCCTCTCCTTATACCCATCTGTCCTCCCTCCCAGGTGGCTGTGCTATGTACTGTATGCAATGTGACACGTGGCCTGTGTAATAACTCCTGTATATCACTACAGTCTTCTCCTTATACCCATCTGTCCTCCCTCCCAGGTGGCTGCGCTTTGTACTGTATAAAATGTGACACGTGACCTGTGTAATAACTCCTGTATATCACTACGGTCCTCTCCTTATACCCATCTGTCCTCCCTCCCAGGTGGCTGTGTACTGTATGTAATGTGACACGTGGCCTGTGTAATAACTCCTGTATATCACTACAGTCCTCTCCTTATACCCATCTGTCCTCCCTCCCAGGTGGCTGTGTACTGTATGTAATGTGACACGTGGCCTGTGTAATAACTCCTGTATATCACTACGGTCCTCTCCTTATACCCATCTGTCCTCCCTCCCAGGTGGCTGCGCTGTGTACTGTATGTAATGTGACACGTGGCCTGTGTAATAACTCCTGTATATCACTACAGTCCTCTCCTTATACCCATCTGTCCTCCCTCCCAGGTGGCTGTATACTGTATGTAATGTGACACGTGGCCTGTGTAATAACTCCTGTATATCACTACAGTCCTCTCCTTACACCCATCTGTCCTCCCTCCCAGGTGGCTGCGCTGTGTACTGTATGTAATGTGACACGTGGCCTGTGTAATAACTCCTGTATATTACTACGGTCCTCTCCTTATACCCATTTGTCCTCCCTCCCAGGTGGCTGCACTGTGTACTGTATGTAGTGTGACACGTGGCCTGTGTAATAACTCCTGTATATTACTACGGTCTTCTCCTTATACCCATCTGTCCTCCCTCCCAGGTGGCTGTGCTGTGTACTGTATGTAGTGTGACACGTGGCCTGTGTAATAACTGCTGTATATCACTACAGTCCTCTCCTTATACCCATCTGTCCTCCCTCCCAGGTGGCTGCGCTGTGCACTGTATGTAATGTGACACGTGGCCTGTGTAATAACTCCTGTATATCACTACAGTCTTCTCCTTATACCCATCTGTCCTCCCTCCCAGGTGGCTGTGTACTGTATATAATGTGACACGTGGCCTGTGTAATAACTCCTGTATATCACTACAGTCTTCTCCTTATACCCATCTGTCCTCCCTCCCAGGTGGTTGCGCTGTGTACTGTATGTAATGTGACACGTGGCCTGTGTAATAACTCCTGTATATCACTACAGTCCTCTCCTTATACCCATCTGTCCTCCCTCCCAGGTGGCTGCGCTGTGTACTGTATGTAATGTGACACGTGGCCTGTGTAATAACTCCTGTATATCACTACAGTATTCTCCTTATACCCATCTGTCCTCCCTCCCAGGTGGCTGCGCTGTGTACTGTATGTAATGTGACACGTGGCCTGTGTAATAACTCCTGTATATCACTACAGTACTCTCCTTATACCCATCTGTCCTCCCTCCCAGGTGGCTGCACTGTGTACTGTATGTAATGTGACACGTGGTCTGTGTAATAACTCCTGTATATCACTACAGTCTTCTCCTTATACCCATCTGTCCTCCCTCCCAGGTGGCTGCGCTGTGTACTGTATGTAATGTGACACGTGGCCTGTGTAATAACTCGTGTATATCACTACAGTCTTCTCCTTATACCCATCTGTCCTCCCTCCCAGGTGGCTGCGCTGTGTACTGTATGTAATGTGACACGTGGCCTGTGTAATAACTCCTGTATATCACTACAGTCTTCTCCTTATCCCCATCTGTCTTCCCTCCCAGGTGGCTGTGTACTGTATGTAATGTGACACGTGGTCTGTGTAATAACTCCTGTATATCACTACAGTCTTCTCCTTATACCCATCTGTCCTCCCTCCCAGGTGGCTGTGTACTGTATGTAATGTGACACGTGACCTGTGTAATAGCTCCTGTATATCACTACAGTCTTCTCCTTATACCCATCTGTCCTCCCTCCCAGGTGGCTGTGCTGTGTACTGTATGTAATGTGACACGTGGCCTGTGTAATAACTCCTGTATATAACTACAGTCTTCTCCTTATACCCATCTGTCCTCCCTCCCAGGTGGCTGCGCTGTGTACTGTATGTAATGTGACGTGGTCTGTGTAATAACTCCTGTATATCACTACAGTCCTCTCCTTATACCCATCTGTCCTCCCTCCCAGGTGGCTGTGTACTGTATGTAATGTGACACGTGGTCTGTGTAATAACTCCTGTATATCACTACAGTCTTCTCCTTATACCCATCTGTCCTCCCTCCCAGGTGGCTGTGTACTGTATGTAATGTGACACGTGGCCTGTGTAATAACTCCTGTATATCACTACAGTCTTCTCCTTATACCCATCTGTCCTCCCTACCAGGTGGCTACACTGTGTACTGTATGTAATGTGACACGTGGCCTGTGTAATAACTCCTGTATATCACTACAGTCTTCTCCTTATACCCATCTGTCCTCCCTCCCAGGTGGTTGCGCTGTGTACTGTATGTAATGTGACACGTGGCCTGTGTAATAACTCCTGTATATCACTATAGTCCTCTCCTTATACCCATCTGTCATCCCTCACAGGTGGCTGTGTACTGTATGTAATGTGACACGTGGCCTGTGTAATAACTCCTGTATATCACTACAGTCTTCTCCTTATACCCATTCGTCCTCCCTCCCAGGTGGCTGCGCTGTGTACTGTATGTAATGTGACACGTGGCCTTTGTAATAACTCCTGTATATCACTACAGTCCTCTCCTTATACCCATCTGTCCTCCCTCCCAGGTGGCTGCGCTGTGTACTGTATGTAATGTGACACGTGGCCTGTGTAATAACTCCTGTAAATCACTACAGTCTTCTCCTTACACCCATCTGTCCTCCCTCCCAGGTGGCTGTGTACTGTATGTAATGTGACACGTGGTCTGTGTAATAACTCCTGTATATCACTACAGTCCTCTCCTTATACCCATCTGTCCTCCCTCCCAGGTGGCTGCGCTGTGTACTGTATGTAATGTGACACGTGGCCTGTGTAATAACTCCTGTATTTCACTACAGTCTTCTCCTTATACCCATCTATCCTCCCTCCCAGGTGGCTGCGCTGCGTACTGTATGTAATGTGACACGTGGCTTGTGTAATAATTTCTGTATATCACTACAGTCTTCTCCTTATACCCATCTGTCCTCCCTCCCAGGTGGCTGCGCTGTGTACTGTATGTAATGTGACACGCGGCCTGTGTAATAACTCTTGTATATCACTACAGTCCTCTCCTTATACCCATCTGTCCTCCCTCCCAGGTGGCTGCGCTGTGTACTGTATGTAATGTGACACGTGGCCTGTGTAATAACTCCTGTATATCACTACAGTCTTCTCCTTATACCCATCTGTCCTCCCTCCCAGGTGGCTGTGTACTGTATGTAATGTGACACGTGGCCTGTGTAATAACTCCTGTATATCACTACAGTCTTCTCCTTATACCCATCTGTCCTCCCTCCCAGGTGGCTGCACTGTGTACTGTATGTAATGTGACACGTGGCCTGTGTAATAACTCCTGTATATCACTACAGTCCTCTCCTTATACCCATCTGTCCTCCCTCCCAGGTGGCTGTGTACTGTATGTAATGTGACACGTGGCCTGTGTAATAACTCCTGTATATCACTACAGTCTTCTCCTTATACCCATCTGTCCTCCCTCCCAGGTGGCTGTGTACTGTATGTAATGTGACACGTGGCCTGTGTAATAACTCCTGTATATCACTACAGTCTAACTCCTTATACCCATCTGTCCTCCCTCCCAGGTGGCTGTGTACTGTATGTAATGTGACACGTGGCCTGTGTAATAACTCCTGTATATCACTACAGTCTTCTCCTTATACCCATCTGTCCTCCCTCCCAGGTGGCTGCACTGTGTACTGTATGTAATGTGACACGTGGCCTGTGTAATAACTCCTGTATATCACTACAGTCCTCTCCTTATACCCATCTGTCCTCCCTCCCAGGTGGCTGTGTACTGTATGTAATGTGACACGTGGCCTGTGTAATAACTCCTGTATATCACTACAGTCTTCTCCTTATACCCATCTGTCCTCCCTCCCAGGTGGCTGTGTACTGTATGTAATATGACACGTGGCCTGTGTAATAACTCCTGTATATCACTACAGTCTAACTCCTTATACCCATCTGTCCTCCATCACAGGTGGCTGTGTACTGTATGTAATATGATACGTGGCCTGTGTAATAACTCCTGTATATCACTACAATCCTCTCCTTATACCCATCTGTCCTCCCTCCCAGGTGGCTGTGTACTGTATGTAATGTGACACGTGGTCTGTGTAATAACTCCTGTATATCACTACAGTCTTCTCCTTATACCCATCTGTCCTCCCTCCCAGGTGGCTGTGTACTGTATGTAATGTGACACGTGGCCTGTGTAATAACTCCTGTATATCACTACAGTCTAACTCCTTATACCCATCTGTCCTCCCTCCCAGGTGGCTGTGTACTGTATGTAATGTGACACGTGGCCTGTGTAATAACTCCTGTATATCACTACAGTCTTCTCCTTATACCCATCTGTCCTCCCTCCCAGGTGGCTGTGTACTGTATGTAATGTGACACGCGGTCTGTGTAATAACTCCTGTATATCACTACAGTCTTCTCCTTATACCCATCTGTCCTCCCTCCCAGGTGGCTGTGTACTGTATGTAATGTGACACGTGGCCTGTGTAATAACTCCTGTATATCACTACAGTCTTCTCCTTATACCCATCTGTCCTCCCTCCCAGGTGGCTGCACTGTGTACTGTATGTAATGTGACACGTGGCCTGTGTAATAACTCCTGTATATCACTACAGTCTTCTCCTTATACCCATCTGTCCTCCCTCCCAGGTGGCTTTGCTGTGTACTGTATGTAATGTGACACGTGGCCTGTGTAATAACTCCTGTATATTACTACGGTCCTCTCCTTATACCCATCTGTCCCTCCCAGGTGACTGCGCTGTGTACTGTATGTAATGTGACACGTGGCCTGTGTAATAACTCCTGTATATCACTACAGTCCTCTCCTTATACCCATCTGTCCTCCCTCCCAGGTGGCTGCGCTGTGTACTGTATGTAATGTGACACGTGGTCTGTGTAATAACTCCTGTATATCACTACAGTCTTCTCCTTATACCCATCTGTCCTCCCTCCCAGGTGGCTGCGCTGTGTACTGTATGTAATGTGACACGTGGCCTGTGTAATAACTCCTGTATATCACTACAGTCCTCTCCTTATACCCATCTGTCCTCCCTCCCAGGTGGCTGCGCTGTGTACTGTATGTAATGTGACACGTGGCCTGTGTAATAACTCCTGTATATCACTACAGTCCTCTCCTTATACCCATCTGTCCTCCCTCCCAGGTGGCTGCGCTGTGTACTGTATGTAATATGACACGTGGCCTGTGTAATAACTCCTGTATATCACTACAGTCCTCTCCTTATACCCATCTGTCCTCCCTCCCAGGTGGCTGTGTACTGTATGTAATGTGACATGTGGTCTGTGTAATATTTCCTGTATATCACTACAGTCCTCTCCTTATACCCATCTGTCCTCCCTCCCAGGTGGCTGTGCTGTATACTGTATGTAATGTGACATGTGGCCTGTGTAATAACTCCTGTATATCACTACAGTCCTCTCCTTATACCCATCTGTCCCTCCCAGGTGGCTGCACTGTGTACTGTATGTAATGTGACACGTGGCCTGTGTAATAACTCCTGTATATCACTACAGTCCTCTCCTTATACCCATCTGTCCCTCCCAGGTGGCTGCACTGTGTACTGTATGTAATGTGACACGTGGTCTGTGTAATAACTCCTGTATATCACTACAGTCTTCTCCTTATACCCATCTGTCCTCCCTCCCAGGTGGCTGCGCTGTGTATTGTATGTAATGTGACACGTGGTCTGTGTAATAACTCCTGTATATCACTACAGTCCTCTCCTTATACCCATCTGTCCTCCCTCCCAGGTGGCTGCGCTGTGTACTGTATGTAATGTGACACGTGGCCTGTGTAATAACTCGTGTATATCACTACAGTCTTCTCCTTATACCCATCTGTCCTCCCTCCCAGGTGGCTGCGCTGTGTACTGTATGTAATGTGACACGTGGCCTGTGTAATAACTCCTGTATATCACTACAGTCTTCTCCTTATCCCCATCTGTCTTCCCTCCCAGGTGGCTGTGTACTGTATGTAATGTGACACGTGGTCTGTGTAATAACTCCTGTATATCACTACAGTCTTCTCCTTATACCCATCTGTCCTCCCTCCCAGGTGGCTGTGTACTGTATGTAATGTGACACGTGGCCTGTGTAATAGCTCCTGTATATCACTACAGTCTTCTCCTTATACCCATCTGTCCTCCCTCCCAGGTGGCTGTGCTGTGTACTGTATGTAATGTGACACGTGGCCTGTGTAATAACTCCTGTATATAACTACAGTCTTCTCCTTATACCCATCTGTCCTCCCTCCCAGGTGGCTGCGCTGTGTACTGTATGTAATGTGACACGTGGTCTGTGTAATAACTCCTGTATATCACTACAGTCCTCTCCTTATACCCATCTGTCCTCCCTCCCAGGTGGCTGTGTACTGTATGTAATGTGACACGTGGTCTGTGTAATAACTCCTGTATATCACTACAGTCTTCTCCTTATACCCATCTGTCCTCCCTCCCAGGTGGCTGTGTACTGTATGTAATGTGACACGTGGCCTGTGTAATAACTCCTGTATATCACTACAGTCTTCTCCTTATACCCATCTGTCCTCCCTACCAGGTGGCTGCACTGTGTACTGTATGTAATGTGACACGTGGCCTGTGTAATAACTCCTGTATATCACTACAGTCTTCTCCTTATACCCATCTGTCCTCCCTCCCAGGTGGTTGCGCTGTGTACTGTATGTAATGTGACACGTGGCCTGTGTAATAACTCCTGTATATCACTATAGTCCTCTCCTTATACCCATCTGTCATCCCTCCCAGGTGGCTGTGTACTGTATGTAATGTGACACGTGGCCTGTGTAATAACTCCTGTATATCACTACAGTCTTCTCCTTATACCCATTCGTCCTCCCTCCCAGGTGGCTGCGCTGTGTACTGTATGTAATGTGACACGTGGCCTTTGTAATAACTCCTGTATATCACTACAGTCCTCTCCTTATACCCATCTGTCCTCCCTCCCAGGTGGCTGCGCTGTGTACTGTATGTAATGTGACACGTGGCCTGTGTAATAACTCCTGTAAATCACTACAGTCTTCTCCTTACACCCATCTGTCCTCCCTCCCAGGTGGCTGTGTACTGTATGTAATGTGGTCTGTGTAATAACTCCTGTATATCACTACAGTCCTCTCCTTATACCCATCTGTCCTCCCTCCCAGGTGGCTGCGCTGTGTACTGTATGTAATGTGACACGTGGCCTGTGTAATAACTCCTGTATATCACTACAGTCCTCTCCTTATACCCATCTGTCCTCCCTCCCAGGTGGCTGCGCTGTGTACTGTATGTAATATGACACGTGGCCTGTGTAATAACTCCTGTATATCACTACAGTCCTCTCCTTATACCCATCTGTCCTCCCTCCCAGGTGGCTGTGTACTGTATGTAATGTGACATGTGGTCTGTGTAATATTTCCTGTATATCACTACAGTCCTCTCCTTATACCCATCTGTCCTCCCTCCCAGGTGGCTGTGCTGTATACTGTATGTAATGTGACATGTGGCCTGTGTAATAACTCCTGTATATCACTACAGTCCTCTCCTTATACCCATCTGTCCCTCCCAGGTGGCTGCACTGTGTACTGTATGTAATGTGACACGTGGCCTGTGTAATAACTCCTGTATATCACTACAGTCCTCTCCTTATACCCATCTGTCCCTCCCAGGTGGCTGCACTGTGTACTGTATGTAATGTGACACGTGGTCTGTGTAATAACTCCTGTATATCACTACAGTCTTCTCCTTATACCCATCTGTCCTCCCTCCCAGGTGGCTGCGCTGTGTATTGTATGTAATGTGACACGTGGTCTGTGTAATAACTCCTGTATATCACTACAGTCCTCTCCTTATACCCATCTGTCCTCCCTCCCAGGTGGCTGCGCTGTGTACTGTATGTAATGTGACACGTGGCCTGTGTAATAACTCGTGTATATCACTACAGTCTTCTCCTTATACCCATCTGTCCTCCCTCCCAGGTGGCTGCGCTGTGTACTGTATGTAATGTGACACGTGGCCTGTGTAATAACTCCTGTATATCACTACAGTCTTCTCCTTATCCCCATCTGTCTTCCCTCCCAGGTGGCTGTGTACTGTATGTAATGTGACACGTGGTCTGTGTAATAACTCCTGTATATCACTACAGTCTTCTCCTTATACCCATCTGTCCTCCCTCCCAGGTGGCTGTGTACTGTATGTAATGTGACACGTGGCCTGTGTAATAGCTCCTGTATATCACTACAGTCTTCTCCTTATACCCATCTGTCCTCCCTCCCAGGTGGCTGTGCTGTGTACTGTATGTAATGTGACACGTGGCCTGTGTAATAACTCCTGTATATAACTACAGTCTTCTCCTTATACCCATCTGTCCTCCCTCCCAGGTGGCTGCGCTGTGTACTGTATGTAATGTGACACGTGGTCTGTGTAATAACTCCTGTATATCACTACAGTCCTCTCCTTATACCCATCTGTCCTCCCTCCCAGGTGGCTGCGCTGTGTACTGTATGTAATGTGACACGTGGCCTGTGTAATAACTCCTGTATATCACTACAGTCCTCTCCTTATACCCATCTGTCCTCCCTCCCAGGTGGCTGCGCTGTGTACTGTATGTAATATGACACGTGGCCTGTGTAATAACTCCTGTATATCACTACAGTCCTCTCCTTATACCCATCTGTCCTCCCTCCCAGGTGGCTGTGTACTGTATGTAATGTGACATGTGGTCTGTGTAATATTTCCTGTATATCACTACAGTCCTCTCCTTATACCCATCTGTCCTCCCTCCCAGGTGGCTGTGCTGTATACTGTATGTAATGTGACATGTGGCCTGTGTAATAACTCCTGTATATCACTACAGTCCTCTCCTTATACCCATCTGTCCCTCCCAGGTGGCTGCACTGTGTACTGTATGTAATGTGACACGTGGCCTGTGTAATAACTCCTGTATATCACTACAGTCCTCTCCTTATACCCATCTGTCCCTCCCAGGTGGCTGCACTGTGTACTGTATGTAATGTGACACGTGGTCTGTGTAATAACTCCTGTATATCACTACAGTCTTCTCCTTATACCCATCTGTCCTCCCTCCCAGGTGGCTGCGCTGTGTATTGTATGTAATGTGACACGTGGTCTGTGTAATAACTCCTGTATATCACTACAGTCCTCTCCTTATACCCATCTGTCCTCCCTCCCAGGTGGCTGCGCTGTGTACTGTATGTAATGTGACACGTGGCCTGTGTAATAACTCGTGTATATCACTACAGTCTTCTCCTTATACCCATCTGTCCTCCCTCCCAGGTGGCTGCGCTGTGTACTGTATGTAATGTGACACGTGGCCTGTGTAATAACTCCTGTATATCACTACAGTCTTCTCCTTATCCCCATCTGTCTTCCCTCCCAGGTGGCTGTGTACTGTATGTAATGTGACACGTGGTCTGTGTAATAACTCCTGTATATCACTACAGTCTTCTCCTTATACCCATCTGTCCTCCCTCCCAGGTGGCTGTGTACTGTATGTAATGTGACACGTGGCCTGTGTAATAGCTCCTGTATATCACTACAGTCTTCTCCTTATACCCATCTGTCCTCCCTCCCAGGTGGCTGTGCTGTGTACTGTATGTAATGTGACACGTGGCCTGTGTAATAACTCCTGTATATAACTACAGTCTTCTCCTTATACCCATCTGTCCTCCCTCCCAGGTGGCTGCGCTGTGTACTGTATGTAATGTGACACGTGGTCTGTGTAATAACTCCTGTATATCACTACAGTCCTCTCCTTATACCCATCTGTCCTCCCTCCCAGGTGGCTGTGTACTGTATGTAATGTGACACGTGGTCTGTGTAATAACTCCTGTATATCACTACAGTCTTCTCCTTATACCCATCTGTCCTCCCTCCCAGGTGGCTGTGTACTGTATGTAATGTGACACGTGGCCTGTGTAATAACTCCTGTATATCACTACAGTCTTCTCCTTATACCCATCTGTCCTCCCTACCAGGTGGCTGCACTGTGTACTGTATGTAATGTGACACGTGGCCTGTGTAATAACTCCTGTATATCACTACAGTCTTCTCCTTATACCCATCTGTCCTCCCTCCCAGGTGGTTGCGCTGTGTACTGTATGTAATGTGACACGTGGCCTGTGTAATAACTCCTGTATATCACTATAGTCCTCTCCTTATACCCATCTGTCATCCCTCCCAGGTGGCTGTGTACTGTATGTAATGTGACACGTGGCCTGTGTAATAACTCCTGTATATCACTACAGTCTTCTCCTTATACCCATTCGTCCTCCCTCCCAGGTGGCTGCGCTGTGTACTGTATGTAATGTGACACGTGGCCTTTGTAATAACTCCTGTATATCACTACAGTCCTCTCCTTATACCCATCTGTCCTCCCTCCCAGGTGGCTGCGCTGTGTACTGTATGTAATGTGACACGTGGCCTGTGTAATAACTCCTGTAAATCACTACAGTCTTCTCCTTACACCCATCTGTCCTCCCTCCCAGGTGGCTGTGTACTGTATGTAATGTGGTCTGTGTAATAACTCCTGTATATCACTACAGTCCTCTCCTTATACCCATCTGTCCTCCCTCCCAGGTGGCTGCGCTGTGTACTGTATGTAATGTGACACGTGGCCTGTGTAATAACTCCTGTATATCACTACAGTCTTCTCCTTATACCCATCTATCCTCCCTCCCAGGTGGCTGCGCTGCGTACTGTATGTAATGTGACACGTGGCTTGTGTAATAATTTCTGTATATCACTACAGTCTTCTCCTTATACCCATCTGTCCTCCCTCCCAGGTGGCTGCGCTGTGTACTGTATGTAATGTGACACGCGGCCTGTGTAATAACTCTTGTATATCACTACAGTCCTCTCCTTATACCCATCTGTCCTCCCTCCCAGGTGGCTGCGCTGTGTACTGTATGTAATGTGACACGTGGCCTGTGTAATAACTCCTGTATATCACTACAGTCTTCTCCTTATACCCATCTGTCCTCCCTCCCAGGTGGCTGCGCTGTGTACTGTATGTAATGTGACACGTGGCCTGTGTAATAACTCCTGTATATCACTACAGTCTTCTCCTTATACCCATCTGTCCTCCCTCCCAGGTGGCTGTGTACTGTATGTAATGTGACACGTGGCCTGTGTAATAACTCCTGTATATCACTACAGTCTTCTCCTTATACCCATCTGTCCTCCCTCCCAGGTGGCTGTGTACTGTATGTAATGTGACACGTGGTCTGTGTAATAACTCCTGTATATCACTACAGTCTTCTCCTTATACCCATCTGTCCTCCCTCCCAGGTGGCTGTGTACTGTATGTAATGTGACACGTGGCCTGTGTAATAACTCCTGTATATCACTACAGTCTTCTCCTTATACCCATCTGTCCTCCCTCCCAGGTGGCTGGACTGTGTACTGTATGTAATGTGACACGTGGCCTGTGTAATAACTCCTGTATATCACTACAGTCCTCTCCTTATACCCATCTGTCCTCCCTCCCAGGTGGCTGTGTACTGTATGTAATGTGACACGTGGCCTGTGTAATAACTCCTGTATATCACTACAGTCTTCTCCTTATACCCATCTGTCCTCCCTCCCAGGTGGCTGTGTACTGTATGTAATGTGACACGTGGCCTGTGTAATAACTCCTGTATATCACTACAGTCTAACTCCTTATACCCATCTGTCCTCCCTCCCAGGTGGCTGTGTACTGTATGTAATGTGACACGTGGTCTGTGTAATAACTCCTGTATATCACTACAGTCTTCTCCTTATACCCATCTGTCCTCCCTCCCAGGTGGCTGTGTACTGTATGTAATGTGACACGTGGCCTGTGTAATAACTCCTGTATATCACTACAGTCTTCTCCTTATACCCATCTGTCCTCCCTCCCAGGTGGCTGCACTGTGTACTGTATGTAATGTGACACGTGGCCTGTGTAATAACTCCTGTATATCACTACAGTCCTCTCCTTATACCCATCTGTCCTCCCTCCCAGGTGGCTGTGTACTGTATGTAATGTGACACGTGGCCTGTGTAATAACTCCTGTATATCACTACAGTCTTCTCCTTATACCCATCTGTCCTCCCTCCCAGGTGGCTGTGTACTGTATGTAATGTGACACGTGGCCTGTGTAATAACTCCTGTATATCACTACAGTCTAACTCCTTATACCCATCTGTCCTCCCTCACAGGTGGCTGTGTACTGTATGTAATGTGATACGTGGCCTGTGTAATAACTCCTGTATATCACTACAGTCCTCTCCTTATACCCATCTGTCCTCCCTCCCAGGTGGCTGTGTACTGTATGTAATGTGACACGTGGTCTGTGTAATAACTCCTGTATATCACTACAGTCTTCTCCTTATACCCATCTGTCCTCCCTCCCAGGTGGCTGTGTACTGTATGTAATGTGACATGTGGCCTGTGTAATAACTCCTGTATATCACTACAGTCTAACTCCTTATACCCATCTGTCCTCCCTCCCAGGTGGCTGTGTACTGTATGTAATGTGACACGTGGCCTGTGTAATAACTCCTGTATATCACTACAGTCTTCTCCTTATACCCATCTGTCCTCCCTCCCAGGTGGCTGTGTACTGTATGTAATGTGACACGTGGTCTGTGTAATAACTCCTGTATATCACTACAGTCTTCTCCTTATACCCATCTGTCCTCCCTCCCAGGTGGCTGTGTACTGTATGTAATGTGACACGTGGCCTGTGTAATAACTCCTGTATATCACTACAGTCTTCTCCTTATACCCATCTGTCCTCCCTCCCAGGTGGCTGCACTGTGTACTGTATGTAATGTGACACGTGGCCTGTGTAATAACTCCTGTATATCACTACAGTCTTCTCCTTATACCCATCTGTCCTCCCTCCCAGGTGGCTTTGCTGTGTACTGTATGTAATGTGACACGTGGCCTGTGTAATAACTCCTGTATATTACTACGGTCCTCTCCTTATACCCATCTGTCCCTCCCAGGTGGCTGCGCTGTGTACTGTATGTAATGTGACACGTGGCCTGTGTAATAACTCCTGTATATCACTACAGTCCTTTCCTTATACCCATCTGTCCTCCCTCCCAGGTGGCTGCGCTGTGTACTGTATGTAATGTGACACGTGGCCTGTGTAATAACTCCTGTATATCACTACAGTCCTCTCCTTATACCCATCTGTCCCTCCCAGGTGGCTGCACTGTGTACTGTATGTAATGTGACACGTGGCCTGTGTAATAACTCCTGTATATCACTACAGTCTTCTCCTTATACCCATCTGTCCTCCCTCCCAGGTGGCTGCGCTGTGTATTGTATGTAATGTGACACGTGGTCTGTGTAATAACTCCTGTATATCACTACAGTCCTCTCCTTATACCCATCTGTCCTCCCTCCCAGGTGGCTGCGCTGTGTACTGTATGTAATGTGACACGTGGCCTGTGTAATAACTCGTGTATATCACTACAGTCTTCTCCTTATACCCATCTGTCCTCCCTCCCAGGTGGCTGCGCTGTGTACTGTATGTAATGTGACACGTGGCCTGTGCAATAACTCCTGTATATCACTACAGTCTTCTCCTTATCCCCATCTGTCTTCCCTCCCAGGTGGCTGTGTACTGTATGTAATGTGACACGTGGTCTGTGTAATAACTCCTGTATATCACTACAGTCTTCTCCTTATACCCATCTGTCCTCCCTCCCAGGTGGCTGTGTACTGTATGTAATGTGACACGTGGCCTGTGTAATAGCTCCTGTATATCACTACAGTCTTCTCCTTATACCCATCTGTCCTCCCTCCCAGGTGGCTGTGCTGTGTACTGTATGTAATGTGACACGTGGCCTGTGTAATAACTCCTGTATATAACTACAGTCTTCTCCTTATACCCATCTGTCCTCCCTCCCAGGTGGCTGCGCTGTGTACTGTATGTAATGTGACACGTGGTCTGTGTAATAACTCCTGTATATCACTACAGTCCTCTCCTTATACCCATCTGTCCTCCCTCCCAGGTGGCTGTGTACTGTATGTAATGTGACACGTGGTCTGTGTAATAACTCCTGTATATCACTACAGTCTTCTCCTTATACCCATCTGTCCTCCCTCCCAGGTGGCTGTGTACTGTATGTAATGTGACACGTGGCCTGTGTAATAACTCCTGTATATCACTACAGTCTTCTCCTTATACCCATCTGTCCTCCCTACCAGGTGGCTGCACTGTGTACTGTATGTAATGTGACACGTGGCCTGTGTAATAACTCCTGTATATCACTACAGTCTTCTCCTTATACCCATCTGTCCTCCCTCCCAGGTGGTTGCGCTGTGTACTGTATGTAATGTGACACGTGGCCTGTGTAATAACTCCTGTATATCACTATAGTCCTCTCCTTATACCCATCTGTCATCCCTCCCAGGTGGCTGTGTACTGTATGTAATGTGACACGTGGCCTGTGTAATAACTCCTGTATATCACTACAGTCCTCTCCTTATACCCATCTGTCCTCCCTCCCAGGTGGCTGCGCTGTGTACTGTATGTAATGTGACACGTGGCCTGTGTAATAACTCCTGTAAATCACTACAGTCTTCTCCTTATACCCATCTGTCCTCCCTCCCAGGTGGCTGTGTACTGTATGTAATGTGACAGGTGGTCTGTGTAATAACTCCTGTATATCACTACAGTCCTCTCCTTATACCCATCTGTCCTCCCTCCCAGGTGGCTGCGCTGTGTACTGTATGTAATGTGACACGTGGCCTGTGTAATAACTCCTGTATATCACTACAGTCTTCTCCTTATACCCATCTATCCTCCCTCCCAGGTGGCTGCGCTGCGTACTGTATGTAATGTGACACGTGGCCTGTGTAATAACTCCTGTATATCACTACAGTCTTCTCCTTATACCCATCTGTCCTCCCTCCCAGGTGGCTGCGCTGTGTACTGTATGTAATGTGACACGCGGCCTGTGTAATAACTCTTGTATATCACTACAGTCCTCTCCTTATACCCATCTGTCCTCCCTCCCAGGTGGCTGCGCTGTGTACTGTATGTAATGTGACACGTGGCCTGTGTAATAACTCCTGTAAATCACTACAGTCTTCTCCTTATACCCATCTGTCCTCCCTCCCAGGTGGCTGTGTACTGTATGTAATGTGACAGGTGGTCTGTGTAATAACTCCTGTATATCACTACAGTCCTCTCCTTATACCCATCTGTCCTCCCTCCCAGGTGGCTGCGCTGTGTACTGTATGTAATGTGACTGTAATGTGACACGTGGCCTTTGTAATAACTCCTGTATATCACTACATTCCTCTCCTTATACCCATCTGTCCTCCCTCCCAGGTGGCTGCGCTGTGTACTGTATGTAATGTGACACGTGGCCTGTGTAATAACTCTTGTATATCACTACAGTCTTCTCCTTATACCCATCTGTCCTCCCTCCCAGGTGGCTGTGTACTGTATGTAATGTGACACGTGGCCTGTGTAATAACTCCTGTATATCACTACAGTCTTCTCCTTATACCCATCTGTCCTCCCTCCCAGGTGGCTGTGTACTGTATGTAATGTGACACGTGGTCTGTGTAATAACTCCTGTATATCACTACAGTCTTCTCCTTATACCCATCTGTCCTCCCTCCCAGGTGGCTGTGTACTGTATGTAATGTGACACGTGGCCTGTGTAATAACTCCTGTATATCACTACAGTCCTCTCCTTATACCCATCTGTCCTCCCTCCCAGGTGGCTGTGTACTGTATGTAATGTGACACGTGGCCTGTGTAATAACTCCTGTATATCACTACAGTCCTCTCCTTATACCCATCTGTCCTCCCTCCCAGGTGGCTGCACTGTGTACTGTATGTAATGTGACACGTGGTCTGTGTAATAACTCCTGTATATCACTACAGTCCTCTCCTTATACCCATCTGTCCTCCCTCCCAGGTGGCTGCACTGTGTACTGTATGTAATGTGACACGTGGTCTGTGTAATAACTCCTGTATATCACTACAGTCTTCTCCTTATACCCATCTGTCCTCCCTCCCAGGTGGCTGCACTGTGTACTGTATGTAATGTGACACGTGGCCTGTGTAATAACTCCTGTATATCACTACAGTCCTCTCCTTATACCCATCTGTCCTCCCTCCCAGGTGGCTGTGTACTGTATGTAATGTGACACGTGGCCTGTGTAATAACTCCTGTATATCACTACAGTCTTCTCCTTATACCCATCTGTCCTCCCTCCCAGGTGGCTGTGTACTGTATGTAATGTGACACGTGGCCTGTGTAATAACTCCTGTATATCACTACAGTCCTCTCCTTATACCCATCTGTCCTCCCTCCCTCCCAGGTGGCTGTGTACTGTATGTAATGTGACACGTGGCCTGTGTAATAACTCCTGTATATCACTACAGTCTAACTCCTTATACCCATCTGTCTTCCCTCACAGGTGGCTGTGTACTGTATGTAATGTAATACGTGGCCTGTGTAATAACTCCTGTATATCACTACAGTCCTCTCCTTATACCCATCTGTCCTCCCTCCCAGGTGGCTGTGTACTGTATGTAATGTGACACGTGGTCTGTGTAATAACTCCTGTATATCACTACAGTCTTCTCCTTATACCCATCTGTCCTCCCTCCCAGGTGGCTGTGTACTGTATGTAATGTGACACGTGGCCTGTGTAATAACTCCTGTATATCACTACAGTCTAACTCCTTATACCCATCTGTCCTCCCTCCCAGGTGGCTGTGTACTGTATGTAATGTGACACGTGGCCTGTGTAATAACTCCTGTATATCACTACAGTCTTCTCCTTATACCCATCTGTCCTCCCTCCCAGGTGGCTGTGTACTGTATGTAATGTGACACGTGGTCTGTGTAATAACTCCTGTATATCACTACAGTCTTCTCCTTATACCCATCTGTCCTCCCTCCCAGGTGGCTGTGTACTGTATGTAATGTGACACGTGGCCTGTGTAATAACTCCTGTATATCACTACAGTCTTCTCCTTATACCCATCTGTCCTCCCTCCCAGGTGGCTGCACTGTGTACTGTATGTAATGTGACACGTGGCCTGTGTAATAACTCCTGTATATCACTACAGTCTTCTCCTTATACCCATCTGTCCTCCCTCCCAGGTGGCTTTGCTGTGTACTGTATGTAATGTGACACGTGGCCTGTGTAATAACTCCTGTATATTACTACGGTCCTCTCCTTATACCCATCTGTCCCTCCCAGGTGACTGCGCTGTGTACTGTATGTAATGTGACACGTGGCCTGTGTAATAACTCCTGTATATCACTACAGTCCTCTCCTTAAACCCATCTGTCCTCCCTCCCAGGTGGCTGCGCTGTGTACTGTATGTAATGTGACACGTGGTCTGTGTAATAACTCCTGTATATCACTACAGTCTTCTCCTTATACCCATCTGTCCTCCCTCCCAGGTGGCTGCGCTGTGTACTGTATGTAATGTGACACGTGGCCTGTGTAATAACTCCTGTATATCACTACAGTCCTCTCCTTATACCCATCTGTCCTCCCTCCCAGGTGGCTGTGTACTGTATGTAATGTGACACGTGGTCTGTGTAATAACTCCTGTATATCACTACAGTCTTCTCCTTATACCCATCTGTGCTCCCTCCCAGGTGGCTGTGTACTGTATGTAATGTGACACGTGGCCTGTGTAATAACTCCTTTATATCACTACAGTCCTCTCCTTATACCCATCTGTCCTCCCTCCCAGGTGGCTGCGCTGTGTACTGTATGTAAAGTGACACGTGGTCTGTGTAATAACTCCTGTATATCACTACAGTACTCTCCTTATACCCATCTGTCCTCACTCCCAGGTGGCTGCGCAGTGTACTGTATGTAATGTGACACGTGGCCTGTGTAATATCTCCTGTATATCACTACAGTCCTCTCCTTATACCCATCTGTCCTCACTCCCAGGTGGCTGCGCAGTGTACTGTATGTAATGTGACACGTGGCCTGTGTAATATCTCCTGTATATCACTACAGTCCTCTCCTTATACCCATCTGTCCTCCCTCCCAGGTGGCTGTGTACTGTATGTAATGTGATACGTGGCCTGTGTAATAACTCCTGTATATCACTACAGTCCTCTCCTTATACCCATCTGTCCTCCCTCCCAGGTGGCTGTGTACTGTATGTAATGTGACACGTGGCCTGTGTAATAACTCCTGTGTATCACTACAGTCCTCTCCTTAAACCCATCTGTCCTCCCTCCCAGTTGGCTGCACTGTGTACTGTATGTAATGTGACACGTGGCCTGTGTAATAACTCCTGTATATCACTACAGTCTTCTCCTTATACCCATCTGTCCTCCCTCCCAGGTGGCTGCGCTGTGTACTGTATGTAATGTGACACGTGGTCTGTGTAATAACTCCTGTATATCACTACAGTCCTCTCCTTATACCCATCTGTCCTCCCTCCCAGGTGGCTGTGTACTGTATGTAATGTGACACGTGGCCTGTGTAATAACTCCTGTATATCACTACAGTCCTCTCCTTATACCCATCTGTCCTCCCTCCCAGGTGGCTGTGTACTGTATGTAATGTGACACGTGGTCTGTGTAATAACTCCTGTATATCACTACAGTCCTCTCCTTATACCCATCTGTCCTCCCTCCCAGGTGGCTGTGTACTGTATGTAATGTGACACGTGGCCTGTGTAATAACTCCTGTATATCACTACAGTCCTCTCCTTATACCCATCTGTCCTCCCTCCCAGGTGGCTGCGCTGTGTACTGTATGTAATGTGACACGTGTCCTGTGTAATAACTCCTGTATATCACTACAGTCTTCTCCTTATACCCATCTGTCCTCCCTCCCAGGTGGCTGCGCTGTGTACTGTATGTAATGTGACACGTGGTCTGTGTAATAACTCCTGTATATCACTACAGTCCTCTCCTTATACCCATCTGTCCTCCCTCCCAGGTGGCTGTGTACTGTATGTAATGTGACACGTGGCCTGTGTAATAACTCCTGTATATCACTACAGTCCTCTCCTTATACCCATCTGTCCTCCCTCCCAGGTGGCTGCGCTGTGTACTGTATGTAAAGTGACACGTGGTCTGTGTAATAACTCCTGTATATCACTACAGTCCTCTCCTTATACCCATCTGTCCTCACTCCCAGGTGGCTGCGCTGTGTACTGTATGTAATGTGACACGTTGCCTGTGTAATATCTCCTGTATATCACTACAGTCCTCTCCTTATACCCATCTGTCCTCACTCCCAGGTGGCTGCGCAGTGTACTGTATGTAATGTGACACGTGGCCTGTGTAATATCTCCTGTATATCACTACAGTCCTATCCTTATACCCATCTGTCCTCCCTCCCAGGTGGCTGTGTACTGTATGTAATGTGACACGTGGCCTGTGTAATAACTCCTGTATATCACTACAGTCCTCTCCTTATACCCATCTGTCCTCCCTCCCAGTTGGCTGCACTGTGTACTGTATGTAATGTGACACGTGGCCTGTGTAATAACTCCTGTTATCACTACAGTCTTCTCCTTATACCCATCTGTCCTCCCTCCCAGGTGGCTGCGCTGTGTACTGTACGTAGTGTGACACGTGGCCTGTGTAATAACTCTTGTATATCACTACAGTCTTCACCTTATACCCATCTGTCCTCCCTCCCAGGTGGCTGTGTACTGTATGTAATGTGACACGTGGCCTGTGTAATAACTCCTGTTATCACTACAGTCTTCTCCTTATACCCATCTGTCCTCCCTCCCAGTTGGCTGCACTGTGTACTGTATGTAATGTTACACGTGGCCTGTGTAATAACTCCTGTATATCACTACAGTCCTCTCCTTATACCCATCTGTCCTCCCTCCCAGGTGGCTGCGCTGTGTACTGTATGTAATGTGACACGTGGCCTGTGTAATAACTCCTGTATATCACTACAGTCTTTTCCTTATACCCATCTGTCCTCCCTCCCAGGTGGCTGTGTACTGTATGTAATGTGACACGTGGCCTGTGTAATAACTCCTGTATATCACTACAGTCCTCTCCTTATACCCATCTGTCCTCCCTCCCAGGTGGCTGCGCTGTGTACTGTATGTAATGTGACATGTGGCCTGTGTAATAACTCCTGTATATCACTACAGTCTTCTCCTTATACCCATCTGTCCTCCCTCCCAGGTGGCTGTGTACTGTATGTAATGTGACACGTGGCCTGTGTAATAACTCCTGTATATAACTACAGTCCTCTCCTTATACCCATCTGTGCTCCCTCCCAGGTGGCTGCATCGTGTACTGTATGTAATGTGACACGTGGCCTGTGTAATAACTCCTGTATATCACTACAGTCCTCTCCTTATACCCATCTGTCCTCCCTCCCAGGTGGCTGTGCTATGTACTGTATGTAATGTGACACGTGGTCTATGTAATAACTCCTGTATATCACTACGGTCCTCTCCTTATACCCATCTGTCCTCCCTCCCAGGTGGCTGTGTACTGTATGTAATGTGACACGTGGCTTGTGTAATAACTCCTGTATATCACTACAGTCCTCTCCTTATACCCATCTGTCCTCCCTCCCAGGTGGCTGTGTACTGTATGTAATGTGACACGTGGCCTGTGTAATAACTCCTGTATATCACTACAGTCTTCTCCTTATACCCATCTGTCATCCCTCCCAGGTGGCTGCGCTGTGTACTGTATGTAATGTGACACGTGGTCTGTGTAATAACTCCTGTATATCACTACAGTCCTCTCCTTATACCCATCTGTCCTCCCTCCCAGGTGGCTGTGTACTGTATGTAATGTGACACGTGGCCTGTGTAATAACTCCTGTATATCACTACAGTCTTCTCCTTATACCCATCTGTCCTCCCTCCCAGGTGGCTGTGTACTGTATGTAATGTGACACGTGGCCTGTGTAATAACTCCTGTATATCACTACAGTCCTCTCATTATACCCATCTGTCATCCCTCCCAGGTGGCTGCGCTGTGTACTGTATGTAATGTGACACGTGGCCTGTGTAATAACTCCTGTATATCACTACAGTCTTCTCCTTATACCCATCTGTCCTCCCTCCCAGGTGGCTGCGCTGTGTACTGTATGTAATGTGACACGTGGACTGTGTAATAACTCCTGTATATCACTACAGTCCTCTCCTTATACCCATCTGTCCTCCCTCCCAGGTGGCTGCGCTGTGTACTGTATGTAATGTGACACGTGGACTGTGTAATAACTCCTGTATATCACTACAGTCCTCTCCTTATACCCATCTGTCCTCCCTCCCAGGTGGCTGCGCTGTGTACTATATGTAATGTGACACGTGGTCTGTGTAATAACTCCTGTATATCACTACAGTCCTCTCCTTATACCCATCTGTCCTCCCTCCCAGGTGGCTGCGCTGTGTACTGTATGTAATGTGACACGTGGCCTGTGTAATAACTCCTGTATATCACTACAGTCCTCTCCTTATACCCATCTGTCCTCCCTCCCAGGTGGCTGCGCTGTGTACTTACCCCGATCTGCTGGACAGCGCTCACTTCCCAGTCGATGCTAAGTGCAGGGCCCGAGCGCTCATGGAGGAACTGGACAATGGATCTGTGGGTCAGTGGGGTTATGGAAGGAATCACTAATCACTTTGACATGAGGGAGTCGGAAACATTATTGTGGCACATGTATATCCGTGGCTGCTTCTGTGTCGGGAAGTAACATTCCTATGGAAGCCACGCTGTGTCATAGGGGCTAATTCATGTATTATGTCTGTATGCAGGTCACTGGCTGCTTCTGCTTGTAGCCCACAATTCCTTACACCGCAGTTCTGATTAACCACTGGAGAGGTCAATCACTAGGTGCATATATACAATCACGTTATCGTGTATGTAAGATATGTGATGGATCGTCAGCTCACGTGGGCCCGGTGTTGTCTCCTGTAATACGCAACTTAGGGGGAAATTTACTAAGAATACGAATACGAAAATTTGTATTCTTAATATGAATGCATACCACTATCATCGGCGTCATATGGCATTTTACGAATTTGTATTCCAAAATATTCCAAATATTGGGCACAAAATAAGTAGGGGTCCCCCTGTATTTTAAAAACCAGCACCAGGCCCAACCAGCCAGCAGGGTAATGCCACAGCCGGGGGGAGACTTTTTATTAAATGCCTAGCGGCTCCTGATTGGCCCGCTAGGTGTCACTAAGCGGCCAATAGCGGCATTCAGGAGGAGGATCGGCACGATGTAAACAAAGTCATTGTGCGGCTTCTCCTCAGCTCGGTGGCTTGGGTTTAGCCTTTTGATTTTTTTGCCAAGACCTGGGGATGCCTACATGGAACCAAGAGGACCGATCTATGCTGGAGGAGCCTTGTAAGTATAATTTCCTTCCACAGGTACCCCTATGGATTTCTTCAGGACCGCACGGATGGAAGGCGACCTACGGGCTCAAGATAGGTAGGTATCAGTATGTGTGGGCTATGTATGTAATAAAGTTTTAATATTCTGGTGTATGTGTGTGTTTATTTTACTATTTGTATTGCTGTGGAACTGCAAGTTCCAGTGGGCCCTTTAATGCCCCGCATGCTGGGACATGTGGTTCTCCAAGTCCCTGTATGTGGTGGAGGCTTGATGGGACTCCTAGTTCCACAGCAATATACAATATTTTATGCTTCAGCCTGTGTAGTTAAACTCTGGAGGGGGGACCCTTTCATTGGGGGTACCCCAGGACCCCTGCCCAAGCTGACCGGTTAGGGGGTTAATGCTTTGCTTGGGGGGACTTGTATAAAAAGTCTTCCCCCGGTTGGGGCATTACCCTGCTGGCTGGGTGGGACTGGTGCTGGTTCTTAAAATACGGGCGACCCCCTACTCATTTTTCCCCTTGTATATTGGGAAACCGGACCGGCCATTGGGCCCAGGGGCGGATTGGGATGGAAAACCAGCCCTGGAAATCTGGGAAAGCAGTCCTACAAAAGGGGTGGGGCCAATAAAGGGGGTGGAGTCTTTAAGGGCCATGTAGGGGGGAAGGAAGGTAGGGGAGCCCTTCTCAAAAGCAATAACCCCCTCTAGCCTTATATAACACACTTTACGACTGGGCCTAAAAATGATCCCTACCACTGTGATATGGCCTCCCCCTCCTTTATCCAAATGTCACCAATAATCTAATCGAATCTAATATATATATATGTGTGTGTGTGTGTGTGTGTGTGTGTGTGTGTGTGGTAAGAGCCAGCAGAGATACCCCATGAGCCAGGTGGAGACCCTGCGCTTGGTAATACCATTACAGTAGAGCAGAGGACAGGCTCCGGGGATTACTGGTCATCTTTCCCTTGTTTCTCTGCAGGCAGCTACAACCTATTCATGTACATTGGGAAGACCCTGCCCAGCAAGATCGCTAACTTCATAAAGAAGAGGGATGGAGGGGTCCCCTGTGACCCCAGAAACATTATTGTATCCAGTGGAGCCTCACAAGCTGTCGTGGTGAGTCAGTTACCCCACCAGGGCGGCTGATTGGCATCTCCGGCATTTCCCAGATGAGCTGATGGGCATGGGATCACCCTATGGCTCTGAGCATTTGGGCTGCTGGGTGATTAGTGACCACCAGGTGGGGCAGACAAGGTGATTCCCCCGAATTCCCCCGCCTAATGGAGCCCCCTGCAGCAAACATTTACCAGGCCCATTCTGACCCCACCTGGTCGGCACTCGGCAAGGGTGCGGTGCCAGGTGTTAATGCCGCTTTAATATAACCAAGAACAATAAGTGAAAAGCGCAGGTTACGTGTTATGTCTGTAACCAGTGTACCTTTTATTCATAGCTACGTGCGAACAAAACGTAGCGCAACGTAACGTACCTTTATCGTGTATTATACACGGAAGAACCAATGCATTAATAAGAGATCCCGGTACTCTTTACCTAGAAGGGCGCCAGCGATTGAAATCGCGGTGATCGGGGGTAAAAATCGTGGTGATCGCGGGCATCGCGGGTAAATCGGGATGGCCGCGATGACCGGGATCACCGCGATTTTCCCATAGGGAACAATGTTAAAACGGCAGATTGACCGCGATTTTACTGTTAAATGCCTCAATGGACCCGATTTGGGGCCAAATTGGCCAAATTAACCCTTAAATGTCCCCCCACATTTTTAACGCCACCCCACGATCCACGCCAACCCGAAGCGTGGCGAGCGCAGCGGTACGCGTCCTCCGACCTTTTCATGCCCTACTATCCACTAGGGCGTGGTGTGAGAATATAATAGTGTGGCGAGCGCAGCGAGCCACCGAGCCAGAAGCGTGGCGAGCGCAGCGAGGGGACGCGGATACGTTCACAGGTAGACGCGTCCCCTCGCGGGCTTCACAGGTGTCCGCGTCGCCACGGACACCTGTGAAGCCCGCGAGGGGACGCGCATAACTGTGAAGGTATCCGCGTCCCCTCGCGGGGCTCGCTGCGCTCGCCACGCTTCGGGCTCGGTGGCTCGCTGCGCTCGCCAGACTATTATATTCTCACACCACGCCCTAGTGGATAGTAGGGCATGAAAAGGTCGGAGGACGCGTACCGCCACCCCTCGCGGGCTCGCTGCGCTCGCCACGCTTCGGGTTGGCGTGGATCGTGGGGTGGCGTTAAAAATTTGGGGGCACATTTAAGGGTTAATGGGCTCTGTGGCCCATTTAACATTGATTCCTATGGCCAAATCGGGTGGATTGAGCCATTTAACAGTAAAATCCGGTCCATCGCGCCTTTTAACATTGATTCCTATGGGAAATCGTGAGCATCGCGTCGCGGGCATCGCGGGTACATTTATGGCCGGCCGCGACGCGACCGACACGATTTTCATGTTTAACATTGGTTTCAATGGGAAATCGCGGGCATCGCATCGGTCGCGTCGCGGCCATACATAAATGTACCCGCGATGCCCGCGACGGGCGCCCTTCTAGGTAAAGAGTACCGAGATCCCTTCGCAGTACTTTGTCTCTAATCTGCGAATACACCTTTAAGGACAATGTCCGTAATATACCTTTATCGCTATATGCGAATAACAGACGAGACCACAGTATAAAGGTGCGGAGACAGAAACTCCGTAAATAATGTATTTAGTCCCTAATGGACAAAAGGGGATTACAGAAATAAGAAAAACAGGTATAACACGTAATGCAATCGTCTAACAATAAATACAATAATCAAGCTCTACTAGGGGAAGAAAAACAGACACAGGATACAATCAGCCAACAATACAATAAAAGCAAGTATAGTGAATGCAACCGTTTACCGTCTCATCAAATATGCGCAGCGCAGTCCGGTCGGAGCTCACTATGTTCAGGTTTGAACTATAGTCCGGTCAATGGTCAGGGAAAAGAAGATGTGCCGAAGTGACCAAGGCCGCCCTGGGTCACCTATCTTATAGGGTCAGAAAGGGGAGGTCAAAGGCCATTCCTATTGGTCAGGGTTCGTATGTCAAGTCCTCTGTGATTGGGGTAAAATGATGCACCTGGTTTGGATAGGTGCAGGGGAGTGACCTTTGGAGTCCTTTGTCTGTTGGTATCGTCGTCAGGGGTTGTAAATAGCAGTAAGAACCGGTTACAACTAGATTCTTTTGTTATACACTTTTTAACAGAAACAGTCTTGGGAATATGGATTTTGTCCATAACTATCGGACCGTATGAATTGCGAAATATTCGCAATGACCGGAATACTGCGCATAAGAAATGGAACGTAACGGTACTAAACATTATACAGACGGATGTATGTAATGCTAACTAAGCTATGTGTGGTGCTCTAAACCTTTAACTATATTTTATTTAGTGTAAGTATGTTATTATGAATTTATGTGTAATAGTATGGCTGCGCTTCTGGTCCACTTTGTCACACAGACTCGGGTATGGAAACTTTATTTGCGCAACTCTGCGAACCAAAATGGCGGCCATACTATCCTAAAATGGCGTGTGTGCAACTCGACTTTAACAGTCCACCCTTTGACAGTAAATATAAAACTGTCACAGTACAAACATTTTACATAACAATACAGAAATTCATAATCCTAATCAGAGAAATTGGGATCCGTGAATTAAACATATAAGGGGAGTAAACCATCTGCTCTTTGGCCGATCCAGGATCATGGATAAACGATGGGCCGCATTTATCCCGAACAATCTACTCAGGGTGACGAAGGATAATGTACAATTTTTGGGATAAAAATAAAAACAAGGGAGGTTACAACATATACACTTTCACAAATATGGTTTCTTGAAAGGGTGGTGGTTTTGATTCTAGGGTCATATACCAAACCCTGGTCTTCCTCTGCATCTCTCGTTCTTACACTCATGATTTCAGTACGTTTTGTCTTTCCCCGGGTCACCACTTTTAAACATTTAAACAATAACACAAAGACTATGATTGCACCACCGATACAGAGGAGGAGTTTTCCGATGTTAGCTATGATTCCTTGCGCCCATTCTCCTAAACCGGAGAACCAGTGCATTGGGTTCAACCAGGAGGTCCATTCACTGACCTTATCACCTATTTCTGCCAGGCTGATATTGTGTTCCCTTCTAAATTCCCATTTAAGCTGAAGAATCTCATCCATCCGATGATCGATGATTTCTTCTGGGTCTTCAGTATTGTTGGTGATGTATGTACAACATTTCACCCCAAACTGTGTGGAGAGGGTGACACAATATCCTCCTGTCATGGCTGTCAGATAGTTCAACACCATCCGATGTTGTACTAGCTCTCTTTTATATGCTTGTAACTCTCTCCCAGTGTATCTGAAGGTGTCATCATAAATCTCAGTGATATCTACCAAGCTTGCTAATGCTTGGATATACTTAAAATTTATGACTCCTCTGGCGGTATGGGTGATATCTAATGCAATGAGGAGTTGGATACCGAATGATTCGTGTATCAATTCAGAAGCTAGGGGTTCTTTTTTGATTGTTAAATCCCTTTTATGGATTTGGTCATAATGGGTATGAGTGTAAGGAGGAGGTACACCTCTGTGTATGCTTACCATTTCATCATGTGTAAGGGTCATCACTTCAGGTAACACTCTACTTAAATAACAAATTCCCACGTAGTTCATGGAGAGCCATTTGTACGCCCTTCTACCACAAATATAATAAACGTCGTCAGGGAGGAAATAAGGGACAGAGTATTTCATGATTTTGTCACACATTATCCATAAGAACATTCCCGTCCCCTGCTCCCTGACTTGTTCCTCACAAGTTTCTGGCTGTAGGGTCATGTTACAATAACCGGCTGATACTCTGCCGGCCATCATTTTACTTTTCTTCACAGTGTAGACATATTTATAGTGTCTCCCACTGGTGCAGATTTTTAACAATAATTCCTTATCAATAGGCTCTCCATCTGGACGCTGGGAGTAAGTTATTGTCTGGTTGTGCCATGTCACTTCCCAATTACCAGTCATTCTGGAACTAGAGAAGTTCATACATTCCAGGGACTTATCCACTTGGTATGGGTGTAATCTAAGACTAGGGGACCTGGTATACAGGTATCTCTTATCCAGTGGCCTCCCTTTATTTAAGACGCTTATCTCAGAGATGTTAAGCGGGTATGGGACTAGGCCTACGCTACTTCTTTTATGTAGTACTTGTGAACACACCCAGCATTCTGTTTGGTTTAAGACCTTACCCACTAGTGAGTGGTAATCACTCAAGGGATGTCTGCCCGTAGTTGCCTTACTCATCGACTGACATCGCTGGATGCATTCCTCTTCCATTTTCGGCTGACAGTATCTACAGACACAGTACTCACCAGACAATAACTCATCACATTGCCCTTGAACTACGTTTTCCTCATACCTTTTACCTTCTCCTGTTATGGGTAAAGTATCAAGCTGGTTTAGGGATTCTACTTCACCCATATCTGGGTCCATTATTACACTGTCAGAACTCCGTTCCGATCGCTCTAGAGTGTGGCAGCCACCGAGTATCCTTGAATGAAGTAGAGGAAACAGGAAGAAAACAAAGAAATAGATATATAACTGTGAACCTGTTGCTTGGAGTCCTTCCATCATCTCTACCAGGGGACTTTTATTTGCTCTGCTCTTTGACCTTTGCTCGCTCAGGTTGCTTGACCTTGGCTGCCTTTAAGTCTTCCCGGAACAATGCTTCTAGCGATACTTCTTCTCTTTCGCTCTCTGCACACGGGAACTCTGGGTTATTGGCTTTCTTGCAGTGGGACGAATGTATCCAAGTCTCTCTCTCTGCGACTTTAATCGATTGTAGTGCTGGTCAACAAAACTTGGTACGGTCCTTCCCAACGGTCTATCAAACAACCTGAGCGTAAAAGATTTCGGATCATAACAAAGTCTCATGGTTTAAGATTATGACAGTTCTCGATAGGCATATCAGGTGTCAATAAATTCAGCTCCTTTTGTTGTTTCCTTAGCTGTTTGTTTAGCTTTAGGATATACTGTACAGTTAGCTCATTGTTACACTTGAGATCATCCTGTGGGTCTATCATGATGTGTGGCTGCCGACCAAACAATATCTCGAAGGGGGACAGGTTGAGCGGAGCCCTGGGAGTGGTCCTAATGCTATACAGCACAATGGGCAGTGCCTCTGGCCATAACAACCCTGTTTCAGCCATAACTTTACCCAATTTGTTCTTAATAGTATCATTCATTCTCTCAACTTTGGCGCTCGCCTGGGGACGATATGGAGTATGAAGTTTACTATTAATCCCCCGGAGTTTACACATGATTTGGAAGACCTCTCCTGTGAAATGAGTGCCTCTGTCACTCTCGATGACCATATCTACAGACAAACTCTTGACATATTTTCTTTGCTGTAAAGGTAGCAGTGTTGGAGGCAGCGGGGAAAGCCTCCACCCAGCTGGAAAACATGTCAACACATACTAATACATATTTCAAATTTCTACAGGGTGGTAACTGTATGAAGTCGATTTGTATTACCTGGAAAGGGCCTTCTGTAGGAGGGATGTGGGATGGCTCTGTTGGGATGGCTTTTCCAATGTTCTTCCTCAAACAGGTGAGGCATGACATTGCCACTCTACCTGCTTGAGAAGCGAACCCTGGTGCACACCAGTAGGCCTTTACCAGCTTGCACATACCTTCCTTCCCAAGATGTGTCAGCCCATGGGCCGCCTCGGCTAGACTAGGAAGGTATGCCCTGGGGGCCACTGGTTTCCCATGTCCATCTCTCCAAAGTCCGGTGGACTCTTGGCCACATCCCTTCGACTTCCATACTGCTCTTTCCTGTGGGGAACACAAATTCTGCATGTCTATCAGTTTGGATGTGGATACCATGTTCAGTGTACAGAGGTTTGTAGGATGGGTGGAAATATTTACAGGGCATGCGTCCCTTTTCGCTGCCTCATCAGTGCGGCTGTTACCAAGGGACACCGGGTCCTTCTCTGATGTGTGAGCTTTGCACTTGATAACAGCCACTCTGTCTGGGAGCTGGATAGCTCCCAGAAGTCTTCTAATGTATGTCGCATGCGCCACTGGTGTGCCAGCCGCCGTCATGAAATTTCGGAGGCGCCATAGGGCTCCAAAATCATGTACTACTCCGAAAGCATATCTGGAGTCGGTATATATGTTAACTGATTTTCCTTTGGCCAGTTCACATGCTCTGGTCAGTGCCACCAGTTCCACTACTTGTGCTGAGTGAGGTGGTCCTAAGGGTTCAGCTTCCACAATACCTTCTCCATCTACTACCGCGTAGCCTGTGCACAGCTCTCCCGTTTCCGTTTGTCTATGACAGCTACCATCAGTAAATAAGGTTATGTCTACCTCACTTAATGGGCTGTCGCTTATGTCAGGACGTGCTGTAAAGGTCTGATTCAGGTAGGTCATGCAATCATGCTTGTCCCCACCCTCACTAAACTCTGCCTTACCATATTCAGCAACATTCCCATCACCCTCCACCCTTTGTGCCTTGGAGGGCACATGAGGAAGGAATGTGGCTGGGTTTAGTGTGTTGCATCTTTTGATGGTAATATTTACTGGGGCCATCAGCGCCAGTTCCCACTTGGTGAACCGTGCTGAGGACACATGTCATGTTTGTGCAGAATTTAGGAGGGCAGAGACAGCATGGGGAGCATGAACAGTTAAATTGTGTCCCAACACCACATCCTCACTCTTGTTTACTAGTTGTGCTATCGCAGCCACACTTCGTAAGCAAGTTGGGAGTGAGCGTTCTACTGTGTCCAGCTGGCCTCTGTAGTACGCTACTGGTCGATTGGCATCATGCTTTTGAACAAGTACTCCTGCCGCACACCCAGCTGATTCAGTTCCGTACAGTTCAAAGGGTTTCCCATAATCTGGCATTCCCAGTGCTGGGGCCTTTGTTAGGCTCGCCTTTAGTTCCTCGAAAGCCAGCTCAGATTCCTCAGTATGAGAGACCCGGTCTGGCTTAGTTGAGGAAACCATCTCTTGTAGTGGTAATGCCAGAATAGAGAATCCTGGGATCCAATTGCGACAGTATCCACACATGCCTAGGAACGTATGGATCTGGTGCTGGGTCTGTGGCAGTGCCATGTTTCGAATCGCTTGGATTCGGTCGTCGGTGAGGTGTCTCAGCCCTTGGGTAAGGCATTGGCCCAGATACTTAACCCTGGTCTGGCATAATTGTAGCTTATCCTTTGATACTTTATGTCCTGTCTCTGAGAGATGCATCAGCAGCTGTCTAGTGTCATCCACTGATGACTCCAGTGACTCAGAACACAACAATAAGTCATCGACATATTGTATTAGTATCGAACCACTCATGGGTTGAAAGGACTGTAAACAATCATGCAAGGCCTGGGAGAAGATGCTGGGGCTGTCTATGAATCCCTGGGGGAGTCGTGTCCAGGTATACTGTACTCCTCTGTAGGTAAAGGCGAACAGATACTGGCTGTCAGGGTGTAAAGGGACAGAGAAAAACGCAGAACACAAATCAATGACTGTGAAATGAGTACAGTGAGGTGGTATTTGCATCAAGATGACAGCTGGGTTTGGCACTACGGGGAATTGGCTCTCAACTACTTTGTTTACCCCTTTTAGATCCTGCACTAGTCTGTAGCCCCTCCCCCCGCTCTTTTTCACAGGAAAGATGGGACTATTGGCCGTGCTGGAAGTTCTAACTAGGATTTCTTGTTGGAGCAATCGCTGGATCACTGGGTATACTCCTAGTTCAACTTCGGGTTTTAAAGGGTATTGCGGTATTTTTGGGGCTATCCTGCCTTCTTTTAAGCGGATCTCTACTGGAGCTACATTTGCCATCAGCCCAGCATCCTGTCCATCTTTAGTCCAAAGGGAACTCGGTATTTGTGCTGTAATTTCAGCTACCCTAGATGGATTTGACTCTGCAACAGTGGAATACAACATTAGTCTCTGAGGACTGTCCAGCATATCTTGCACTTCTTGTGTAAGATTTCTAGGAGTGTCCAGAAATACCCCATCGGGGGTGCAATAGATGACACATCCCATTTTACATAGTAAATCTCTGCCCAGGAGGTTAGTCGGGGCCGCTGCAGCCAACAGAAAAGAGTGTTTGGTATGCAGAGGCCCGATTGTAACCTCCGCTGGTTTCGTCAGTGGGTAATGTTGTATTTTTCCTGTTACCCCAATTGCTGCTACTGATTGGTCAGTGAAACCCAAGTGAAGAGGTGTGTTGAGAACAGATCTGGCCGCCCCTGTATCACCCAAAAAGGTTTGCCTTACTCGAGCTATGTCAACCTTTACCTGAGGTTCCTCTCTAAGGTGTTGTGTTAATCTAACTGGCTGTAGGATACAGGTATGACCTGTTTCCTATTGTCTTACCTGGGTTGCCCTTAGTACCGTGTCAGCCATCAGATGGGGAGGAGGCATGTTGCGTGACCGGTCTGTCTCCTCCCATTGTCTAGGGTTTGGGTATCTCCGCGTCTCACCCTGGTGAGGCTCCCAGTCTCGCTTATGTGTTTGGTAACTCCTAGGGTTTCCTGATTTGCATCGATTTGCAAAGTGTCCCTCCCTATTGCAGTTGTAGCAAATTATTGGCTTTCTACCTGTGTCTCTGGTGTTCTGATGGTGTGGGGTCTTGTTAGGGGCCTTACTGAAATCTTGGATGCTAACCGCCATTAGTTTTTCGGTTTGCATCTCTCTGTTTTTTTATATGTTTTTGTCATGGTCTACAGCAGATTCCCGTAGGGCATCTACTGTCATTCCTCGCCAATTTGGGAACGATGTCTGGACCCTGGTCCTCAATTTCTCTCTCAGCCCCTCCACTAACACAGAGACAACCATCTCCCTCAGGTGTGGGTTATCCTTAGGATCGGCGACACCAGTGTGTTTTGATACCGTCATCAAACCCCGGTTGAAATATTCGCTAACTGCTTCACCATCTTTTTGTTTGATAGTGAATATCTTGCTATATTCCACTGCTGCAGGAAAATATACCCCCAACTGTAGGTTTATTAGGCGTATATTTTCCTGGTTGACCTCATCATTTATTTCCTTGTCGGCTCTCAACCCGCTATCCTGAATAAATTTCAAGATTTCGATGTGAGTAGGGAGACAGGCCCTCAACATGATTCTCCAATCCTTGTTGGTGGGTTCATCAGAGTTTCCCAGATCCCTTACAAATTTCTGACATAATGTCAGATCTTTCCTAGGATCAGGGAAATCTGAAATGATGGACCGCAGTTCTAACCGTGTCCATGGGTTTAGCATGGTCATCTTTCTGGTAGGTATCACACCCTCTCTGTCTGCCTTACCATAAGGAACCTCCAGCGTGCGTACAGGGTATGTTTGCACCACATTCGCATTACTGGGTCCTGGCGTGGGGTTGTCTGTGTTGTGTAGTGCTTTCTTACCTGGGTCCAAGACTATGCTGTTGGCATCAGCCGTCTCCTCTCCATGTGCAGGGGCCTCAGCAGCAGGTTTTGCCGGTTCAGCTTTTCCCTCAAGCATATTAATTGCATGGGAGACGGCCAGTGCCAACAGCTGCTCGTTTTCTTCTCGGGTTTCCTTATAAGGGGATAAGACAGGGTACAAGTTAGCAACTGTTACATTATTACTCATGTCTTCCTTATTAGTTATTAACCCCTTCGGCACATATGGGGGTGGGGGAGTTGTTGCTGCTGCGGTTGCATTCTTATTGTGGCTGATTGTATCTGGTACTGCCAGACATCTGATTCCCCATTGTTCCTGTCCTTCCTTCTGCCACAATTTGAGAATTTCTATGTGCTTCACTCTCTTCTTACGACTGGAGAGTAGACATATTTCATCTTTTACTGCCGATAAGATTTCTGGATCAAAGCTACCAACACTGGGAAATTCTAACTTGCTGCCTTGTGTCATTCTTTTCCATTTCTTTTGGTAAACAACTGCTCGTTCACCGTGCCTACAGCACATTATGAAAGCCGCTGACCCTTTGGGTCGGCTAGCTTCCTCCCTAACTGACTCGGTATCCCTGTGTGACCTGTTAATTCCCATTGTTACAGGAATAAAAGTTCACAGCTAGCAGAAACCGGAGGGCCGTTTATCAGTGAGTCACTCCCAAATCACTCCTTCTCCACAAAATGGCACTATTCCGCAATTAAGCGTGAAGCCCACTATGCGAGGTAATGTACTCAATCACCAAGTCTTTCAACTAGTAGCGAACTACTAGTCAACTTGCAAGGTGCGGCCAGATTTTTTTTTTTTCAGGACACAACAAAACTGGTTTTTCCTGTATCCCAAAAAAAACTGGTATTTCTAAAGCAGCTGATCGGATCACTGGGTTCCGATTTAGCTTCTTGTACCCTCCCGGTGGATCAAAATAGGTAGTTCCACGGAAGGGGCAGTTCCTATGGGCACGCCGTCACGTGCACCTTGTCCTACACCGGACTGTCCTACACCGGACAATGATTCCTGTCCTACCCTGGACTGCGCTGAGTCGTGTCGTCACACACCCGTTCACCTCAGTTTTGTTTCACACTGGGTGCTAGTTACACCTTGGTCTTATGCTTACTTGAAATATTTCTGTACAGAAAAATCTTCCCAGGCTGGTAGCTTCTCACTAGGTACTTATGCAGGTATAAATCCCCTTTTAAATAGCTATAGGAATCTATTAAAATAATGCTTGAGTTGCTTGTTTATGAGAAAATGAACAAAAAAGAAAAACTTATTTTCTCTTATTAATCACCGCTTTATCCACAGTATATTACTATACTGTTTTAAATAAAGCTAGTGATTTAATACTGTTCACCTTTGAGTTCCTATGTGTGCTGCATGTGCAGCGCCAATGAACAGCCACGTGTGTACGTGTGTTTTGTTAAACCTGTTCACAGGCCGCCGATGAATCGGCCACCCACGTGTTCTACAGTGTATTTGCAAGGTTGCGCTCGGGTTTCGCTATACGCAGTAATTGCGCATAAATATGGAATAAATCCCTTAACTTCGTCCGAAAGTTACGTATCAAGATGCGAAATAAATCCTGCACTCAATCCGTAAATCACGTACAAAGATGCGAAAATTTCCCGATGTGAGCACGTGCGCGCGCACCTTGCGTAATACACAATAGACACTTTACGTTACTGTAAAAGGCCCAGAACTTATCGCCACGTGGCGGAGTCCCTGGCCCTGCAGTAACTAACACTAAAAGTTATAGTTTTGCACAGAGGGGATCCTCTATGTACTATAATTAAACACAGGCCTTTGTCTCCACGTGTGCGAACCTTATCGCACGTGGCACATATACCGTGATAAACAAACAACTCAAGACACTATACCCCGTTAAACTACTTGTGGCAGGCAGAAGTACAGTTTACTAAACACTTCAATATGTTTTAAACACGTGGCTTAATGTTTCCTTGGATTTCACTTATTGTACTTCGAGTTCAACGCTAGCACCTCTCGAACCCCGCACCGCCGCGGACCTGGCCTATCCAGCAATGGATAATAAATACTTCCACCCTTTTGCTGGTATAGGTCAAGTCACGCGCCTGGTACTGAGCTCTAGAGTGTGAAACGGCCGGACGCAGCCCCCAATTGTTAATGCCGCTTTAATATAACCAAGAACAATAAGTGAAAAGCGTAGGTTACGTACAATGTCCGTAACCTGCATACCTTTTATTCCTAGCTACGTGCGAACAAAACGTAGCGCAACGTAACGTACCTTTATCGTGTATTATACACGGAAGAACCAATGCATTAATAAGAGATCCCTTCGCAGTACTTTGTCTCTAATCTGCGAATACACCTTTAAGGACAATGTTCGTAATATACCTTTATCGCTATATGCGAATAACAGACGAGACCACAGTATAAAGGTGCGGAGACAGAAACTCCGTAAATAATGTATTTAGTCCCTAATGGACAAAAGGGGATTACAGAAATAAGAAAAACAGGTATAACACGTAATGCAATCGTCTAACAATAAATACAATAATCAAGCTCTACTAGGGGAAGAAAAACAGACACAGGATACAATCAGCCAACAATACAATAAAAGCAAGTATAGTGAATGCAACCGTTTACCGTCTCATCAAATATGCGCAGCGCAGTCCGGTCAGAGCTCACTATGTTCAGGTTTGAACTATAGTCCAGTCAATGGTCAGGGAAAAGAAGATGTGACCAAGGCCGCCCTTGGTCACCTATTTTATAGGGTCAGAAAGGGGAGGTCAAAGGCCATTCCTATTGGTCAGGGTTCGTATGTCAAGTCCTCTGTGATTGGGGTAAAATGATGCACCTGGTTTGGATAGGTGCAGGGGAGTGACCTTTGGAGTCCTTTGTCTGTTGGTATCGTCGTCAGGGGTTGTAAATAGCAGTAAGAACCGGTTACAACTAGATTCTTTTGTTATACACTTTTTAACAGAAACAGTCTTGGAGATATGGATTTTGTCCATAACTATCGGACCGTATGTATTGCGAAATATTCGCAATGACCGGAATACTGCGCATAAGAAACGTAACGTAACGGTACTAAACATTATACAGACGGATGTATGTAATGCTAACTAACCTATGTGTGGTGCTCTAAACCTTTAACTATATTGTTAATGGCGATTAAATATGACCAAAGAAACAATAAGTGAAAAGCGCAGGTTACGTATTATGTCCGTAAACAGAGTACCCTTTATACCTAGCTACGTGCGAACAAAGCGTAGCGCAGCGTAGCGTACCTTTATTGTGTATTGTACACCAAAGAACCAATACCTTAATAAGAGATCCTTTCGCAGTACTCTGACTCTAATCTGCGAATATACCTTTAAGTCCCTAACGGACAAAAAGGGGGTTACAGGAATACAGGTATAACAAGTGATACAATAGTCTAACAATGAGTATACTAAACAGGCTCTACTAGGGGAAGAAAATACAGATACAGGATACAATCAGCCAACAATACAATGAAAATAAGTACCGTGAATGCAACCGTTTACCGTCTCATCAAATATGCGCAGCGCAGTCCGGTCGGAGCTCGCTATCGTTCAGGGTTGAACTATAGCCCGGTCAAAGGTCAGGGAAAGGAAGATGTGCCGAAGTGATCTAGGCCGCCCTGGGTCACCTATCTTATAGGGTCAGAAGGGGGAGGTCAAAGGCCATTCCTATTGGTCGGAGGTCGTATGTCAGGTTCTCTGTGATTGGGGGTAAAATGATGCACCTGGTTTGAATAGGTGCAGGGGAGTGAACTTTGGAGTCCTTTGTTTGTTGGTATCGTCGTGAGGGGTTGTAAATAGCAGTAGAAACCGGTTACAACTAGATTCCTTTGTTATATACTTTTAAACAGAAACTGTCTTGGAGATATGGATTTTGTCCATAACTATCGGACCGTATGTATTGCGAAATATTCGCAATGACCGGAATACTGCGCATAAGAAATGGAACGTAACGATACTAAACATGATACAGACGGATGTATGCAATGCTAACTAAGCTATGTGTGGCGTTCTAAACCTTTAACTATATTTTATTTAGTGTCAGTATGTTCTTATGAATTTATGTGTAATAGTATGGCTACGCTTCTGGTCCACTTTGTCACACAGACTCGGGTATGGAAACTTTATTTGCGCAACTCTGCGAACCAAAATGGCGGCCATACTATCCTAAAATGGCGTGTATGCAACTCGACTTTAACAGTCCACCCTTTAACAGTAAATATAAAACTGTTACAATACAAAACATTTTAAACAACAATACAGAAAATCATAATCCTAACAGAGAAATTTGGATCCGTGAATTGAACATATAAGGGGAGTAAACCATCTGCTCTTTGGCCGATCCAGGATCATGGATAAACGATGGGCCGCATTTATCGAACAATCTACTTAGGGTGACGAAGGATAATGTACAATTTTTGGGATAAAAATAAAAACAAGGGAGGTTACAACATATACACGTTCACAAATATGGCTTCTTTAAAGGGAGGTGGTTTCAATTCTAGGGTCATATACCAAACCCTGGTCTTCCTCTGCATCTCTCGTTCTTACACTCATGATTTCGGTACGTTTTGTCTTTTCCCGGGTCACCACCTTTAAACATTTGAACAGTAGCACAAAGACTATGATGGCACCACCGATACAGAGAAGGAGTTTTCCTATGTTCGCTATGATTCCTTGCGCCCATTCTCCTAAACCGGAGAACCAGTGCATTGGATTCAACCAGGAGGTCCATTCGCTGACTTTGTTACCTATTTCTGCCAGGCTGATATTGTGTTCCCTTCTAAATTCCCATTTAAGCTGAAGAATCTCATCCATCCGATGATCGATGATTTCTTCTGGGTCTTCAGTATTGTTGGTGATGTATGTACAACATTTCACCCCAAACTGTGTAGAGAGGGTGACACAGTATCCTCCTGTCATAGCTGTCAGATAGTTCAACACCATCCGATGTTGGACTAGCTCTCTTTTATACGCTTGTAACTCCTTCCCAGTGTATCTAAAGGTGTCATCATAAATCTCAGTGATGTTATCTACCAAGCTGGCTAATGCTTGAATATACTTAAAATTTATGACTCCTCTGGCGGTATGGGTGATATCTAATGCAATGAGGAGTTGGATACCGAACGACTCGTGTATCATTTCCGAAGCTAGGGGTTCTTTCTTGATTGTTAAATCCCTTTTATGGATTTGATCATAATGGGTATGAGTGTAAGGAGGAGGTATACCTCTGTGTATGCTTACCATCTCCTCATGTGTGAGGGTCATCACTTCAGGTAACACTCTACCTAAATAACAAATTCCAACGTAGTTCATGGAGAGCCATTTGTACGCCCTTCTACCACAAATATAATAAACGTCATCAGGGAGGAAATAAGGGACAGAGTATTTCATGATTTTGTCACACATTATCCATAAGAACATTCCTGTCCCCTGCTCCCTGACTTGTTCCTCACAGGTTTCTGGCTGTAAAGTCATATTACAGTAGCCGGCTGATACTCTGCCGGCCATCATTTTACTTTTCTTCACCGTGTAGACATATTTATAATGTCTCCCACTGGTGCGGATCTTTAACAATAATTCCTTATCAATAGGCTCTCCATCTGGACGCTGGGAGTAAGTTATTGTCTGGTTGTGCCATGTCACTTCCCAAGTACCAATCGTTCTGGAACTCGAGAAGTTCATACATACCAGGGACTTATCCACTTGGTATGGGTGTAATCTAAAACTAGGGGACCTGGTATACAGGTATCTCTTATCCAGTGGCCTCCCTTTATTTAATACGCTTATCTCTGAAATATTAAGCGGGTATGGGACTAGGCCTACACTACTCCTTTTATGTAGCACTTGTGAACACACCCAGCATTCTGTGTGGTTTAAGACCTTACCCACTAGTGAGTGGTAATCACTCAAGGGATGTCGGCCTGTAGTTGCCTTACTTGTCGACTGACATCGCTGGATGCATTCTTCTTCCATTTTCGGTTGACAATATCTACAGACACAGTACTCACCAGACAATAACCCATCACATAGCCCTTGAACTACGTTTTCCTCATACCTTTTACCTTCTCCTGTTATGGGTAAAGTATCAAGCTGATTTAGGGATTCTACTTCACCCATATCTGGGTCCATTATTACACTGTCAGAACTCTGCTCCGATCGCTCTAGAATGTGGCAGCCACCGAGTATCCTTGGATAAGGAAGAGGAAACAGGAAGAAAACAAGGAAATAGATATATAACTGTGAACCTGTTGCTTGGAGTCCTTCCATCATCTCTACCAGGGTTGCTCTTGGACCTTTGCTCGCTCAGGTTGCTTGACCTTGGCTGCCTTTCAGTCTTCCCAGAACAATGCTTCTAGCGACACTTCTTCTCTTTCGCTCTCTGCACACTGGAACTCTGGGTTACTGGCTTTCTTGCAGTGGGACGAATGTATCCAAGTCTCTCTCTCTGCGACTTTAATTGATGTAGTGCTGGTCAACAAAACTTGGTACGGTCCTTCCCAACGGTCTATCAAACAACCTGAGCGTAAAAAATTTCGGATCATAACAAAGTCTCCTGGTTTAAGATTATGACCATTCTAGGTAGGCATATCAGGTGTCAATAAATTCAGCTCCTTTTGTTGTTTCCTTAGCTCTTTGTTTAGCTTTAGGATATACTGTACAGTTAGCTCATTGTTACATTTGAGATCATCCTGTGGGTCTATCATGACGTGTGGCTGCCCACCAAACAATATCTCGAAGGGGGACAAGTTGAGCGGAGCCCTGGGAGTGGTCCTAATGCTATACAGCACAATAGGCAGTGCCTCTGGCCATAACAACCCTGTTTCAGCCATAACTTTACCCAATTTGTTCTTAATAGTCCCGTTCATCCTCTCAACTTTGGCGCTCGCCTGGGGACGATATGGAGTATGAAGTTTACTATTAATTCCCAGGAGTTTACACATGATTTGGAAGACCTCTCCTGTGAAATGAGTGCCTCTGTCACTCTCAATGACCTTTGGGATACCATATCTACAGACAAACTCTTGACATATTTTCTTTGCTGTAAAGGTAGCAGTGTTGGAGGCAGCGGGGAAAGCCTCCACCCAGCTGGAAAACATGTCAACACATACTAATACATATTTCAAATTTCTACAGGGTGGTAACTGTATGAAGTCGATTTGTATTACCTGGAAAGGGCCTTCTGTAGGAGGGATGTGGGATGGCTCTGTTGGGATGGCTTTTCCAATGTTCTTCCTCAAACAGGTGAGGCATGACATTGCCACTCTACCTGCTTGAGAAGCGAACCCTGGTGCACACCAGTAGGCCTTTACCAGCTTGCACATACCTTCCTTCCCAAGATGTGTCAGCCCATGGGCCGCCTCGGCTAGACTAGGAAGGTATGCCCTGGGGGCCACTGGTTTCCCGTGTCCATCTCTCCAAAGTCCGGTGGACTCTTGGCCACATCCCTTCGACTTCCATACTGCTCTTTCCTGTGGGGAACACAAATTCTGCATGTCTATCAGTTTGGATGTGGATACCATGTTCAGTGTACAGAGGTTTGTAGGATGAGTGAGAATATTTACAGGGCATGCGGCCCTTTTCGCTGCCTCATCAGCGCGGCTGTTACCAAGGGACACCGGGTCCTTCTCTGATGTGTGAGCTTTGCACTTGATAACAGCCACTCTGTCTGGAAGCTGGATAGCTCCCAGAAGTCTTCTAATGTATGTCGCATGCGCCACTGGTGTGCCAGCCGCCGTCATGAAATTTCGGAGGCGCCATAGGGCTCCAAAATCATGTACTACTCCGAAAGCATATCTGGAGTCGGTATATATGTTAACTGATTTTCCTTTGGCCAGTTCACATGCTCTGGTCAATGCCACCAGTTCCGCTACTTGTGCTGAGTGAGGTGGTCCCAAGGGTTCAGCTTCCACAATACCTTCTCCATCTACTACCGCGTAGCCTGTGCACAGCTCTCCCGTCTCCGTTTGTCTATGACAGCTACCATCAGTGAATAAGGTTATGTCTACCTCACTTAATGGGCTGTCGCTTATGTCAGGACGTGCTGTAAAGGTCTGATTCAGGTAGGTCATGCAATCATGTTTGTCCTCACCCTCACTAAACTCTGCTTTACCATATTCAGCAACATTCCCATCACCCTCCACCCTTTGTGCCTTGGAGGGCACATGAGGAAGGAATGTGGCTGGGTTTAGTGTGTTGCATCTTTTGATGGTAATATTTATAGGGGCCATCAGCGCCAGTTCCCACTTGGTGAACCGTGCTGAGGACACATGACGTGTTTGGGCAGAATTTAGGAGGGCAGAGACAGCATGGGGAGCATGAACAGTTAAATCGTGTCCTAACACCACATCCTCACTCTTTGTTTACTAGTTGTGCTATTGCGGCCACACTTCGTAAGCAAGTTGGGAGTGAGCGTGCTACTGTGTCCAGCTGGCCACTGTAGTACGCTACTGGTCGGTTGGCATCACCATGTTTTTGGACAAGTACTCCTGCCGCACACCCAGCTGATTCAGTTCCGTACAGTTCAAAGGGTTTCCCATAATCTGGCATTCCCAGTGCTGGGGCCTTTGTTAGGCTCACCTTTAGTTCCTCGAAAGCCAGCTCAGATTCCTCAGTATGAGAGACCCGATCTGGCTTAGTTGAGGAAACCATCTCTTGTAGTGGTAATGCCAGAATAGAGAATCCTGGGATCCAATTGCGACAGTATCCACACATGCCTAGGAACGTACGGATCTGATGCTGGGTCTGTGGCAGTACCATGTTCTGAATCGCTTGGATTCTGTCGTCGGTGAGGTGTCTCAGCCCTTGGGTAAGGCAGTGGCCCAGATACTTAACCCTGGTCTGGCATAATTGTAGCTTATCCTTTGATACTTTATGTCCTGTCTCTGAGAGATGCATCAGCAGCTGTCTAGTGTCATCCACTGATGACTCCAGTGACTCAGAACAAAACAATAAGTCATCGACATATTGTATTAGTATCGAACCACTCATGGGTTGAAAGGATTGTAAACAATCATGCAAGGCCTGGGAGAAGATGCTGGGGCTGTCTATGAATCCCTGGGGGAGTCGTGTCCAGGTATACTGTACTCCTCTGTAGGTAAAGGCGAACAGATACTGGCTGTCAGGGTGTAAAGGGACAGAGAAAAACGCAGAACACAAGTCAATGACTGTGAAATGAGTACAGTGAGGTGGGATTTGCATTAGGATGACAGCTGGGTTTGGCACTACGGGGAATTGGCTCTCAACTACTTTGTTTACCCCTCTTAAATCCTGCACTAGTCTGTAGCCCCTCCCCCCGCTCTTTTTCACAGGAAAGATGGGACTATTGGCCGTGCTGGAAGTTCTAACTAGGATTTCCTGTTGGAGCAATCGCTGGATCACTGGGTATACTCCTAGCTCAACTTCAGGTTTTAAAGGGTATTGCGGTATTTTTGGGGCTATCCTGCCTTCTTTTAAGCGGATCTCTACTGGAGCTACATTTGCCATCAGCCCAGCATCCTGTCCATCTTTAGTCCAAAGGGAACTCGGTATTTGTGCTGTAATTTCAGCTACCCTAGATGGATTCGACTCTATAACAGTGGAATACAACATTAGCCTCTGAGGACTGTCCAGCATATCTTGCACCTCTTGTGTAAGATTTCTAGGAGTGTCCAGAAATACCCCATCGGGGGTGCAATAGATGACACATCCCATTTTACATAGTAAATCTCTGCCCAGGAGGTTAGTCGGGGCCGCTGCAGCCAACAGGAAAGAATGTTTGGTATGCAGGGGCCCGATTGTTATCTCCGCTGGTTTCGTCAGTGGGTAATGTTGTATTTTTCCTGTTACCCCAATTGCTGCTACTGATTGGTCGGTGAAACCCAAGTGAAGAGGAGTATTGAGAACAGATCTGGCCGCCCCTGTATCAACCAAGAAGGTTTGCCTTACTCCAGCTATATCAACCTTCACCTGAGGTTCCTCTCTAAGGTGTTGTGTTAGTCTAACTGGCTGTAGGATACAGGTATGACCTGTTTCCTATTGTCTTACCTGGGTTGCCCTTAGTACAGTGTCAGCCATCAGATGGGGAGGAGGCATGTTGCGTGACCTGTCTGTCTCCTCCCATTGTCTAGTGTTTGGGTATCTCCTTGTCTCACCCTGGTGAGGCTCCCATTCTCGCCTATGTGTTTTGTAACTCCTGGGGTTTCTTGACTTACATTGTGCTGAGTAGTGTCCTTCCTTATTGCAGTTGTAACAAATAATCTGCTTTCTACCTGTGTCCCTGGTGTTTCGTTGGTATGCAGCTTTATTTGGGGCATTTGTAAGAGCTTGGATGCTAACCATCATCAGTTTATCAGTTTGCAGTTCTCTGTGCTTCTTAATGTTACGGTCGTGGTCCACAGCAGATTCCCGTAGGGCATCCACTGTCATTCCACGCCAATTTGGGAAAGAGGTTTGGACTCTGGCTCTCAGATTTTCTTTAAGCCCTTCCACCAGCACAGAGACAATCATCTCCCTCAGGTGGGGGTCGTCCTTAGGCTCGGAGACACCAGTGTATTTTGATACCGCTAGCAAGGCCTTAGCGAAATAATCAGCAGCAGTTTCACCATCCTTTTGTTTGATGGTGAAAATCTTGCTATATTCCACTGCCGCAGGAAAATATACTCCCAATTGTAAGTTGATTAGGCGTATATTTTCCTGGTTGAACTCATCATTTATCTCCTTGTCCACTTTCAATCCACTATCCTGAATGAATTTCGGGATATCTATGTGGGTAGGGAGACAGGCCCTCAACATGATTCTCCAATCCTTGTTGGTGGGCTCATCAGAGTTTCCCAGAACCCTTACAAATTTCCGGCTCAAAGCCAGATCTTTCCTAGGATCAGGGAAATCTGTAATGATGGACCGCAGCTCTAACCGTGTCCATGGGTTTAGCATGGTCATCTTTCTGGTAGGTATCACACCCTCTCTGTCTGCCTTACCATAGGGAACCTCCAGTGTGCGTACAGGGTATGTTTGTACCACCTCCGCATTACTGGGACCTGGTTGGGAGTCATCTGTGTCTGTGCTGTGTGGTGCTATCTTACCTGAGTCCATGACTATGCTGTTGGCATCAGCCGTCTCCTCTCCCTGTGCAGGGGCCCCAGCAGCAGGTTTAGCCGGTTCAGCTTTTCCCTCAAGCATATTAATTGCATGGGAGACGGCCAGTGCCAACAGCTGCTCGTTTTCCTCTCGGGTTTCCTTATAAGGGGATAAGACAGGGTACAAGTTCGCAACGGTTACATTATTGCTCATGTCTTGCTTATTAGTCGTTAACCCCTTCGGCACATATGGGGGTGGGGGAGCTGTTGCGGCTACGGTTGCATTTTTATTGTGGCTGATTGTATCTGGCACTGCCAGACATCTGATTCCCCATTGTTCCGGTCCTTCCTTCTGCCACAAATTAAGAATTTCTATGTGCTTCACTCTCTTCTTACGACTGGAGAGTAGACATATTTCATCTTTTACTGCCGATAAGATTTCTGGATCAAAGCTACCAACACTGGGAAATTCTAACTTGCTGCCTTGTGTCATTTTTCTCCATTTCTTTTGGTAAACAACTGCTCGTTCACCGTGCTTACAGCACATAATGAAAGCCGCCGACCCTTTGGGTCGACTCGCTTCCTCCCTAACTGACACGTTATCACTGCGTGACCCGTTATTACCCATAATTACAGGAATAAACGTTCACAGCTAGTAGATACCGGTGGGTTGTTACTTGTCTGAGAGCTCCCCAAAACACTCACTTCTCAGCGTCCTAGAACAGTCCCACAATCAAGTGGGTGCAAAGGCTACGAGGTATGATCTCTTTCCCTGACAACCACACTATCTCCCCCTCTCTCCCTGACAACCACGCTATCTCCCTCTCTCTCCCTGACAACTACGCTATCTCCCCCTCTCTCCCTGACAACTACGCTATCTCCCCCTCTCTCCCTGACAACCACACTATCTCCCTCTCTCCCTGACAACCACGCTATCTCCCCCTCTCTCCCTGACAACTACGCTATCTCCCCCTCTCTCCCTGACAACTACGCTATCTCCCCCTCTCTCCCTGACAACCACACTATCTCCCTCTCTCCCTGACAACCACACTTTCTCTCTCTCGCTGACAACCACAGCCACACTAGCTGGTCACACTGACCTCGGATTACTATGATGACTTATTTTGTACTACCCCTGATCTGTTCCTCCCACTGTGGGAGTAATTGGGGCCTGCAGCCGGCAGACTGGGTGAGGCTCCGGGGTCTACGAGATTCTGTCTGTGCCAGCATATGATCCCACCATGTGGATGTTGGTGGTGGGCTGAGCCCTCAGCCAGGACCACTGTTTAGAACGGCCACGGCAAAACCCTACTCTGACTCTATTGGTCGTCTCGGGCAGGTGACCATAGGTTGCGAGGTGCTAGGCTTCTCCTTTAGTTGCGGCGTTCGAAGGAGCGAGTTAAGCCCGCTCCAACCCCGATGCAACCAGGTTTTAGGATGGTACAAACCTACGGCGACCGTCAGGGACAGGACCAAGAGGAGATCTAACTACAGGTGCTAACTGGACAGGACACCCTGGGTAACGGCACCAGATCAAGGACGGGGAGTGTGACCAAGCCACAGGCACCGGACCGACAGGGTGCCACCAAACAAAATACACACCAACACAAAATAGTACACTTAAAGTAACGGTACCCCAAAACAGGCATGAACCCACAGCCGTGGGCCTCTCCAAACCATGAAGAGCTGAACCAGGACAATAATAATAACTTAGGGAGAAGGGCCGATTGCCCGCAGAAATAAAGAATAAAGAACCAGGCTCCACTGGAGCACTTACGTGGCCAGACCGAACCCACCGGCAGCACAGGATAGTAACGTGCTCGCCGGGAGCAACTTGGCAGGACTTGATGGTTTTGCGCTGACCAAGACAGAACCAGACCGGACCAGGACTGGACACTGACCACAGCTGGGCAATGGCTGCACAGGGACTGAACTAGGACAGCAACTGGATGATGACTGGACCCAGACTGCAGCAGGACAAGATACTTGACAGAACAAGACAAATCCAGGCCAGGACAGGAGTGCAGCCAGGACAAGCTGCAGGGAGCAATGACCTGACAGGTGTCCAACAGGAAGCCCAAAGACTGCAGCTCTCAGCAACAGGAACAGGAAATTGAATAACAAAAAACAAGAAGCTATCACCGCATTGCTGGGGAGAATGCCTTAAGAAGGGCTCAGGTGATTAGCACACCTGTGACATATCCAGTCCTGCCAGCAGGAATAATGAGCTCATTATCCATCAGCCTTGTGAATAAATCAAGTACTAGAAGATTTGAGCTGCAATGGCACAGACTGACCAGCGGAAGCCACCAGGGAGTCAAATGCCAAACAAACTGAACAAAACACAAAACAGAACTGAACTATACTAATGGTTCCTAACAAATGTAACTACTGCTGCAGATGTTCTAAGCCTGATAATGCACCAGACAATCAGCTCCTAACTGTCACGTAAAAAGCCTGCTGCCACTTTATCACTTCACCAGACTTCTTACAGCTGCCCCTTCTGTATATCACTGTCATAGGCGTGGGCAGCACAATTTATTAGGGGTGCACCGTCAAAGGGGTGTGCCAAGCACCACCTATTGGGCATGTCTAACACCGCCCATTGGGTGTGTCTAACACCGCCAATCAGGCATGTGTACCATCATCTATTGGCACTCACTGCAATATAAAATGTCTCTCAGCCGCACCATAATATAAAATGTCTCCCACACCATAATATAAAATGTATCCCACACCATAATATAAAATGTATCCCACACCATAATATAAAATGTCTCTCAGCCACACCATAATCTCCGGCCTAGTTCAGTTTTAATCTTCTAATTACTATGTGTAACAGTACATGCAAATAAAGTAAAAAACACATATAAATGATGCAGGCATGTAGGGATTAACATTGCAAAATACACATATTGATGGGCGCTTCTTTTAATAAAATATAGTTCTAAAAACCAAAGGTATTTGGTAAAAGGTATTGCAGGTATTGCCAGCACCAGGAAGGTGTTATTAGGGTGGGCACAGCATTAGGGGGTGCCTGTGCACCCCTAACACTCAATGTGTGCACGACTATGATCACTGTCACATGGAGAAGCATCATAGCAGGTTCTAGTACCATTGTTACACACCCTTCTCCCAAGCTGCCAGAATGTGCCCAACGCTGCTGTCAGGACCCCAGTTCTCCTGCATCTCACGCTCGCGACTTACCAGCACGTTGGTGTATTCTGTGCCGCAGTTCTGCCACTGGTGCACTCTGCGGTTACTGGCATGATGTCTCTGTGGGCCTTATTCTGGTTCCCTCCTTCTGTTAGATTCCTTCTTAGATGTACAAAACTATGTGCACTGCAGGTGGGGCAGATGTAACTTGTGCAGAGAGAATTAGATTTGGGTGGGGTGAGATCTATATTGCAGTGTAAATATAAGGCAGTCAGTATTCTCCCTGCACAAAAACAAAATAACTCACTCAAAATATAATTCTCTCTGCACATTTTTCATCTGCCCCCCTGCAGTGCACGTGGTTTTGTCCATCTAAGAAGGAACTTGCCTCTGAGAGTGAACCAGAATAAGGCCCTGTGTCACAAGACCTGTCCACTGTCTCCAGCCTAGTCACATGATTCAGGTAAACTCCAGGTGTACTTGGTTCTATGGGGTAGATTTATTATATGGCGATCAGGGGAATCTGCGCTATCCCCGTGCGTTATAGCAGGGGATAGCGCTTCCCCTGATCTATCACACCCGCCGAGCGTTTACTCTAACGCCGGCGGTGTGGGGCAGGAGGCATAGCGCAGGGGTGATATTTTGCACTGCGCCTCTGCCTCCTGCCAGATTTATGAACGGTCAGCATCGCCAGCTGCAGGCGGCGATGTCCTATACCTAACAGCAGGGACAGCGCTGTCCCTGCTGCTGGCGCAGAGCTGCGCTGGGATCTCGCGAGACTAGCGAGATCCCGCGCATGCGCAGTGAGCCGGCCGGGGGGGGGGGGGGGGAAGGAGACGGCGCATCAGTATTAACTAATGCGCTGTCTCCAGGAGGGACATCGCCGGAGGGGGGAGTTAGCGCTCCCCCACTCCGGCGGCAAGATCTTAGTAGATCTTGTCGGTGTCCCCTCCTGCTTCGCCTCGCTAATGAGGCGAAGCAGGAACTGTTATAGCGGCGCGATAGGCGCCGCTATAATAAATCTACCCCTGTGTGTGCTGCTGCTGCAAGCTGCAGCCAATGGCCACCTGGGGGATATAAGCCACCTTCCCAGAGTTCTCCTTGCCATGAACAACTTGTCCGTTCCCCCACAAGTTCTCCAGTGTCAGCTCCAAAGGTTCCAGGCTTCTCCAGAGATCCGGTTACCTTTGCCTTGCTGATACCTGCTTGAACACCTGGTTATTCCACTGCTGCCAGAGACTCGTCTACTTACCATCTCTAGTGTGATCCAGCTCTCTGAGGACAGCAATGGATTCTCAGGACAGTCTCTGCATACCTGCCAGTTCCCATACTGATGGTCCTTCCTGACTCCCAAACTACACTATCGGTTCCTATACTGATTGTCCTTCCTGACTCCCAGGCCCACACTATCGGATCTCAGTCCAAATACCATCGGATGGCTCCCAGGCCGCATCACCGAATATCATAGGTCAGCTCCTGGGCCGCATCACCGAATACCATCAGTCGGCTCCCAGACTGCATCGACTTTATCACCAAATACCATCGTTCAGCTCCCAGGCTACATCATTGGTATCCAAATCCACTCCATCATTGTCCTCCATCTTCAGTTATCCCTCTGTGTATCCCAGTCATCTAGAGCATTGCTATACTGCATTCAGTGCAATCGATTCACTATCGATGGTTAAAGTATCCCATTATCATCATTACTCCACATTCCTCTGAGCACCTTCCCAGTCTGTCACAGAGATACCCAGGCAGCAGACCACGACCTTCCCATCAGGCACAGCAAATTTCCATATCCCCTTCTGGGGGTCACTGGTGAAACCCATTGGTGGGTTAGACTCCGCACCTCTTCATTGGTTCATGCCAATTCTTTGTGTCTCCAGCAGAAGTTCCCATCAAATCCCAGTGCATAAATTATCAATACCTAAAACCACCTCTCTTCCGGTTCCCTGCGCCCTCCACTGGCTCACCCAGGTTATTACTGGGAACACAGCATGTCCAGTCCATAACAGATTGTTCAAGGCCAATGGACTCATCACATGGCCACAGTGTGGGGCCAGCGGCTCTCCAAGATGTCACCTCATGCATTAAGACACAAGAAACCACACAGCAGCAAGTAATTACCTACTTACAGGAAGTGTCCTCTCATCTGGATGCCCTCCAGCAGTCTCTATGGTCATCTCCTCAAGTGGTACCCACTTTATCTGCTACACATCCCCAGCATTCATCTCTCATGCTTCCTGCCGCTAGTAAACATGAGGGCAACCTGTAGAGGATTTCTCAATCAGTGCAACTTTCAATTTGAGCTCAAGCCACAGAATTTCCCTACAGCTAGGACCAAGATAGCTTTCATTGTCTCGGTGCTAACTGGTTCTGCCCTAATTTGGGTATCTCCACTTTGGGAAAGATCTGATCCACGTTTCACTCATTATGCCACATTTGTTTCTACCTTCTGACAGATATTTGATGAGCCAGGAAGATAATAAACAGGGTCCCCGCCCCATGGGACAGTTCGTGGTCCAGTCCCAGACCTTGGCCTCAGCTGTTAATGTTAGACACCGTCGCCCGGATGCCAGGGATTCCGGGCGAACGGTGGTGCGGGGGCAGCGCAGCAGCGCCAGGCTCACCGCCCAGCGAGGCGCTGACAGCCGCCGTCCGGATACTGGGGATTCCGGATGGTCGGCGGGGGGCGTGTCCAACAGCAGGCCGGGGGACGTCACTAGGCGACGTCCCAGCCTGCAATCTGACGCCAGGCGTCGGGGCGTTGCGAGGCAACGCACCCAGACTTCCGCCCGGCGCCAGGTGACGTCTGACGCCAGCCTCAATGAAGGGGCGCCAGATTCAAATAAAAGACCGGCGTCTGCTGCATACAGACGCCGGTTATAGCTCTAGGTAGCTGTTCCTGGTCCTCCAGCGTTGCTCCAGCTTCCTGGTTCTCCTGGCAGAGGCTCCCCATCGTGCCTGCTGCCTCCCTGGTGTCCAGTCTGCTGTGTTCCTGGAAGTCTCGTCTGTGGACCCCATCCCTGGTTGTTGCAGGGTGCAGCTCTGTCCAGGCGCTTTCTCCACCCTTCGCCTGTGGATCCTCTTCCACCTTCCCTACTCTCGTAAGTGCTCCAGTGGAGCCTGGTTATATTCTTTACTTCATCTGCTATTTTTGCACACTTGTCTGACCGGCCTGTGGGGTTTCTTTGCGGGTTCAGGCCTCATCCCCGCCGTGGGTCTGGCCTGTCACCCCTCCTGGTGGTTACCAGGTCCCACTTCTTGTGTTGGTTATTCATTCTCTTGTTTTAGTCTTTCTGTAGGCAGGGCGTTTCTTGGTATTCCTGTTTTGGGAATTCGCTCCCCTTCCTGTTGTGTCACACTGGGGATTCCCTTTACTCTCTCTGGTGTCTGCGACTGGGTCGCAATCCCGTTCTTGGTCAGGTGCCGGCAGATAGGGGTTATTATCAGCTTAGGCCCGGTAGCTAGTATTTTCCTTTTGAGTCTACCTCTGGCGATTGCAAACCCTTTGTCCATACATAGACCTAGCTGCATCGGGGTTGGAGCGGGCATAACTCGCTCCTTCGAACGCGGCGGCAACAGGTGAAGGCTAGCTTTTGCAGGGGTTTGCCATCTGTCCGAGGAGCTCAACAGAGTGAGTGTAGGGTTCGCCGTGGCCGTCCTAAACAGCGGTCACGGCTGCGGGCTCTTGCCTGACCTCCCTCTCCCTTCTCCCTGGTGCCATAGTGCACAAACCTCAGTCAATCCTAACAGTTAATGCCTCGTTATTCCATTTTAATTCTGTCTTCTGGTTAGGGGTTTCAGAACACATAAAGGATGAACTGGCCTCCTGTGATCTTCCAGTACAGCTAAAAGAATTCATTTCTCTGTTTGTCTCTTTGTCTGAGAAAGTGGTCTAGAAAAACAAAAGAAAGTTGTCTCCAGAGTCTCTTCCCTCTGGTCTGCCAGAGGTGCTGCTGTTGTGTTTGGACTGCAGTACCTATGGGTGGCCAGGGGTGCTGCTGTCATGTTCGGACTGCAGTAACTCTGTGTGACCAGAGGTGTGGTTTCTGAGAGCAGGGCCAGTTATAGCCTTCCTAGCCTTGCCTGAAGTCCTGTACCTTGTCTGTACTTGGAAGTCTTCTGTACATTGCCTGATACCCGATTCCCGATTTCTGATACCTGTACCTGTTCTTGTTTCCTGTTTCCTGAACTTGAAGCCTTGCACTTGTATTTGATTTCTGGTTTCTGATCCTGCTTGTGAATGTCTTTTTGATATCAAACCGATGGATAATAAGTGAAGTGTGCAGTTTACGTACTGTGTCCGTAAACTTACAACCTTTATTCCTAACTACGGGCAAACTAAAGTGTAGCACCACGTAGTGAACCTTATTTGTGTATCACACACGCTAAACTGATACCCTGATGGCGGTATCCTTTTGCAGTACTTAGTTATAATTAAATACACCAGTTATAAGTAAATACACCAGGTATAAATTACTGTAAACCTTTCCGACTATTGCGAATAATACACGAGACAGTATAAATTACGGAATAAGGGTACAAAGTCCTTAACCGTATATTTGAGTCCCTAGCGGACAAAAGGGGATTATAGAAATAAGAATGCAATAACATATTATACAAATCACCTTACAATACAAACAATATATAATGAAAAAGGGGAAAAACAGATATAAATACAACCAGCCACAGTACAATACAAATACAATAAAAGAACATTTACCGTCTCTCAACACGCTGCGCTACTCGGTCCGTGTATCTGTATTCATCCAAAGGACAGTCCAAAATAGAAGATAGCATGAGAGCATCCTTATGCTGTGTGCAACATTATATAGGGTCCAGACAAAAGGGTACAGTAAAGTTCTCCATTGACCAAGAGTCAGGTTTCGCTTCTCCTTGATTGGTACAGTAGAATGGGTACTTGTGGAGTATCACGGCTCCCATCGTATGGCATCGTATGCCATATGTAGTGGCATACGATGTCATACGATGCGATGCGATGTTTTACCGATTTTTGAGCATTTTTGCTCAAAAATCGTATGCCATCGCATGGCATAGTATGCCATATGTAGTGGCATACGATGTCATACGATGCGATACGATGTTTTACCGATTTTTGAGCATTTTAGCTAAAAAATCGTATGCGATCGCATCGGATGCCATACGATGGCATCCGATGCGATGCGATGCGATGGCACCCGATTTTGCACTGAAATGCATCAGAATGCATTGAAATGTTTATTAAAGTAGTGAAATGCCCCCAAATGCCATTTTTCATAGTGCACCACCCCCACTATCAACGTCAACCCGAAGCGTGGCGAGCGCAGCGGTACGCGTCCTACGACCTTTTCATACCCCCACTATCCACGTCGGCGTGGAGTTGAGAATAGAATAGTGTGGCGAGCCCGAAGCGTGGCGAGCCCCGGGAGGGGACGCGGATACCTGTGAAGCCCGCGAGGGGGCGCGTATAGCTGTGAAGGTATCCGCGTCCCCTCGCGGGGCTCGCTGTGCTCGCCACGCTTCGGGCTCAGTGGCTCGCTGCGCTCGCCACACTATTCTATTCTCAACTCCACGCCGACGTGGATAGTGGGGGTATGAAAAGGTCGTAGGACGCGTACCGCCGCCCCTCGCGGGCTCGCTGCGCTCGCCACGCTTCGGGTTGACGTTGATAGTGGGGGTGGTGCACTATGAAAAATGGCATTTGGGGACATTTCACAAGTTTAATACACATTTCAATGCATTCTGATGCATTTCAATGCAAAATCGGGTGCGATCGCATCGTATGGCATCCGATGCGATCGCATACGATTTTTTAGCTAAAATGCTCAAAAATCGGTAAAACATCGTATCGCATCGTATGCCACTACATATGGCATACGATGCCATGCGATGGCATACGATTTTTGAGCAAAAATGGTCAAAAATCGGTAAAACTTTGTATCGCATCGTATGCCATCGTGTGCCACATGCGATGCGATGCGATTTTTAGCATACGATCTGCATACGATGCAGGTCGTGGGAGCCGTGATACTCCACAAGTACAGTAGAATGCACAGGCTTCGTCATTGGTCTAGGGATCATGCTGATCGACCAGTTTTCTCCAGTTTTTTCAGTTATACCATCCTCATGGCAATGTAAAACATTAGATATGTATTTGGTCCATAACTCTTGACAGGTAAATGTTGCACACTTTAAACAATCACCGGAGCACTGCGCTTGAGAGACGGAACACACAGATGCCAAATATGTCCCGGGGTGATCGTGTTTAACCATTATTACTTTGTGTGGTGATTTTAAACCATATAACTATATTTTATTCTCCGTGAGTGTAATGAGTCTATGTGTATTAGTATGGCAGTGCTCACTGTTCGCGCAATTAATTTTTCTTGTTTTTATACTCTATTTGCGTAACTATGGAAACCAAAATGGCGGCCATACCACCATACAAGTTATTTCACACCCGTCCTGCCTCCGTTGTCTGTTCCTCCAGCAGATATTATTACTCTGGTCTTGCAGTCCTCTGGGACTCCTAACAACCTGCAATGGAGCTCCTCCTTCCTCTGATCCATTCCAGTGTTACCTATTATCCTAGTGACCCTGGTGGGTACCCAGCATGTCTCAGCCCTGGCGGATTCCAGGGCAGCAGGGAACTTTACTTCCTCTGACTTTGTCAAGAGATTTAATATATCTGTTACCCCATTGTCTCAACCTCTCTTTTTGACTGTGGTAGACGGTAATAATATTCCTGGTAGCGACATCATACATCAAACAGTACATGTTACCTTTCACGTTGTTGTTCTTCATTATGAGCGCATGGGGTTTCTTGTTATTCCAAAATCCTCCTACTGTATGACATTGTGTTAGGGTTGCCGTGGTTACAACTCCACAACCCCCGCATCAACTGGAAGTCTTTTCAAATTAAGGAATGGAGTGACTACTCTCAGAAACATTGCGTAGGTGAAGTAACTAGAAGTTAGGGTTCTGTCTTTTGTCTTCCCTCTGTATACCAATAATACAATGATGTCTTCAGTGAACAGACTGCTGATGTGCTACTCCCTCACCACCAATGGGATGTCCCACTGACCTTCTCCATCTTATCAAAAATAAGTATCCTCTTCCTCTCATGACTGAGCTGTTCAACCAGGTCAAGGGAGCAAAAGTCTACACTAAGCTTGACCTGGAATGCATAAATGGAAGACAGCCTCCAACACCATGGATGGGCATGGCGAGTATCATGCAATGCCCTTTGGTCTAATTAATGCCCCAGCTGTTTTTCAACAATTTGTCTTGTACAAGTACCTTGTTCTATACCTTGACACCTCAACATTCTAATATTCTCCCAGGATCTCCAAACACACCGTCTTCAAGTGAAAGAAGTTTTTGTCCTGTTTACTTGCTAACAAATTGTACAGTAAACACTCCAAATGTACGTCCAAGGCCTCTTGTGTCCCTTTCTTAGGGTGTATTAATTCCAGATCTGCGTTACATGTGGACCCCAAGAAGCCTTAGGCTATCAACGGTTGGTCTAAACCAACCACTCTTAAAGCAGTCTAGCATTTTTTTGGCTTCACCAAAAATTACAGAAAATGTATCAAAGGATTTTCCACACTTATCTCTGCGATTACAGCCCTCACCCAGAAAGGTGCCAACCCTGCGGTTTGGTCTGAAGAATCCTTGTCCGCATTCCACCTGCTAAAGCTCCCATTCTTCAGCAGCCCGATACTGACAGGCCCGTCCTTCTTGAGGTTGATGAGACATTAATGTTAATGATCATGGTCATCCCCATGAAAACACTGGGCATACTCCTGGGAACACAGGCGTAGCATTGCCTACTCGGGCTGATGTCACCAATTCGGCAATCAGCGGGCAAGATAAAAGTCAGTTCAGACTTATCTGCAAACGGCTGACCATCAACTGATTATTCAGCTGGGCAACAGCATGCTACCGAGGGGATTCGGGCTGTGGGGGGGCATTTGTCTGGGGTGGGTGGCGCTTATGTGCTGTGGTGTTTTACCTTCTATATAAGAGTTCCAGCTAAATCCCCAATTCTCTCCATTGTTATACAGTATGTATCTGAAATCAACCCATCAGAAACGCTCTACAATATGTCTACCCTGTCTTGGCCACTGTCCTAATTGTAAATTCACCATTCTCTACCCATTATTAGTATCTGTGACAGCATCTACTACAGCTTCATTTATCTAGGAAAATAAACTCCAATAATCCTCCAAGGTTCATACACTTGGCCTCCAACCAAACCCATCCCTTGGTCCTGCTCCGAGTCCAGAGAAATTACAGATTCTGACACCCATGATACCAGAGTGGGAATACCAGCCCCGTATCCAGCTCTCCCCATGCAGACAGTAGCCGCACGTCTGACACACCACTTCTGTTCCTACAGAGCGTCTTATCCCTGGTGGTAAATAATGAGGAGCCCCTAAAAACAGGGATCATGGTATCTGTTCCCCACTACCCAGTCTACGTGGACACAATTGCGCTGTCTGGAGCGGTGAAAGTGGAATACAAGCTGGAGGAAGAGGGCGGCTGGTCTGTGAATGTCGCCAATATCCAGACGTCTCTCAGCGAAGTGAGGAAATACTGTAACCCAAAGGTCCTCTGCGTCATTAACCCTGGGAACCCCACAGGTAATAAACCCTCTATCTGTATCACAGGAGCAATGCTGGGGGGGGGGGGGAGGGATGGTGGTCACAGGTCACATGGTCACAGGAGCAATGCTGGGGGGAGATGGTGGTCACAGGTCACATGGTCACAGGAGCAATGCTGGGGGAGAGATGGTGGTCACAGGTCACATAGACACAGGTCACATGAGCAATACTGGGGGGGTGGTCACAGGTCACATGGTCACAGGAGCAATGCTGGGGAAAGATGGTGGTCACAGGTCACATGGTTACATAGACACAGATCACATGGTTACATAGTCACATGAGCAATGCTGGGGGGGAGATGGTGGTCACAGGTCACATGGTCACATAGACACAGCTCACATGGTTACATAGTCACATGAGCAATGCTGGGGGAAAGATGGTGGTCACAGGTCACATGGTCACATAGACACAGCTCACATGGTTACATAGTCACATGAGCAATGCTGGGGAAAGATGGTGGTCACAGGTCACATGGTTACATAGACACAGATCACATGGTTACATAGTCACATGAGCAATGCTGGGGGAAAGATGGTGGTCACAGGTCACATGGTCACATAGACACAGCTCACATGGTTACATAGTCACATGAGCAATGCTGGGGGAAAGATGGTGGTCACAGGTCACATGGTCACATAGACACAGCTCACATGGTTACATAGTCACATGAGCAATGCTGGGGGAGAGTTGGTGGTCACAGGTCACATGGTCACAGGAACAATGCTGGGGGAGAGATGGTGGTCACATGGTCATAGGTCACATGGTCACAGGAACAATGCTGGGGGAGAGATGGTGGTCATGGGTCACATGGTTACATAGGGGGAAATTTACCAATATGATAAACCTAGTTTTTCGTATTGGTATTTTCCCTACGACTGCATACGACTGTTTAAGTCGTATGCAAACTCGTGTTCCGGAGGATCAGTTACAAAGCAGTCAGATACGACTGCTTTGTAACCCTCCGATGGTGTAACCATCCGTATTAGCGGCCGTATATACGGCCGCTAATACAAATTATTTCTAGCAGTCTGCACGGATCAGTCAGATCCGTGCAGGCTGCAGTGTGTAAAAAAAATAGAAAAATAAATAAATAAATAAAAACGGCGTGGGGTCCCCCCCACAGCCGAAACCAGCACCAGGCTGAAGGAGCCGGGGCCGGTAATTAAAAATCAGGGAACCCGACAAATAGGGGTTCCCTGATTTTTAACAACCAGCCCCAGGCTCCTGCTCTGGGGCTGGTTCCCAAAATACGGGGGACAAAATGACTAGGGGTCCCCCGTATTTTAAGAACCAGTCCCAGGCACAACCAGCCAGCAGGGTAATGTCACAGCCGGGGGGAGACTTTTTATGCAAGTCCCCCCGGCCAAAGCATTCATCCCTACCGACCAGTCAGCCTGGCCAGGGGCCCTGGGGGGAGTGGGGACCCCCCCAATAAAGGGGTCCCCCCCCTCCAGGACTTACCTGACCAGGCTGAAGCCTGGTACTGTCCGGATGCCCCTGGGCGGTGGGCATCGAGCTGATAGCGGTGTAAAAAATAGAACAAACGATTGTTTTTTACTGTGGCAGGAGCCTGGGGCTGGTTGTTAAAAATCAGGGAACCCCTATTTGTCGGGTTCCCTGATTTTTAATTACCGGCTCCAGGCTCTGTTAGCCTGGTGCTGGTTTCGGCTGTGGGGGGGACCCCATTTATTTAATTTTTCTATTTTTTTACACTGCAGCCTGCACGGATCTGACTGATCCGTGCAGGCTTAAAGCAAATATAGAAGACATATAATTTCTGGGATTGGACGATGTGATAGATCATCACACCCAGCATGCCCTGCACTATGACAGCTGAGGCCAGTCCACCCTCTGATGCTAACCCAGTTTGTAGGGTATACGGTCACTAGGTCAACACTGAAAAGGTCGACAAATATTAGGTTGACCACTGAAGGTCTACAGGTCTTAGGTAAACACATTTAAAAGTTCAACATGGCTTTAGGTCGATAGTGTTATTAGGACGACACGCATTAGGTCAACATTGGAAAGCTCGACAGTCAAAAGGTCGACATGGGTTTCTGCCTTTTTGTGAGACGACATGTGCCGACAGGTGGTATTTCATGCCCTACAAGCCACTATGATGTGGAGGGAGAATAGTGCCTGCAGCATGGCGAGCACAGCCGGCTATGTGAGGGGACACGGTGCACCGATACGGACCGTTTGACTGTTGACCTTCCCAAAGTCGACCTAATGCTTGTGTTGACCTAATGACCCTGTCAACTTAAAGCCATGTAGATCTTTTGAGTGTGGCTTGTTGACCTTCAGTGGTTGACCTAATGATCCACACCTGCTTATAGCAATGTACTCTGGTATCATATGAACATGGCTGCTCCCTCTGTTCACAGGACATGTACTCAGCAGGAATAATATGGAGGAGGTGATACGATTGGCTGCTGATGAGAACTTGCTGCTCATTGCTGATGAGGTACAATCTGATTATTACTCTGACATGTAACCCATCCACATGCACAGACTAATCCAAATGCTCATGCTGCTGCTGTGTATCATTATTACTCCCCAATTATACATTATATACTGAACACTCTAATATTACATACACTCCGACATCACATACACTCCGACAGACATCCCATACTCTACGACATCACATACTCTACGACATCACATACACTCCGACAGACATCCCATACACTCCGACATCACACACACTCTGACATCACATACACTCCGACATCACACACACTCCGACATCACACACACTCCGACATCACATACACTCCGACATCACATACACTCCGACATCACATACACTCCGACATCACATACACTCCGACATCCCATACACTCCGACATCCCATACACTCCGACATCACACACACTCTGACATCACATACACTCCGACATCACACACACTCTGACATCACATACACTCCGACATCACACACACTCCGACATCACACACACTCCGACATCACACACACTCCGACATCCCATACACTCCGATATCCCATACACTCCGATATCCCATACACCCCGACATCACATACACACATGAATCCAAATGCTCATGCTTTATAAAGTTTCTAGGACTTAATGACATTTCCTGTATTATTTATTATATTCCCTCATTTCTTAATACAATATTTTATCAGTACATTCCTTGCTGTCACAGGTGGGTTAAATCTGAGGAGACCCAGTTGTGTGGATCAAACTTAACCCTTTGAGTTCCAAGTGAATTAGGCAAAATAGGTGTGAAAATTGGCAAGCAAACATTTGTATTCACCATAAGGACCTGTAATGTTACCTTATTTAGGAAATATCATCTTTTTTTACATAACATTTTTTATTTGAATTAATATTACAAATATCACAGAGCTGTAGGCGCCGTAACTAAGTTACCAGTAACACTCACCGTAACGGTCTCACTGGTAATATGTAATGTATATAATTTTAGAATAATTATAATTCCAATAATAATAGCATTATTAAGTAAATCCTTTACCTTTAACATTTATTATATCTGTATGTAGAGAAACACATTTCCATGTAAATACATACAATACAAGGTCCGTTTCCTTGTATATAACTAAGGGGTAACCCTTCTAAAAGTGAAAAGATGTGATGTTGTCCCTAGCAACCAGATTCTTCTATCATTTTCTAGGATGCAATAGAGAAATATGATTGGTTGCTATGGTAACATGCCTACTTTTTACTTTTAGAAGCTTTTTAGTAAATTTGGGCCTGGATTGTTTATGAGAGAAAACGTAAATCGAGCGATTTTTGTCCGACTACATGCGCTTGAATGAAATTAGCAACTCAAAATTCCCATGGTATGATTATTATGGGTGGAAACGTAGGGTTTTCTGGGCATCCCAGGGCATTCCCAAGCATCAGCACTGACCACTTCCCAGGGCAGATTAGTAATATCGATGGGGGAACATCGATGGAGCTTATTATGCAGTGCAGCATGGTGTTACCCAGGTGCACCTGTTACATCTGCCCCTCTGCAGTGCAGCATGGTGTTACCCAGGTGCACCTGTTACATCTGCCCCACCTGCGGTGCAGCATGGTGTTACCCAGGTGCACCTGTTATATCTACCCCACCTGCAGTGCAGCATGGTGTTACCCAGGTGCACCTGTTACATTAGGCTTACTACACTATCCCTAATAAATGACACGGGTCCTGTGGCGGCTGACGTCACGTCGGCATGTCACCTGGTTTTATTCCAGCTCAGAACCTGTGTAAGCCATGATCGTCCTTATATAAGGTATGGTAAGCCTACACGCTACATAGTACATACAGGATGATCCTACCCGGCTGTCTCAGCATTCCTAACCCTTATAATATGGTATTATACTCTGTAATAATGTACAGTGATGTTATCCAGCTCCATGCACATAGTACGTTCTGCTTCCCGACAGGTTTACCAGGAGATCGTCTTTGGACCAGGAGCCGCTTTTCATTCCTTTAAGAAAGTTCTCTATGAAATGGGCCCTCGTTACTCAGACAGGGTCCAACTTGTGTCCTTCAATTCCATCTCCAAGGGGATCAGCGCAGAGTGAGTATTGCGGGTCTGGCGGTGTCCTGGGGATGGGACAGAACATAACAGCTGATCTAGTGTACTCCTAATAGACAGGGTTATATCTCTCTGTGTGAGTATTATTGATTACAGTATACAACGGATAGTGTAGCAAATTAGTGTGGTGTGGGTGTACTGTAGATAGTGTAGTGTGGGTGTATATAGTGTGGTCCCCCAGTGAGGTGTGGGTGTAGATAGTTTGGTACCCCACTGTGGGTTGGGTGTAGATAGTGTTGTAACCCACTGTGGGTTGGGTGTAGATAGTGTGGTAATCCACTGTGGGGTGGGTGTAGATAGTGTGGTTCCCCAGTGTGGTGTGGGTGTAGATAGTGTGGTTCCCTAGTGTGGGTTGTGTGTAGATAGTGTGATTTCCCAGTGTGGTGTGGGTGTAGAGAATGTGGTTCCCCAGTGTGTTGTGGGTGTAAATAGTGTGGTACCCCACTGTGGGGTGGATGTAGATAGTGTGGTTCCCCAGTGTGGTGTGGGTGTAGAGTTTGGCACATCAGTGTTGTGTGGGTGTAGATAGTGTGGTCCCCCAGTGAGGTGTGGGTGTAGATAGTGTGGTACCCCACTGTGGGTTGGGTGTAGATAGTGTGGTAATCCACTGTGGGGTGGGTGTAGATAGTGTGGTTTCCCAGTGTGGTGTGGGTGTAAATAGTGTGGTACCCCACTGTGGGGTGGATGTATATAGTGTGGTTCCCCAGTGTGGTGTGGGTGTAGAGTTTGGCACATCAGTGTGGTGTGGGTGTAAATAGTGCGTTACTCCAGTGAGGGGTGAGTGCAGATAGTATGGTACCCCAGTGTGGTGTGGGTGTAGAGTTTGGCACATCAGTGTGGTGTGGGTGTAAATAGTGTGGTACCCCACTGTGGGGTGGATGTATATAGTGTGGTACCCCAGTGTGGTGTGGGTGTAGAGTTTGGCACATCAGTGTGGTGTGGGTGTAAATAGTGCGTTACTCCAGTGAGGGGTGGGTGCAGATAGTATGGTACCCCAGTGTGGTGTGGGTGTAGAGTTTGGCACATCAGTGTGGTGTGGGTGTAAATAGTGCGTTACTCCAGTGAGGGGTGGGTGCAGATGGTGTGGTACCCCACTGTGGGGTGGATGTATATAGTGTGGTTCCCCAGTGTGGTGTGGGTGTAGAGTTTGGCACATCAGTGTGGTGTGGGTGTAAATAGTGCGTTACTCCAGTGAGGGGTGAGTGCAGATAGTATGGTACCCCAGTGTGGTGTGGGTGTAGAGTTTGGCACATCAGTGTGGTGTGGGTGTAAATAGTGTGGTACCCCACTGTGGGGTGGATGTATATAGTGTGGTACCCCAGTGTGGTGTGGGTGTAGAGTTTGGCACATCAGTGTGGTGTGGGTGTAAATAGTGCGTTACTCCAGTGAGGGGTGGGTGCAGATGGTATGGTTCCCCAGTGTGGTGTGGGTGTAAATAGTGTGGTACCCCAGTGAGGGGTGGGTGCAGATAGTATGGTACCCCAGTGTGGTGTGGGTGTAGATAGTGTGGTCCCCCAGTGAGGTGTGGGTGTAGATAGTGTGGTACCCCACTGTGGGTTGGGTGTAGATAGTGTGGTAATCCACTGTGGGGTGGGTGTAGAGAATGTGGTTTCCCAGTGTGGTGTGGGTGTAAATAGTGAGGTACCCCACTGTGGGGTGGATTAGATAGTGTGGTTCCCCAGTGTGGTGTGGGTGTAGAGTTTGGCACATCAGTGTGGTGTGGGTGTAAATAGTGCGTTACTCCAGTGAGGGGTGGGTGCAGATGGTATGGTACCCCAATGTGGTGTGGGTGTAAATAGTGCGTTACTCCAGTGAGGGGTGAGTGCAGATAGTATGGTACCCCAGTGTGGTGTGGGTGTAGAGTTTGGCACATCAGTGTGGTGTGGGTGTAAATAGTGTGGTACCCCACTGTGGGGTGGATGTATATAGTGTGGTACCCCAGTGTGGTGTGGGTGTAGAGTTTGGCACATCAGTGTGGTGTGGGTGTAAATAGTGCGTTACTCCAGTGAGGGGTGGGTGCAGATGGTATGGTTCCCCAGTGTGGTGTGGGTGTAAATAGTGTGGTACCCCAGTGAGGGGTGGGTGCAGATAGTATGGTACCCCAGTGTGGTGTGGGTGTAGATAGTGTGGTCCCCCAGTGAGGTGTGGGTGTAGATAGTGTGGTACCCCACTGTGGGTTGGGTGTAGATAGTGTGGTAATCCACTGTGGGGTGGGTGTAGAGAATGTGGTTTCCCAGTGTGGTGTGGGTGTAAATAGTGAGGTACCCCACTGTGGGGTGGATTAGATAGTGTGGTTCCCCAGTGTGGTGTGGGTGTAGAGTTTGGCACATCAGTGTGGTGTGGGTGTAAATAGTGCGTTACTCCAGTGAGGGGTGGGTGCAGATGGTATGGTACCCCAATGTGGTGTGGGTGTAGACATTGTCTTACTCCAGTTATTAATATACTGTAGAACAATTGATAACGTGGCCACACTAGGCGTTGGTTCGTAAGAAGCTCAGAATCGGGACTAGAATGTAAATTATTTAATTCCAAGAATACTTCAGAGCTTTAGTTACAAAAATGGTCACACACAGAGTATGGTACTATATCAAACCAAAATAAAATGAGATAAAAATTCCGAAGCCTAACTTACACACAAGTTGTTAGGTGTGCTGCTGCTGCTGCTGCTGGTTTTGTTATGAAGCTGTTGCTAAGAAACCTGGATTGGCAGTCCACCTGCACTGGATATCTCATTAGCTGGTTACCCTTTATTAGGGATTCTGACCAGCTACCCCCTGCCGGTTATACTTCCTGTTTTAGCTCCCATTGAGTGTTCAGCATAAACACTGTTCAGCTCCTTGGTGCACTTTCCTGGTTGAGCTCCTAATGAGTGTTCAGAAATAAGCTGCACACAGTGCAGTTTCCTTGTACATTTCGCAGCTTTAGCTCCAAGCTGTGTGTCTGCGGCCCAGCCTCCTGTCTCCAGCATTCCTCAGTCTGCATTCACTTGAGTTCCCAGTCTGGAGTTCTACACCTACAGTTGAAATCCTCTAGAGCAACCTGCATCTCCTGTCACTTTCGCATGATTTTAGAGTTGGGTTTCCAAATTTATTCCAAAATCTCCCAATCCATTGGAGTATGGGAGTCCGGCGGAGCAGTAACAGCCCTAAAAATTGATCTTCTTATCGAATGGACAATGAATGGAATAGAGAAAGTCTTATTTTGCGGTGCACAAGGAAAAGAGGAAATATAAAATTTAACTTTTATTAGTCAATGTTAAAAATCACTGCTTTACTGAAAGTAAAACCAAACTTGTAACATAAACTGACTGTGGACTAATTAAAACAGGAAAGAAACTTTCCTTAACGTAGCAGGGGTAAGCACATGGGTTTTATTGCAATCACAAAGTCTGCAGGTTGTGTGGTGTGTGCCTTAAAGTAATCGGTAAGGTATCCAATCAGTGATTGGTAGTATAAATCAGTGATAGGGAACCATGTCCCTAGCTTTACCAGATCACATATGTAACGATATTCCCATAAGGAACTGGGTGCAAGTAGTACAATGACTAACATACCCAATCTGTGACTAGCGGTTTAAACCAATTGTCAGAAACAACGTCTCCAATTTTGCTGCATCACAAAAGTTATAACAGGAGGAAACTAGGTGGGGACAGCGTCCCGTCCGCACCTGTCACCTCCTATTGCACACGTTAGGTAGACAGATGTACGTATTAAATATAGTATTGGGAGGGCAGTGTATGCTGACTCCCCGTACGGAGGCGCTTGATACAGCCTCTCTGTCTCCTACTAAGTGTGTTGCCGGCTATGTGGTGTATGCCGTCACTGGGCAGTGACCAGCATACCACTCCAGCTTGTAGTTAGGCACACCACTGGCACATTTAAATATACACAATATAATTCTATGACCCAGCTACCTCCCGCTAACGAGACACGCCGACGTGCGTTTCGCAATATGCTTTTTCAAGGCCTCCTTCCCCTAGTCTATAGATAACCCCAGGGGGCGCAGAGGTTATGGCCACAGTATTTACAATCTAGCAGAGGGAAATTGCAGGGAGCACACTTAAGCCCCCCTTGGATTAAAGTAAAGGTACACTGAGGCGATTTGGTCTGATTTCGGCTGATTGCGACCAATCGGCCCGTTAAATCGTACCAAGTTGCCTCTCCCTGACATGCAGTCGGGTCCGGCCGTCCGACCACCTGTTCTGGGACCTCCCTCCAGGTGGCGAGGCGGGCGGAAAGCAGGGAGGCATGCGGGAAGGTCCAGGCAGCTTGTAGGGGTATCGGGTGTCCGAACACTGGTGCGACTTCTCGCACCAGTGTATGGGCACCTTAAGACCACAGGCAGTTCACAAGAAATAACATTAATAGCATCATACCAAGCCTTCTCTAGGATCGATCTTATGTTGACCTCTAGAGGTCTCATGTCCCAAATACAAAAGATCGAATATAAACCTAGAGGTATATCCGATCACTCCCCGGTATATATGGAGTTTTCGGATACAAACGAAAAGAGTGGGGGGTTTTGGAGATTCAATGCAGGGTGGTTAAGGTATATCGGACAAGAGGCACAATTGTCCGACCAATGGGACATGGTTTGGGAGATTAATCGGGGATCAGCCAGTGCGGCAATAACCTGGGACGCCTTTAAGGCTTTTATTCGGGGCACGTTAAAAAAACGAACCTCAGAAATAAAGAAAAGCAGTAGAGAAAGAGAGCAGAAAAAGGAAAAAAAATGCATAGAGTCCGAGATCAAGTATTTAGCTGATAATACTCACATATCCCAACAAGCATGGCAGGAGGCACAAAAAGACTGGTTGGATACGGTAAAAGAGGAAAATAATAAAATGATGGCATATAAAACACAACAAAACTATCAAAACTCTGAGAGATCAGGAAGATATCTGGCATATCTGGCACAGGTAGAACGCCCTCCCAATTGTATAAACAGTATAAGAGATGAGGCAGGTAATTTAATAAATACTAATCCACAGATTGGAGAAGTATTCAAATCGCATTTCAGCAATATATATTCTAGCAGATTAAAATTTAATTCCACACAGATACAGGACTACATAGAGCAAATAGATCTGCCAATACTTAGCGAGAACGAGAGTAAGGAATTAGAAGCCCCGTTATGCCTGGAAGAGGTAAAAAAGGCAATTAAAGATCTACCAGGTGGAAAGGTCCCGGGGTTGGACGGATTACCAGCAGAGGTATATAAAAATTACATTGAGACTCTTTCCCCTCTATTGTTTGAAACCCTGGTAAAGTGCTTTTCGGAGGGGATAATTCCCAGCTCTATGACAGAGGCAAAAATAGTGGTCCTATTAAAACAAGGTAAAAATGCGGAGGAATTAGATTCATACAGACCTATATCCCTTATATCTACAGAAGCCAAGATATTGGCAAAAATTCTTGCAGACAGGTTGAATAGACACATATTGAAAATAATCCATCCGGACCAATCCGGCTTTATGCCCGGGAAGGCCACGTCCATAAATTTGCGGGGACTGTTCAGCCGTTTGCAGATGTGCGAGAGGAGTCAAGTTGATAAAGATCCTGTGGTAACATCATTAGATGCTATTAAGGCATTTGATGCCGTGGAATGGCCTTTTCTATGGGCGTCATTAAGAGCCTATGGTATAGGCCCAAATTTTATTAGATGGATACAACTATTGTATAATAACCCAGTAGCTCGGACATCTGTAAACGGGTGGACCTCCTCCACGTTTGAGCTCGCCAGGGGGACAAGGCAGGGATGCCCTCTGTCCCCTGTACTGTTTGCGTTGGTGATTGAACCTCTTGCATGCATTCTGAGACAGCACCCAGGTGTTGAAGGTTTCATGGTAGGAGATCGGAGGGACACAGTGTCACTATACGCTGATGATTTATTAATATATTTATCAGATCACACCACATTCCTTCCAGTGGTGATGAAATTAATTGAAGAATATGGCGACTATTCCGGTATAAGAATTAATAGAGCGAAATCTCTGATATTTCCAGTGTTTACGGGGGCCAATCGGGTCACTCGCTCCCCCTCCTTATTAAAATGGGCTGAAACCTTCAAATATTTGGGGATATGGATCTCTAGAGATCCAAAAGACTATACCCAACTGAACATCCAACCGCTGATTAAATGGTTGGAAAGTAAGTTTAAGTCATGGCGCAGATTACCTTTAACTGTGTCAGGGAGAGTTAACTTAGTGAAGATGATTGTCCTTCCTAAATTTTTATATGTACTGTCTCAATCTCCAATATACCTTCCTAAGTCTATATTTAGAAAAATAAATAGTATATTGTCTTCATATGTATGGAATTATGCCCGCCCCAAAATTCAGCTAAACAATTTAATGAGGGACAGAGGGGAAGGAGGCCTTGGTCTACCTGATCTCAGAAGATACTATATATCTGCCCAACTAGCCCAATTACGACCATGGCTGGTTGAGGAAACCGATAGCTACATCGCCAGGGCCTTGGTTGCCCATTCCATTCCGGACATCGGCCCCTTAGGCAGAATCCTACAGGGACATACCCAAGCATTAGATCCTCCCCTGGTGGTGCAAGCCATAAAAATCTGGCAAGAAGCTAGCACAGATATAGAAAAAGAGTACATAGACAAAGAACATCCAATTGAAGATATATATACATTTAAAGAATTAAAAGAATTGCAGTTCAAAGAGGTATGGGGGCCATATGCAGTGACTACATTAGATCAGCTATATAATTGCGACAGGTTGAAGTCATTTCAACAACTACAAGAAGAATTCAATATACCCCGTACACACTTTTTTCGATATTTACAGTTAAGGCAGGCCTTGGAGGTACAATTCCCCAGAACCCCCCCACAATTTGGTGAGTCGCCGATTAAAAAAATAATAAAAAGAGGCGATAAGAAAAAGCTAGTCTCAAGAATATACAAGAATATGGGTAATTTAAAATATAAGGACTCCCTAGATAGATTAAGGGGTAAATGGGAGGAGGACACTGGGCCTATTCAGGAGGAGAAGTGGCAAGAGGCTATGTCCTCAAAACCCAGGGCAACTAACAGTATTCGTACGCAACAAATACAATTATTCATCTTCCACAGATCTTACATGTCCCTAACCAGGATGGTTAAATTTGCTGGGAGAACATCTGCAATATGTCCCAAGTGCCGCACCCGGGCACCTTTATACATTTGATCTGGGATTGTCAAGAGGTGGCAAATTACTGGACAAAAGTCATACAGATAATAGTTAATACTGGAATCCCTAGAGAAATACTCACACTGAAGGGATGTATTCTGAATATAGTAGAGGATGGCAGAGTATCGACAAACAATAAGATATATGTAAACAATATGTGCGCATTAGCAAAGGTAATCGTGGCCAGACTATGGTTGTCTAGTAAAGCCCCGGACTCGAATAGCTGGGTCTCCCTGGTCAATTATACTACAGCACAAGAAAAGCACTTACCGGTATATATAAGTAGAAATAATATCAGGAAATTTGAACAAATTTGGCACTTATGGTTAAAATCCTCATATAATAATGACACGAACACACACTGATAGAATTTAGATAATTTTATTATGAGGTAGTAAACCAATTCGGTTTTCCTCTCTTTTTATTATTTCAATATTCCTAATACACATAAATAAAATAAAGTAAAAAAAAAAAATATATAAAATAAATAAATAAAAACACGAGTCAAAGAGTTAAAGATGGAGGGGCACTGCCTAGATTATGTATCTTAGATTATATACTATAAGAAATAGTTAGATGAAATTAATGAACACGGGCTGATGAAGCACTTAACTCGGGATTCCAGAGCATCTAAAACGGAAAAGGCTTAAAACTGGACAAAGATGCCTCCTTTGAAAGGAACACAATTCGATAGGTTGGGGCGATACCAATAATGCTGTAATCTGAACGCAATATTTATACAACATCTGTAATATATGCCTTATGTTATGTTATGTATGTATGTCTTGTTATGTATGTTATATGTAGAGAATGACTGTAAGGCCCTTGGATCTGATAGACTCGGGGCATGAAATGTATATGTTTTTTTTTTATATGGAAAAAGGAAGAAAATAAATAAAGATTAAGTTTAAAAAAAAAAAAAAAAAAAAGAACACGCACAGTAGAAGACCAATCATTTGTGGGATCAGATCATGTGATGGATCGGGACATACTGTATGTGTGATATGAGATAAGGTAACAAATGAGAAAACTACATTACCCCTTGGACACATCATAAGCCATTCAGAGCCACTTCGGAAACACGCACAGGTCATTGTCATGTGAAATCCCATGACCCCACATGTCACCCTGGCCCAGTATGGGAAGCCAGCAGGGGCCACGTGCTACTACAGATTGGCAGGTGAGATAGAAGCACGCGGCAGAGTCTCTATAATCCCTCTGTTTCCTCCCATGAGGTGCGGGCTGCGATCTGCTTACACAGAGTTTGTGAACATTGATCCATCGGTGTTTGAGATTTTACACAACCTGAAATCCTTTAATGAGCCCCCTACCCTTGGGGCGCTGATGATGGACGTGACGTTGGATCCCCCACAGCCAGGTGACCCCTCCTATGAGACCTACATAGCGGTGAGTACTATAGACAGGAGATCACATAGACCAGGGGATGACAACCGGTGGACTCCAGCTGCTGGTAGTTCTGCCACTGTGTGGTACTACACATCCCAGCATGCCCTGCTATAGTTTGCTGTGTGGTGAGGAATGTTATTATATTGTCACCTGCTGCTGTCTATTGCGTTATCTGACAATAAATCTAGCCCTGTTTTATGCTGCTGTGTTCTGGAAGTTCCACCTGTTGCCTGACGTCTGTTCTTACCCTTTTCCGCATTACCACAATGACATAATACAGTATACTGTAGATGTAGCCAGCTTCCCAGTACAGAGGGCTATGGGCTGAGTTAGATTTTGGAATCCGTTTGATTTTTCAATTAAATTAAATTGCAATTTTTGAGATTTACTAAAGTCAATATAATTCTGAGATTGGACATAGGGGTTAATTCAGCATAGATCGGTAATCAGCGAACATGCAAATCCAGTGATTATTGAATTGGACGCATTCCGTACACATTGCACATGCATTCGGATTGTAAACACAAAGTGGATGGACATTTACTGACAGTAAGTTGGCTGGATGTTGTGCACCTACCTGCAATATGCAAATCAATCAGAGATACATCAGCAGCTTCATGAAGTACCCCAGAAATACACAGGCCTAGGTTCTGTCACTGTCACATAAACCTCAGTGATTTGTCTGCTGGTGATGTCATACAGATGTTCCGCCTCTCATGTTCCAACATCATGATGCTCTATGACATGGGTCCTCAAACTGCGGCCCTCCAGATGTTGTGAAACTACAAATCCCAGCATGCCTTGCCACAGTTTTGCTATAAGGGAGTGTTAAAACTGTGGCAAGGCATGCTGGGATTTGTAGTTTCACAACATCTGGAGGGCCGCAGTTTGAGGACCCATGCTCTATGACCTCATCAAGACTCAACACGAGCCAGACGCTGCGCAGTCACATGCCCTATCAGGCCTGCACAATCTGCTGTGTGCTGTTACATTTTGTGCTATTGGCTCCTTTCAGTCAGCTTCAGGAATTTCCCACCCAACCTTTCCCAGGCACCTGACCCAAGTGATGCATGCACTGGTCCTCCCCTGCAACACCTAAATCTGCTTTCCTGGGCACCTGACCCAAGTGATGCATGCACTGGTCCTCCTCTGCAACACCTAAATCTGCTTTCCCAGGCACCTGACCCAAGTGATGCATGCACTGGTCCTCCTCTGCAACACCTACATCTGCTTTCCCAGGCACCTGACCCAAGTGATGCATGCACTGGTCCTCCTCTGCAACACCTACATCTGCTTTCCCGGGCACCTGACCCAAGTGATGCATGCACTGGTCCTCCTCTGCAACACCTACATCTGCTTTCCCAGGCACCCAACCCAAGTGATGCATGCACTGGTCCTCCTCTGCAACACCTACATCTGCTTTCCCGAGCACATGACCCAAGTGATGCATGCACTGGTCCCCTCTGCAACACCTACATCTGCTTTCCCAGGCACCTGATCCAAGTGATGCATGCACTGGTCCCCCTCTGCAACACCTACATCTGCTTTCCTGGGCACCTGACCGAAGTGATGCATGCACTGGTCCTCCTGTGAAACACCTACATCTGCTCTCCCAGGCACCTGACCGAAGTGATGCATGCACTGGTCCCCTCTGCAACACCTACATCTGCTTTCCCAGGCACCTGACCCAAGTGATGCATGCACTGGTCCCCTCTGCAACACCTACATCTGCTTTCCCAGGCACCTGACCCAAGTGATGAATGCACTGGTCCCCTCTGCAACACCTACATCTGCTTTCCCAGGCACCTGACGAAAGTGATGCATGCACTGGTCCCCTCTGCAACACCTACATCTGCTTTCCCAGGCACCTGACCCAAGTGATGCATGCACTGGTCCTCCTCTGCAACACCTACATCTGCTTTCCCAGGCACCTGACCCAAGTGATGCATGCACTGGTCCCCTCTGCAACACCTACATCTGCTTTCCCAGGCTCCCGACCCAACTGATGCATGCACTGGTCCTCCTCTCCAACACCTACATCTGCTTTCCCAGGCACCCGACCCAAGTGATGCATGCACTGGTCCCCCTCTGCAACACCTACATCTGCTTTTCTGGGCACCTGACCCAAGTGATGCATGCACTGTTCCTCCTCTGCATCACCTACATCTGCTCTCCCAGGCACCTTACCCAAGTGATGCATGCACTGGTCCCCTCTGCAACACCTACATCTGCTTTTCTGGGCACCTGACCCAAGTGATGCATGCACTGGTCCCCCTCTGCAACACCTACATCTGCTTTCCCAGGCACCCGACCCAAGTGATGCATGCACTGGCCCCCCTCTGCAACACCTACATCTGCTTTTCCGGGCACCCGACCCAAGTGATGCATGCACTGTTCCTCCTCTGCATCACCTACATCTGCTCTCCCAGGCACCTTACCCAAGTGATGCATGCACTGGTCCCTCTCTGCAACACCTACATCTGCTTTCCCAAGCATCTGACCCAAGTGATACATGCACTGGTCCTCCTCTCCAACACCTACATCTGCTTTCCTGGGCACCTGACCCAAGTGATGCATGCACTGGTCCTCCTCTGCAACACCTACATCTGCTTTCCTGGGCACCGGACCCAAGTGATGCATGCACTGGTTCCCCTGTGCAACACCTAAATCTGCTTTCCTGGGTACCTGACCCAAGTGATGCATGCACTGGTCCTCCTCTGCAACCCCTACATCTGCTCTCCCAGGCACCTGACCCAAGTGATGCATGCACTGGTCCTCCTCTGCAATACCTACATCTGCTTTCCTGGGCACCGGACCCAAGTGATGCATGCACTGGTTCCCCTGTGCAACACCTAAATCTGCTTTCCTGGGTACCTGACCCAAGTGATGCATACACTGGTCCTCCTCTGCAACCCCATACATCTGCTCTCCCAGGCACCTGACCCAAGTGATGCATGCACTGGTCCTCCTCTGCAATACCTACATCTGCTTTCCTGGGAACCTGACCCAAGTGATGCATGCACTGGTCCCCTCTGCAGCACCTACATCTGCTTTCCTGGGAACCTGACCCAAGTGATGCATGCACAGAACAGGTGGTTAAGCTATGGCTGTGTCTCCTGGCTTCTGATGCCATATCAGACATACAAACTAATGCACATACAGCACTGCACCCCATCCATGATAGAAAGCCCTTTGGTCTATATAAAACAATGTACAGATGTATTGATAAATTGGGAGGAATGTTATAAAAAGGATATTGTGCTCAGCTGCCTCTATTGCAATAAATCAACCGTACCCCCAGATTCTGCAATAGACAACGAGCAGTCAGTGGCTTTGTTAACAGAAACAACAACGTGGGCACAGAAAGGAAAGAAGGCCGATTAGGGCTACACAAAGTGAGACTCTCAGTTAGGGATTCATGTATCCATCAGTGGAAGTTCGATTTCGGAAGCTGAACACAAAATCCCTTATTACAATAAACCAAAATCGAATTAAATTTGCAAAATCAAATGCTAAATTGGATTCTAGTAACGTGGTTTAATTTCATATTGTACAATCGAAGAAGAAGAAAAAGAATTTGCACTATGGATGCACACCTAGAAAGATAATTTTATTTTTAAAAGATTTGGTACTTTATTAAACTAATTTTTAAGAAATAAGGGGGAGTTAATCCGTGTTCGTTGAATTTATAAATCCACGGATAATCCCACCTTATTGGTTGTGAAATTGATAAGAATTAAAAAAAAATTTGGACACACATAAACGAACAAACATGTAATGTGTTTGGCCAAATGGCACTTTATAAAGAATAGAAAGTGTGCATATAGATTTAAAAAATAGGCCTTGAATTCTATGTAGTTGTTTTTAGTTAATACGCTGTCAAATAAACTCTGTAATTTTCAACAGTCTCTGAGTGATACAATATTTCAAATAAACATCAACCTGTCTGAAGTTGTGTCTGTTGTATTACTCATGAATCTTCCTTCTAGTTTTATTGTTACCATTTATTTCGTAACATTTTATGTAGAGTAATACAGTTCTTATGCAGGGTCTTTTATAATACTCTGCTGACCTCTGCTGGTTATTCAACCCAATTGCAGTTATGTTCAACACAAATGCAGTTATATACTGTTTTACATATGACCGTTGCTACCCTCAAATAGGGTTTGTGGTTATGTGATTTTGTTATTGGTCTGCTGTACAGCAGTATCCGGCCAGGTGGTTTTATCTCGTTTATCTTTGACACATTTCCGGAAATTCAGCTAAAGGTTTCAATGCTGCTTTAAGATCTTGACATATACTGGATTATTTAACAGTTGCCGTATTTAATTTCTTACGGAAGACAGCATATTAGTGGGCATGTTCTCTCACAGCATGCCAGACCAGAGTGCTATGGTTAGCACATAGATCCTGTGTATTCCTCTTGCTGTGTGTTAATGGTCTGCTGACCTTTTTAAACAGTATATTATCTGCACAAATTTTTATTATTTAATGCAGCCTGCTTATTGGCCTTCCAATAGGGATGATGGCTCTATATAATCCCTACATTCAGGGTAAGAGACCGCTATCAGGGTACCATTGCCCGGTGAGCAATTTCTTATGACTCCACCTATATTTTACAGTGCATAATTGGGTGGTGTTGTCACTTGCATACTCTCTCACAGTATGCAGTTAATACTCCCAGATGTTGGCTGTTATCACAGTGTATAATTGAGTTATATTATCAATTGCGTATTCTCTCACAATGTGCAATTAATACTCATTGATGCTGGTTGTTATCTACCCTTTTGGGTTCAGCATTTAATTCTGATCCCTTTTATTTGTACAGTATATCCGGGTAGAGAAAAGTTACTATCTCACATTAATAGTGATTTGCTGACCTCTTGTGGTTGGTAAGCAAAATTACACCTCTTGGTGTTTTAACCAGTAACTATAACAGCCTTGATCCCAATTATTATTAAATTGCATAGGTTTTGGAGTTTTTCAGTAAGGGATTACCTCTTCCCTTAAAGGGGAGAGAAGGCAAGCCCTTCACTAGGCAACCTGGTCCCCAGAGTTTAGGCGCATGAACTATGACAATAATTTTGATTACTATCACATTTGTTTACAATAACATTGCTAACATATATAGACAAGGGCCTATTGTCATTATGTTGACACGTGTTTCACAACATGCTTTCTCAAGACCTTTGTGTCTTGAGAAAGCATGTTGTGAAACACGTGTCGACATAATGACAATAGGCCCTTGTCTATCTATGTTAGCAATGTTATTGTAAACAAATGTGATAGTAATCAAAATAATTGTCATAGTTCATGCGCCTAAACTCTGGGGACCAGGTTGCCTAGTGAAGGGCTTGCCTTATCTCCCCTTTAAGGGAAGAGGTAATCCCTTACTGAAAAACTCCAAAACCTATGCAATTTAATAATAATTGGGATCAAGGCTGTTATAGTTACTGGTTAAAACACCAAGAGGTGTAATTTTGCTTACCAACCACAAGAGGTCAGCAAATCACTATTAATGTGAGATAGTAACTTTTCTCTACCCGGATATACAAATAAAAGGGATCAGAATTAAATGCTGAACCCAAAAGGGTAGATAACAACCAGCATCAATGAGTATTAATTGCACATTGTGAGAGAATACGCAATTGATAATATAACTCAATTATACACTGTGATAACAGCCAACATCTGGGAGTATTAACTGCATACTGTGAGAGAGTATGCAAGTGACAACACCACCCAATTATGCACTGTAAAATATAGGTGGAGTCATAAGAAATTGCTCACCGGGCAATGGTACCCTGATAGCGGTCTCTTACCCTGAATGTAGGGATTATATAGAGCCATCATCCCTATTGGAAGGCCAATAAGCAGGCTGCATTAAATAATAAAAATTTGTGCAGATAATATACTGTTTAAAAAGGTCAGCAGACCATTAACACACAGCAAGAGGAATACACAGGATCTATGTGCTAACCATAGCACTCTGGTCTGGCATGCTGTGAGAGAACATGCCCACTAATATGCTGTCTTCCGTAAGAAATTAAATACGGCAACTGTTAAATAATCCAGTATATGTCAAGATCTTAAAGCAGCATTGAAACCTTTAGCTGAATTTCCGGAAATGTGTCAAAGATAAACGAGATAAAACCACCTGGCCGGATACTGCTGTACAGCAGACCAATAATAAAATCACATAACCACAAACCCTATTTGAGGGTAGCAACGGTCATATGTAAAACAGTATATAACTGCATTTGTGTTGAACATAACTGCAATTGGGTTGACTAACCAGCAGAGGTCAGCAGAGTATTATAAAAGACCCTGCATAAGAACTGTATTACTCTACATAAAATGTTACGAAATAAATGGTAACAATAAAACTAGAAGGAAGATTCATGAGTAATACAACAGACACAACTTCAGACAGGTTGATGTTTATTTGAAAAATTGTATCACTCAGAGACTGTTGAAAATTACAGAGTTTATTTGACAGCGTATTAACTAAAAACAACTACATAGAATTTAAGGCCTATTTTTTAAATCTATATGCACACTTTCTATTCTTTAAAAAGTGCCATTTGGCCAAACACATTACATGTTTGTTCGTCCATGTGTGTCCAAATTTTTTTTAATTCTTATCAATTTCACAACCAATAAGGTGGGATTATCCGTGGATTTATAAATTCAACGAACACGGATTAACTCCCCCTTATTTCTTAAAAATGAGTTTAATAAAGTACCAAATCTTTTAAAAATAAAATTATCTTTCTAGGTGTGCATCCATAGTGCAAATTCTTTTTTTTTCTTCTTCGATTGTACTGTACCCATTTTTGCCCGGATAGCACCCCCGCCACAAACAATACTTATGAAAAGGCGGTCCTCATAGACCCGAAAAAATCACAAGGGTCTGAATTATTAGTGTGCGGATTATTACCTCCCCCTCCCCCGAACCCCATTTTTGCAGTTAATTTTATATTGGACTGATTGAATTAGTGGGGATCCTGCAAAAGTCCACTGTGCACATACATGACTTTAGCTTTATGCCAAAATCACACCTTTTTGGGTAGACCATTATGGATAATGCTGTTTATGATGTACAGTATTTTTACAAAATGTAGGGGCCACAATTGTGATGGGATGTGCAAAGTTCCAATTATCAGTACTTTGCGCAGGCCCAGTCTTTATGAGCCTCTAAGTCTCCCAGGGGAAGCGTACTGTATCCCAGGCTAACGTCTCCGTGTTACTCCCCAGGAGAAGCGGACCTTGCTGAATAACCTGGCAGCGAAGGCTCAGCTGACAGAGGAGATACTGAATCGGGCCCCTGGATTCCGCTGTAACCCCATCCACGGAGCGCTGTACGCCTTTCCCAGGATCCATATTCCAGAGACTGCCGTCAGATTGGCCAAGGTAACGTGTTACAATAAAGCTGGGGGAAGGGGTAATAATTGCAGGGACCAGCTATCTGCAGCTATCAGCACGTATGAAGAGGGGGAATGTGCTGGGTAATGGGGTCCCTGGCGATCTGAACCACCACGCTGACATATCTCTACTATAACTTCTGATGGTGATCAGATCCTCAGCAGATGAACAGAGCAGATAATCTATTCTAGATAATCATCTCCCATCCAAGCCAGATTATAGGAGGCCAACGTTTCACAAACTCTGCCATTACTGGAGGCTCAGGAGGTTTATATAGTATCAGTAAGGCAACATCATTTATGGTAGGAACGGACGTCACCACAATGTTCCCCATCATTTGGAGAAAGACCTCTCCTTCTGGATATCTGTCTGTTAATGTCATTTGGATCGAGGATCAGTTGCTAGAAAAAAACATGAAGTATTGGAACTATTCTACGATGTCAATGTACAAGCACTGCCATGGGGAGGACAGCCACTCCCATCGGTGTAACAGCCACTCCCATCGGTGTAACAGCCACTCCCATTGGTGTAACAGCCACTACCAATGGTGTAACAGCCACTCCCATTGGTTTAACAGCCACTCCTAACTTTGGACATGCACTGCCATGGGGAAGACAACCAATCCCAGTGGTGGACACGTGCTGCCAGGGGGAGGATAGCCACTCCCATAAGTATAAAGGCCAATCCCAAAGGTGTAACAGCCACTTCTAACAGTGGGCATGCACTGCCATGAGGAGTATGGCCACTCCCAATGATGTAACAGCCACTCCCAGTGATGGACATGCCCTGCCTTGTCGAGGCCAGCCACTCCCAATGATGTAATGTGAATACATATTTCTTTTGATGTAGCCTTCATGCAATGTAAGATGCAGCTTTGGACCTTGGTGCTATTACCACATCAAAGTTCCCTTGCACATTGACAAAATGACAAAGTATCTGTGTCATGTCATCACTACAATCCCCAGGGGCCTCTATAATAGGCCTACAGTTCTTCCCCAAGCACATTGGGCACTAGGGTGTTTATTTAACTTAATGAAAATCGATGCTGGGTTCAGGGCCTTAAACACAGTTACTAATATTTAAAAATGAATATATTTTTTTTATCTGTTTGTAACAGTGGATGTTTTTGTTCCCTGAAACCCAACATGGATATTCATCAGTCTGGAATTGATGGAAATTTACCTATAATAAACTCAGGCAAATCATGGACTTTACAAGTCCTTTCAGAAACTTGTAAATGTCCATCAATATCATGTATGGGTCCAGCAGCTGATGGTTCTCTGAGAACCTATGTCAGTGGTGCCCACTCATCGTGCCACCTATAGATGATTACAGGGGCGGATTGGCAACAAAATCCAGCCCGGGAAGAATCCGCAAGCAGCCCACAGGGGGGAGGGAAGGTAACGGTATTAAACAGGGGGGGGGGGGGGGGGGTGTGTGTAACGGTAATGAGCGGGGGGGAAGGTAACGGTGAGCCAGCTTTGCAAACGCTAATGAGTCAGGACCTGGCTCCCAACTTGGGGGAGGGGAATCATTTAACAACCTTCGCCCGGTGCCACGCTGCTTGCGGCCACACATGCTGAAATCGCCCAGTCCCCGGTGACGTCACCCGAAAGCAGCCGTAGTAACACCCAAAAGCAACCAACGGCCATATTGACTGTGGGCAATGGGCAGCCTGGAGTTGGTGGCTGTGGCCATGGGCACTAACCGCTGTGGTAGCGCGGTCCGAGGCCCATGGCCCAGCTAGGGGAAAGCGGCACCCCAGATAGGGAAAAAGTGGACAAATCAGTACCGGCCCACTGGGAAATTACCCGGTATCCCGGCAGACCAATCCGCCCCTGGATGATTTTCATCCACTTATTCTTGTTTGCCCAGTCTTCAAGTTCCAGCAGTTATGCAACTCTGGTATCTTGAGACCATGCATCCTGTATGCAGTAACTTGAATTCTCTAAATTGGTGTCTGGGCAGCCTACTGTGACTATCCCACCGCTGCCACCAATATCTGTGACTGCATGACCTCGCTCTGCCAGGCAATCACAAACTAATTGTCCACTGCCTTGGAATAGGGGCTGGTCACCCATCCCAGAGCAATCTGAGCAAGTCCACTCCAAAACCTCCTGGAATGTCCAACCACTGCCATCAACCACTTGCCACTGATTCGCCTCATTATACAGTGGGTGTGCAAACTGCTGCCACCACCAAAGAGACACCCAAATCCTCCCTAGCACATTGCAACAATCCAGCAATCCCCTGCATTATACAGTGTATATATATATATTATTATTAACTTGCAGAAGATTTAGTCACACACATTTGTAAATACACAATAAGCCACTTGTCATGTACGGATGCCTCTGCTAAGGGTGGTCCTACCACTGACCAATAGGAGGATGACACTGTGTCGTTGCTCTATGGTCCCTCTTGTCTACTCTCAGCACTGATGATGGATCCCTGAATTTTAATGGGTATTCCTGGGAGGTAACAATTAGGTGGAAAAGCTGAAGTTGACACGTTGCTAAAAGCATCTGCTTCCCATAATGCACAGCTGCTCGCCCAGGAGGCCATACAAGATACTGATACAACTTATGGAGCTTCTATGGTGCACAGAGATGACAAGGCATTGTCTCAAGATAGTGCAATAGGGGGTTTCAGGGTGTGAAAGTCCACCACGAGTGACCACAACATTAGCATAAGACACAAGTGCAAGGAATGCAGCAGTGTCTATGTATAACTCACAATCCAACCCTCGATGTAAAAACACTGAAGTTCGGCTTGTGAATCAGACATAGCCACGGAGAGCTCCGGTCACGGTGAATTACTCGTGTGAACCAATACTTTGATTGAGCAACTTGCATTCTTTAATTTAAAATACGTGGGTGAGGTCAGTAGCTGAAGGGAGTGCTGGTCCTTGTAGTTCCACTTTGGAGGATTTAGGTTGCATCCTACTGTATTAAGTAAGCTCTATATTTAAATATGTAGTTACAGTACTTACATGGTGGGCATGCCTCTGTCCCTATAGTTACGCACAAGATGGCGGGCATGCCTCTGTCCCTATAGTTACGCACAAAATGGTGGGCATGCCTCTGTCCCTATAGTTACGCACAAGATGGTGGGCATGCCTCTGTCCATATAGTTACACACAAGATGGTGGGCATGCCTCTGTCACTATAGTTACACACAAGATGGTGGGCATGCCTCTGTCCCTATAGTTACGCACAAGATGGCGGGCATGCCTCTGTCACTATAGTTACACACAAGATGATGGGCATGCCTCTGTCACTATAGTTACACATAAGATGGTGGGCATGCCTCTGTCCCTATAGTTACACACAAGATGGTGGGCATGCCTCTGTCACTATAGTTACACACAAGATGGTGGGCATGCCTCTGTCCCTATAGTTACACACAAGATGGTGGGCATGCCTCTGTCCCTATAGTTACACACAAGATTGTGGGCATGCCTCTGTCCCTATAGTCACGCACAAGATGGCGGGCATGCCTCTGTCCCTATAGTTACACACAAGATGGCGGGCATGCCCCTGTCCCTATAGTTACACACAAGATGGTGGGCATGCCTCTGTCCCTATAGTTACGCACAAGATGGCGGGCATGCCTCTGTCCCTATAGTTACACACAAGATGGCGGGCATGCCTCTGCCCCTATAGTTACACACAAGATGGCGGGCATGCCTCTGTCCCTATAGTCACGCACAAGATGGCGGGCATGCCTCTGTCCCTATAGTTACACACAAGATGGCGGGCATGCCTCTGTCCCTATAGTTACACACAAGATGGTGGGCATGCCTCTGTCCCTATAGTCACGCACAAGATGGTGGGCATGCCTCTGTCCCTATAGTTACACACAAGATGGTGGGCATGCCTCTGTCACTATAGTTACGCATAAGATGGTGGGCATGCCTCTGTCCCTATAGTTACACACAAGATGGTGGGCATGCCTCTGTCCCTATAGTTACCCACAAGATGGTGGGCATGCCTCTGTCCCTATAGTTACGCACAAGATGGTGGGCATGCCTCTGTCCCTATAGTTACGCACAAGATGGTGGGCATGCCTCTGTCCCTATAGTTACACACAAGATGGTGGGCATGCCTCTGTCCCTATAGTTACACACAAGATGGTGGGCATGCCTCTGTCCCTATAGTTACACACAAGATTGTGGGCATGCCTCTGTCCCTATAGTTACACACAAGATGGCGGGCATGCCTCTGTCCCTATAGTCACACACAAGATGGTGGGCATGCCTCTGTCACTATAGTTACACACAAGATGGTGGGCATGCCTCTGTCCCTATAGTTACACACACGATGGTGGGCATGCCTCTGTCCCTATAGTTACACACACGATGGCGGGCATGCCTCTGTCCCTATAGTTACGCACACGATGGCGGGCATGCCTCTGTTCCTAAAGTCACGCACAAGATGGTGGGCATGCTTCTGTCCCTATAGTTACGCACAAGATGGTGGGCATGCCTCTGTCCCTATAGTCACGCACAAGATGGTGGGCATGCCTCTGTCCCTATAGTCACGCACAAGATGGTGGGCATGCCTCTGTCCCTATAGTTACACACACGATGGTGGGCATGCCTCTGTCCCTATAGTTACACACACGATGGCGGGCATGCCTCTGTCCCTATAGTCACACACACGATGGCGGGCATGCCTCTGTTCCTATAGTCACGCACAAGATGGTGGGCATGCCTCTGTTCCTATAGTCACGCACAAGATGGTGGGCATGCCTCTGTCCCTATAGTCACTCACAAGATGGTGGGCATGCCTCTGTCCCTATAGTTACGCACAAGATGGTGGGCATGCCTCTGTCCCTATAGTTACACACAAGATGGTGGGCATGCCTCTGTCCCTATAGTCACGCACAAGATGGTGGGCATGCCTCTGTCCCTATAGTTACACACACGTTGGTGGGCATGCCTCTGTCCCTATAGTTACACACACGATGGTGGGCATGCCTCTGTCCCTATAGTAACGCACACGATGGCGGGCATGCCTCTGTTCCTATAGTCACGCACAAGATGGTGGGCATGCCTCTGTCACTATAGTTACACACAAGATGGTGGGCATGCCTCTGTCCCTATAGTTACACACAAGATGGTGGGCATGCCTCTGTCCCTATAGTCACGCACAAGATGGTGGGCATGCCTCTGTCCCTATAGTTACGCACAAGATGGTGGGCATGCCTCTGTCACTATAGTTACACACAAGATGGTGGGCATGCCTCTGTCCCTATAGTCACTCACAAGATGGTGGGCATGCCTCTGTCACTATAGTTACACACAAGATGGTGGGCATGCCTCTGTAACTATAGTTACACACAAGATGGTGGGCATGCCTCTGTAACTATAGTTACACACAAGATGGTGGGCATGCCTCTGTCACTATAGTTACGCACAAGATGGTGGGCATGCCTCTGTACCTATAGTTACGCACAAGATGGTGGGCATGCCTCTGTCACTATAGTTACACACAAGATGGCGGGCATGCCTCTGTCCCTATAGTTACGCACAAGATGGCGGGCATGCCTCTGTCCCTATAGTTACACACAAGATGGTGGGCATGCCTCTGTCCCTATTGTCACGCACAAGATGGTGGGCATGCCTCTGTCCCTATAGTTATACACAAGATGGTGGGCATGCCTCTGTCACTATAGTTACACACAAGATGGTGGGCATGCCTCTGTCCCTATAGTTACACACACGATGGTGGGCATGCCTCTGTCCCTATAGTTACACACACGATGGTGGGCAAGCCTCTGTCACTATAGTTATGCACATGATGGTGGGCCTCTGTCACTATAGTTACTCACAAGATGGCGGGCATGCCTCTGTCACTATAGTTACGCACAAGATGATGGGCATGCCTCTGTCACTATAGTTACACACAAGATGGAGGACATATCTCTGTCACTATAGTTACACATAAGATGGTGGACATATCTCTGCCACTATAGTTACACACAAGATGGTGGGCATGCCTCTGTCACTATAGTTACACACAAGATGGTGGGCATATCTCTGTCACTATAGTTACACACAAGATGGTGGGCATGCCTCTGTCCCTATAGTTACACACAAGATGGTGGGCATGCCTCTGTCCCTATAGTTACACACAAGATGGTGGGCATGCCTCTGTCACTATAGTTACACACAAGATGGTGGGCATGCCTCTGTTCCTATAGTTACACAAAAGATGGTGGGCATGCCTCTGTCCCTATAGTTACACACAAGATGGTGGGCATGCCTCTGTCACTATAGTTACGCACAAGATGCTGGGCATGCCTCTGTCCCTATAGTTACGCACAAGATGGTGGGCATGCCTCTGTCCCTATAGTTACGCACAAGATGGTGGGCATGCCTCTGTCCCTATAGTTACGCACAAGATGGTGGGCATGCCTTTGTCCCTATAGTTACGCACAAGATGGTGGGCATGCCTCTGTCCCTATAGTCACGCACAAGATGGTGGGCATGCCTCTGTCTCTATAGTTACGCACAATATGGTGGGCATGCCTCTGTCCCTATAGTTACGCACAATATGGTGGGCATGTCTCTGTCACTATAGTTACGCACAAGATGGGGGGCATGCCTCTGTCTCTATAGTTACACACAAGATGGTGGGCATGCCTCTGTCCCTATAGTTACACACAACATGGTGGGCATGCCTCTGTCCCTATAGTTACACACAAGATGGTGGGCATATCTCTGTCACTATAATTACACACAAGATGGTGGGCATGCCTCTGTCCCTATAGTTACACCCACGATGGTGGGCATGCCTCTGTCACTATAGTTATGCACACGATGGTGGGCATGCCTCTGTCACTATAGTTATACACACGATGGTGGGCCTCTGTCACTATAGTTACGCACAAGATGGCGGGCATGCCTCTGTCACTATAGTTACGCACAAGATGGCGGGCATGCCTCTGTCACTATAGTTACGCACAAGATGGAGGACATATCTCTGTCACTATAGTTACACAAAAGATGGCGGGCATGCCTCTGTCACTATAGTTACGCACAAGATGGCGGGCATGCCTCTGTCACTATAGTTACGCACAAGATGGAGGACATATCTCTGTCACTATAGTTACACAAAAGATGGTGGGTATGCCTCTGTCCCTATAGTCACGCACAAGATGGCGGGCATGCCTCTGTCACTATAGTTACGCACAAGATGGCGGGCATGCCTCTGTCACTATAGTTACGCACAAGATGGAAGACATATCTCTGTCACTATAAGGCGTCTATACATTTATTTGGCTTGAACCTTAACATTCACTTTAAGCTAGCTTAACTAAAGAATAAACTCACGCTGACACAATAAAGACACGGACACCAAAGCAATTAGATTTAAAGGTCATAGGATATTTATTAAGTGGTATGACCCTTCTTCGTAAAGGGCTGGCAATAAGGCGTCACGGCTGCCCAGCTCTAGTCACATCAAAAATGGCGGCGACTTAAACGCCCCAACTGACTGATATTAACATGGGGACGACTGAGACGGCCCCATCCGACTAAGGCACAACCTAACGCTGGGAAGTCTCACCACCCCTTCTCTGGCTGGTGTGGACACTCCGCTGACGAAGTGCCCACAGCGCCCCCCCGCAAAGGCAGGACACCCCGCCGTCTTTCCCGGGGGTAGTGCCTCCCAGCGCCCTCTCATGCCACAAGTGACCGCTGGACCGTGACGCCCTACCGCCCCAGTTCTGCTAATGGTAAATGTACCAATGAATTGACTATAAAATTGAAATGCCAAAGGCAAGGGAGGGTGGGTGGGGCTGAAGAAACTTTTGCAAGAGGAAGTATTTCCTGTAAGGACCTGCCTATATACCCCTCTCCTAAGCTCACGCCCCTAAGCTCTCCCATAGTCTGACCACAAAACTGAAACTAACTTTAGCCCACTAGCAGTCATTAACTCTTTCCTGCCAACCCAAAAAATGTAAGCCTCTTAAGTACGCTCTGGCTTAGGCAGCCCTCGCTTTATCTAAGGCGTCTATACATTTATTTGGCTTGAACCTTAACATTCACTTTAAGCTAGCTTAACTAAAGAATAAACTCACGCTGACACAATAAAGACACGGACACCAAAGCAATTAGATTTAAAGGTCATAGGATATTTATTAAGTGGTATGACCCTTCTTCGTAAAGGGCTGGCAATAAGGCGTCACGGCTGCCCAGCTCTAGTCACATCAAAAATGGCGGCGACTTAAACGCCCCAACTGACTGATATTAACATGGGGACGACTGAGACGGCCCCATCCGACTAAGGCACAACCTAACGCTGGGAAGTCTCACCACCCCTTCTCTGGCTGGTGTGGACACTCCGCTGACGAAGTGCCCACAGCGCCCCCCCGCAAAGGCAGGACACCCCGCCGTCTTTCCCGGGGGTAGTGCCTCCCAGCGCCCTCTCATGCCACAAGTGACCGCTGGACCGTGACGCCCTACCGCCACCGCCAGGCTCTTAAGAGATTAACTAGATGAGCTCTAAGAGCCGCCGCATGCCACCCACGAAGCCCTACCTAAGTGTCCGCTATCCTAAACTAAATCTGAACTATACCTCAACAAAACCCCCTAACCTAATTGAAGGGGAGGCTGAAAGAAAAAGTTCCTGAAAGAAAATGTTCCTAACCGTTAGAAATTAAACATTGCATTGATTAGTACGGCAAGGTAAGTTAGTACAATGGACCCAAGTGAAGTCGAAAACTTGATAAAAACCTCTCGTGTGTCCCGGAAGGGGGAGGTGGGCCGAATTGAAATTAATAAGGACCCACGGAGGTAAAAAATGCAAGAAAGTCCTTCACACCCCTGATTCCGGAACACTAGCTGTTCCAAAACCAGCGAGTAAACAGCGTTTTTGGGTCAGCGCCACAGGCGCACTACATCCAAATCTTATCTACCTTATATAAATCCTAATTGCAGCGGACTTCCATCGTCCCCATTGCCTGAACGGAAGAGTCAGGAAGCCTGCTGGCCGCTGCGCAGGTAGCTGCCCGCACAGGCAATTTCAGCACTAAATATTGCAGCCGCCGCAAGGCCTGCGGCGGCGACGCCAAAAGTGGATCAGCACCAAAAAACCCAGGATAATATCCAGGGCCTTTTCGAAAAGCTGGTACTGTCTGAATACCTAGGGGAGGAATTCCGCTTCCCGCCGGCCGATGCGTGAGGGAAGCCTGTACGGAAACCAGTTTATCTCTTGACATCACGTGGTGGGGGGCGTCAGGACTGCATCCAACCCGGCTGACGGCAGGGATCCAGAAGACTCCACTGGATCCAGGGGAACACCTCGGAGAAAACAAAAGAAAAATGTTAACCCTGACCATCCGCTAAAGTAACGAACAAGGCCCGCACAAACCGGGGTTGCGCGCGGTTAATGGGGGGGGGGTGTTGCCACGGTAATGTATGCGTGGCGCAGCTGGCCAACAACACCATACACTTACAACAAGGGGAGGAACCCACTGGCCCTGAGGCCCAAGCAAGAACCATATCGAAAATGCAAGCAACGGCCCCGCTACCTGGCCTGCTAAGCTAATGCACTCTCCATCTGAGCTACTTCCAGGACAGCGGTATAGGACGGCCGAAAGGGCTGTCCCCAATATATTGGATGTTGCCAAGGCCTGGTGGGGCCTAAACATGGATGGTCATTGAAGTTTGGAAAACATGGATGGTTTATGGCCGATGTCAACTAGTGTTGACACCGATGTGTAAGAGCCAGATGGCTTCCCCCCCATCGATGTCAAGCATAAAATAATAGTTTTTGTACCTCCCTTTGCCTTGGCTGCTGAGCGAAGCTCCGTCCCAGCACCCGAGAAGCCCCGCTCTGTATTCTGTCCACGTAGGCAATGGACGACCATCGATATGTAACCCATCGACTGTCATCCCTTGCATGGTTATGCACCATCGGTGGTCGGTTGACAGTCGCCCATGGTGGCAAGGGCAACGGTGGCCAACCCTGCCCTTTTTATAGCGTGGTACACAGATGGGAATTGAATGACCAGGTGGGATGGGGACAATCGTAGTGGGGAGTGGGTAAGCGCGGGAAATGGGACGGGCGAAAGAGGTGTCCTGGCCACAGTATGCTGCTGGGAGGGGTAAGGCTGCTAGGTGGACACGCTGGGGTGGGACCAGTACCCTTGCCCGTATCCCTGGGCCAGGGAAGGCCCGAGGATGTGTCAAATATGGCGGGCACTGAGACTGGGTGGACGCCGGCCGGAACAATCCAGGGGTATCCCGCCCGAGACCGCTGGGAACTGGTGTGGAGCGGGGGCAGGCACCACGGTTGCCCGGCAGGGGGCCAGGGTGCGGGGTCACAAAGTCCGGCCCCCCTGAACTCCGTGGGCGGTGGTGGCAACAGTCACTTGCGCCCATAACCCTGCCGTGCAGGGGGAGGGCAGGTGACGTAAGTGGTCCCCTTGTGGGAAGAACGGGTAGGGGTACCCGATCCCAGGCCCGGGAGGGGCCTGTACAGCAGGAAGTCCCACATGGGGGGGAGGGGGTGCTGGGTGGCTGGCCTGGAAACCAGTTCCAGTCCCAGTAGAGGGTGGAATAAGGACCCTTATTTGATGGGCGGGGTGATAGGGGTGAGGGCGGGGCCTGTTGCGGGGGGCCCGCGGGTGACCATGCACCCAGCGCTGGGGGGCGCCATCTTGCATGGCGGCCCTGGACCCAGCGCCCTCCTGCCCTGGAACAGGGTGGGAGAAGGGCAGACTGCGGGGGGTATGGGGTTACGGGGGGGGGGGGGGGGGAGAGCTCGTCCCGGGTACGCCGGATCGGGCTTAACGCGTGGGCGGAAGTGCCGCCCGATGCGTCATGGCCCGCGCTGCCCGCTGTACAGGAGCGCCGGACCCACGCGGCAGCCGCATGCCAGCCGGGGAACCTGTGGGGGAACCTGTAAGGACGGCGACGGGCGGTAAGGTAGAGAGCCCGGGGGAGAAAAGGGAGGGGGAGCCGGCGCCGACGCAGAGGTGGGCGGGCCGGATAATGGCGCGTACCCTGGTGGTACCGTGCAGGGAGAGAAACCTGCAATGGGGGAGTGGGACAGGGTACTGTGGGTCCCGGGGCGGGTGGAGGTAGGGATTTGGGGGGGGGGGGAGGGGGGGGAGGATAATGCTGTGAGGGGTGGGGGGGCCCTGGAAGGAGGTGCACTGTCTAACTAGAGGGGAAGGTTGTCATAAAGCCAACAGTGGGGAGGGGGAGACAGGACATGTTGGCTAACTGTACCAACTGGCCAAGGGGATAGCATATAAAATGCACAGGCAGGCACTTAGCTTTGAGGAGAAGCTGCTGGGCTGTGTCTGCATGCTGCTGGGCTGAGACTGCAGGCTGCTGGGCTGTGTCTGCATGCTGCTGGGCTGAGACTGCATGCTGCTGGGCTGAGACTGCAGGCTGCTGGGCTGTGTCTGCATGCTGCTGGGCTGTGACTGCATGCTGCTGGGCTGTGACTGCATGTTGCTGGCTGAAGAAACTTTTGCAAGAGGAAGTATTTCCTGTAAGGACCTGCCTATATACCCCTCTCCTAAGCTCACGCCCCTAAGCTCTCCCATAGTCTGACCACAAAACTGAAACTAACTTTAGCCCACTAGCAGTCATTAACTCTTTCCTGCCAACCCAAAAAATGTAAGCCTCTTAAGTACGCTCTGGCTTAGGCAGCCCTCGCTTTATCTAGTTACACAAAAGATGGTGGGCATATCTCTGTCACTGTAGTTACACCCAAGATGGTGGACATATCTCTGTCCCTATAGTTACACACAAGATGGTGGGCATGCCTCTGTCCCTATAGTTACACACAAGATGGAGGACATATCTCTGTCACTGTAGTTACACCCAAGATGGTGGACATATCTCTGTCACTATAGTTACACACACGATGGTGGGCATGCCTCTGTCCCTATAGTTACACACAAGATGGAGGACATATCTCTGTCGCTATAGTTATACCCAAGATGGTGGACATATCTCTGCCACTATAGTTACACACAAGATGGTGGACATATCTCTGCCACTATAGTTACACACAAGATGGTGGACATATCTCTGTCACTATAGTTATACCCAAGATGGTGGGCATATCTCTGCCACTATAGCATACCCTCCAACATGACCCATCCCATTAGGTACAAAATGCTCTGTTCCTGGACTTCCCTGCCAGTGACAGTTACAGATGTGAGCCTACAGCACAGTCCAATATTCAAAGAGGGGGGGTCACCTCAACTCTCAGTGATGTTTGGGATGGCAGCTGGTGTGGCTCCCCTTTTTGAATATTGGACTGTGCTGCAGGCTCTCATCTGTAACTGCCATTGGCAGGGAAGTCCAGGAACAGAGCATTTTGTACCTAATGGAATGGGTCATGTTGGAGGGTATGCTATAGTTACACACAAGATGGTGGACATTTCTCTGTCACTATAGTTACACACAAGATGGTGGACATTTCTCTGTCACTATAGTTACACACAAGATGGTGGACATATCTCTGCCACTATAATTACACACAAGATGGTGCACATATCTCTCTCACTGTAGTTACACACAAGATGGTGCACATGCCTCTGTCACTATGTTTACACACAAAATGGTGGACAATCCTACCTTCTGTCCTGTATCCCCATAGGACCTTCTTCCCTGCAGCCCCATTACCCAGCAACGCGTCGCCCCTTGCACCTTCTGCCATGCACCACCAGTACCCAATGGTTCCCCACGGATTGTCACAGCTCAGACTGTTATTGGCCAGTCAGAGATTCCTCCTCCCCACCCTGCTCAGTGTGCTGATAGGGAGAGGGGTCACTCAAAGTTCTCTGCAGCTCATTACTAAACCCTATGGGCTCCTACAGATCCCCATCCAGAGTGATTAGAGATGGCAGTTGATTTCCCGACAGTCGGGATCCCAGGCGGTGGTCACAATGCTGAAATCCTGACTGTTCAATTGGCCAACAGTCGGGATCCTGACTTACAGGGGATATTTTCCCTTGTGGGGTCCACGACCCCCATAGAGGGAGAATAGAACCTGGGGCGAGCCACCAAGCCCGCAGTACGGGGAGCGCAACAAGACGGTAAGGGTCTTTTTTTTTTTCTCTACCCCCCCCTTTTAAGATCCCAGGTCCCGGGATTTCAATGTCGGTACATCGAGTTCAAACCCAATCACTAGTATCTCTCAATAACTACAGGGGCTGCTGGGTTCCCCATGTAATATGTACCTTAGTCAGGGAGGGCAAATGGGGTGATCCTTGCTAACAGTTGGGGTTACCTCATCCCTATAGGGTACAACACACCCCTATGTCCCTGTGGCTACATGTAAGACATTGCCATTGTAACTTACAGAGGGGGTATCTAATTGTACCAGTGGGGGGTCTATCCTATTATCCCCCCAAAAAAGCTGTCACGAACTGCTGATTATTGGGGTACGCAAACACAAACACCCCCCCCCCCCCCAAAAAAAAAAATATATATATTGTCAAACATACTGTATTAAGGAAACTGAATAATTATTTTTCACTGATATTTTAATACCGGTAGAAGAATACACTGTATGTGTATATGTATCTCTCTCTCTCTCTCTCTCTCTCTCTCTCTCTCTCTCTTTCTCTCTCTCTCTCTCTCTCTCTCTATATATATATATATATATATATATATATATATATACAGTATAATTACATGCAGACACTTCCGCCATGTCACGTGTCCCATCTTCATTAGGAACGAGGCCTAGAACCGGACATGTTCTTCTGCCATCTCCTGTTGGAGGACACTGGTATCGTACTGAGCGCTGGCACCAGTTTTGGACAAGTAGGAACCTACCACGTCAGGTAAGTGCGGACCTGCTACTTGTGTATATAGATACAGACACATACAGTACAGATACAGTATATCATATGAGAGCACGGCTTACGGGGGGATTGTGTGTACAGGGAGGGCAGAGGTCACGTATGACGGCATAGGGCAGAGCGGTACAGTACAGTTTATGATATGGGAGCACGGCTTACCGTTGAATAGTGTATATACCATTACTGTAATAGCACAGGGAGGGCAGAGGTCAGGTATAACGGCATAGGGCAGAGCGGTACAGTATATCATATGGGAGCATGGCTTACAGGGGAATAGTGTATACACCATTACTGTAATAGTACAGGGGGGCAGAGGTCAGGTATAACAGCATAGGGCAGAGCAGTACAGTACAGTATATCATATGGGAGCACGGCTTACAGGGGAATAGTGTATATACCATTACTGTAATAGTACAGGGAGGGCAGAGGTCAGGTATAACAGCATAGGGCAGAGCAGTACAGTACAGTATATCATATGGGAGCACGGCTTACAGGGGAATAGTGTATATACCATTACTGTAATAGCACAGGGAGGCAGAGGTTACATATAATGGCATAGGGCAGAGCTGTACAGTACAGTTTATGATATGGGAGCACGGCTTACCGGGGCAGATGTGTATACACCATTACTGTAATAGTACAGGGAGGGCAGAGGTCAGGTAAAACAGCATAGGGCAGAGCGGTACAGTACAGTATATCATATGGGACCACGGCTTACAGGGGAATAGTGTATATACCATTACTGTAATAGTACAGGGAGGGCAGAGGTCACGTATAACGGCATAGGGCAGAGCGGTACAGTACAGTATATGATATGGGAGCACGGCTTACAGGGGAATAGTGTATACACCATTACTGTAATAGTACAGGGAGGGCAGAGGTCAGGTATAACAGCATAGGGCAGAGCGGTACAGTACAGTATATCATATGGGACCACGGTTACAGGGGAATAGTGTATATACCATTACTGTAATAGTACAGGGAGGGCAGAGGTCAGGTATAACGGCATAGGGCAGAGCGGTACAGTACAGTATATCATATGGGAGCACAGCTTACAGGGGAATAGTGTATATACCATTACTGTAATAGTACAGGGGGGCAGAGGTCAGGTATAACAGCATAGGGCAGAGCAGTACAGTACAGTATATCATATGGGACCATGGCTTACAGGGGAATAGTGTATATACCATTACTGTAATAGCACAGGGGGGCAGAGGTCAGGTATAACAGCATAGGGCAGAGCGGTACAGTACAGTATATCATATGGGAGCACGGCTTACAGGGGAATAGTGTATACACCATTACTGTAATAGTACAGGGGGGCAGAGGTCAGGTATAACAGCATAGGGCAGAGCGGTACAGTACAGTATATCATATGGGACCACGGCTTACAGGGGAATAGTGTATATACCATTACTGTAATAGCACAGGGAGGGCAGAGGTCAGGTATAACGGCAAAGGGCAGAGTGGTACAGTACAGTATATCATATGGGAGCACGGCTTACAGGGGTATAGTGTATATACCATTACTGTAATAGTACAGGGAGGGCAGAGGTCAGGTATAACGGCAAAGGGCAGAGTGGTACAGTACAGTATATCATATGGGAGCACAGCTTACAGGGGAATAGTGTATATACCATTACTGTAATAGTACAGGGAGGGCAGAGGTCAGGTATAACGGCATAGGGCAGAGCGGTACAGTACAGTATATCATATGGGACCACGGCTTACAGGGGAATAGTGTATATACCATTACTGTAATAGTACAGGGAGGGCAGAGGTCATGTATAACAGCATAGGGCAGAGCGGTACAGTATATCATATGGGAGCACGGCTTACAGGGGAATAGTGTATATACCATTACTGTAATAGTACAGGGAGGGCAGAGGTCAGGTATAACGGCATAGGGCAGAGCGGTACAGTACAGTATATCATATGGGACCATGGCTTACAGGGGAATAGTGTATATACCATTACTGTAATAGCACAGGGGGGCAGAGGTCAGGTATAACAGCATAGGGCAGAGCGGTACAGTACAGTACATCATATGGGACCACGGCTTACAGGGGAATAGTGTATATACCATTACTGTAATAGTACAGGGGGGCAGAGGTCAGGTATAACAGCATAGGGCAGAGCGGTACAGTACAGTATATCATATGGGACCACGGCTTACAGGGGAATAGTGTATATACCATTACTGTAATAGCACAGGGGGGCAGAGGTTACATATAATGGCATAGGGCAGAGCTGTACAGTACAGTATATCATATGGGAGCACGGCTTACAGGGGAATAGTGTATATACCATTACTGTAATAGCACAGGGGGCAGAGGTCAGGTATAACGGCATAGGGCAGAGCGGTACAGTATAGTATATCATATGGGAGCATGGCTTACAGGGGAATAGTGTATACACCATTACTGTAATAGCACAGGGAGGGCAGAGGTCAGGTATAACAGCATAGGGCAGAGCGGTACAGTACAGTATATCATATGGGAGCATGGCTTACAGGTGAACAGTGTATATACCATTACTGTAATAGCACAGGGGGGCAGAGGTCAGGTATAACAGCATAGGGCAGAGCGGTACAGTATATCATATGGGAGCATGGCTTACAGGGGAATAGTGTATACACTATTACTGTAATAGTACAGGGAGGGCAGAGGTCAGGTATAACAGCATAGGGCAGAGCGGTACAGTACAGTATATCATATGGGACCACGGCTTACAGGGGAATAGTGTATATACCATTACTGTAATAGCACAGGGGGGCAGAGGTCAGGTATAACAGCATAGGGCAGAGCTGTACAGTACAGTATATCATATGGGACCATGGCTTACAGGGGAATAGTGTATACACCATTACTGTAATAGCACAGGGAGGGCAGAGGTCAGGTATAACAGCATAGGGTAGAGCGGTACAGTACAGTATATCATATGGGAGCACAGCTTACAGGGGAATAGTGTATATACCATTACTGTAATAGCACAGGGGGGCAGAGGTCACGTATAACAGCATAGGACAGAGCGGTACAGTACAGTGTATCATATGGGAGCACAGCTTACAGGGGAATAGTGTATACACCATTACTGTAATAGCACAGGGGGGCAGAGGTCAGGTATAACAGCATAGGGCAGAGCGGTACAGTACAGTATATCATATGGGAGCATGGCTTACAGGGGAATAGTGTATACACCATTACTGTAATAGCACAGGGGGGCAGAGGTCAGGTATAACGGCATAGGGCAGAGCGGTACAGTACAGTATATCATATGGGAGCACGGCTTACAGGGAAATTGTGTATATACCATTACTGTAATAGCACAGGGGGGCAGAGGTCAGGTATAACAGCATAGGGCAGAGCGGTACAGTACAGTATATCATATGGGAGCATGGCTTACAGGGGAATAGTGTATACACCATTACTGTAATAGCACAGGAGGGCAGAGGTCAGGTATAACGGCATATGGCAGAGCGGTACAGTACAGTATATCATATGGGAGCATGGCTTACAGGGGAATAGTGTATACACCATTACTGTAATAGCACAGGAGGGCAGAGGTCAGGTATAACGGCATAGGGGAGAGCGGTACAGTACAGTATATCATATGGGAGCACGGCTTACAGGGGAATAGTGTATATACCATTACTGTAATAGTACAGGGAGGGCAGAGGTCCGGTATAACAGCATAGGGCAGAGCGGTACAGTATAGTATATCATATGGGACCATGGCTTACAGGGGAATAGTGTATATACCATTACTGTAATAGTACAGGGAGGGCAGAGGTCAGGTATAACGGCATAGGGCAGAGCGGTACAGTACAGTATATCATATGGGAGCACGGCTTACAGGTGAATAGTGTATACACCATTACTGTAATAGCACAGGGGGGCAGAGGTCAGGTATAACGGCATAGGGCAGAGCGGTACAGTTCATCATATGGGAGCACGGCTTACAGGGGAATAGTGTATATACCATTACTGTAATAGTACAGGGAGGGCAGAGGTCAGGTATAACGGCATAGGGCAGAGCGGTACAGTACAGTATATCATATGGGAGCACGGCTTACAGGGGAATAGTGTATGTACCATTACTGTAATAGTACAGGGAGGGCAGAGGTCAGGTATAACGGCATAGGGCAGAGCGGTACAGTACAGTATATCATATGGGACCACGGCTTACAGGGGAATAGTGTATACACCATTACTGTAATAGCACAGGGGGGCAGAGGTCACGTATAACAGCATAGGGCAGAGCGGTACAGTACAGTGTATCATATGGGAGCACAGCTTACAGGGGAATAGTGTATACACTATTACTGTAATAGTACAGGGAGGGCAGAGGTCAGGTATAACAGCATAGGGCAGAGCGGTACAGTACAGTATATCATATGGGACCATGGCTTACAGGGGAATAGTGTATATACCATTACTGTAATAGCACAGGGAGGGCAGAGGTCAGGTATAACAGCATAGGGCAGAGCGGTACAGTACAGTATATCATATGGGACCACGGCTTACAGGGGAATAGTGTATACACCATTACTGTAATAGCACAGGGGGGCAGAGGTCACGTATAACAGCATAGGGCAGAGCGGTACAGTACAGTGTATCATATGGGAGCACAGCTTACAGGGGAATAGTGTATATACCATTACTGTAATAGTACAGGGAGGGCAGAGGTCAGGTATAACAGCATAGGGCAGAGCAGTACAGTACAGTATATCATATGGGAGCACGGCTTACAGGGGAATAGTGTATACACTATTACTGTAATAGCACAGGGAGGGCAGAGTTCAGGTATAACAGCATAGGGCAGAGCAGTACAGTACAGTATATCATATGGGACCACGGCTTACAGGGGAATAGTGTATACACCATTACTGTAATAGTACAGGGAGGGCAGAGGTCAGGTATAACGGCATAGGGCAGAGCGGTACAGTATATCATATGGGACCATGGCTTACCGGGGAATAGTGTATATACCATTACTGTAATAGCACAGGGGGCAGAGGTCAGGTATAACTGCATAGGGCAGAGCAGTACAGTACAGTATATCATATGGGACCACGGCTTACAGGGGAATAGTGTATATACCATTACTGTAATAGTACAGGGAGGGCAGAGGTCAGGTATAACGGCATAGGGCAGAGCGGTACAGTATATCATATGGGACCATGGCTTACAGGGGAATAGTGTATATACCATTACTGTAATAGCACAGGGGGGCAGAGGTCAGGTATAACGGCATAGGGCAGAGCGGTACAGTATATCATATGGGACCATGGCTTACAGGGGAATAGTGTATATACCATTACTGTAATAGCACAGGGAGGGTATAGGTCCGGTATAACAGCATAGGGCAGAGCAGTACAGTACAGTATATCATATGGGACCACGGCTTACAGGGGAATAGTGTATACACCATTACTGTAATAGCACAGGGAGGGCAGAGTTCAGGTATAACAGCATAGGGCAGAGCAGTACAGTACAGTATATCATATGGGACCACGGCTTACAGGGGAATAGTGTATATACCATTACTGTAATAGTACAGGGAGGGCAGAGGTCAGGTATAACGGCATAGGGCAGAGCGGTACAGTATATCATATGGGACCATGGCTTACAGGGGAATAGTGTATATACCATTACTGTAATAGCACAGGGGGGCAGAGGTCAGGTATAACGGCATAGGGCAGAGCGGTACAGTACAGTATATCATATGGGAGCACGGCTTACAGGGGAATAGTGTATATACCATTACTGTAATAGTACAGGGAGGGCAGAGGTCAGGTATAACAGCATAGGGCACAGCGGTACAGTACAGTACATCATATGGGAGCACGGCTTACAGGGGAATAGTGTATATACCATTACTGTAATAGTACAGGGAGGGCAGAGGTCCGGTATAACGGCATAGGGCAGAGCGGTACAGTACAGTATATCATATGGGACCACGGCTTACAGGGGAATAGTGTATATACCATTACTGTAATAGTACAGGGAGGGCAGAGGTCCGGTATAACGGCATAGGGCAGAGCGGTACAGTACAGTACATCATATGGGAGCACGGCTTACAGGGGAATAGTGTATATACCATTACTGTAATAGCACAGGGGGGCAGAGGTCACGTATAACGACATAGGGCAGAGCGGTACAGTATATCATATGGGACCATGGCTTACAGGGGAATAGTGTATATACCATTACTGTAATAGCACAGGGGGGCAGAGGTCAGGTATAACGGCATAGGGCAGAGCTGTACAGTACAGTATATCATATGGGACCACGGCTTACAGGGGAATAGTGTATATACCAATACTGTAATAGCACAGAGAGGGCAGAGGTCAGGTATAACGGCATAGGGCAGAGCTGTACAGTACAGTATATCATATGGGACCACGGCTTACAGGAGAATAGTGTATACACCATTACTGTAATAGTACAGGGAGGGCAGAGGTCCGGTATAACAGCATAGGGCAGAGCGGTACAGTACAGTATATCATATGGGAGCACGGCTTACAGGGGAATAGTGTATATACCAATACTGTAATAGCACAGAGAGGGCAGAGGTCAGGTATAACGGCATAGGGCAGAGCTGTACAGTACAGTATATCATATGGGACCACGGCTTACAGGGGAGTAGTGTATATACCAATACTGTAATAGCACAGAGAGGGCAGAGGTCACGTATAACGGCATAGGGCAGAGCGGTACAGTACAGTATATCATATGGGAGCATGGCTTACAGGGGAATAGTGTATATACCATTACTGTAATAGTACAGGGGGGCAGAGGTCACGTATAACAGCATAGGGCAGAGCGGTACAGTACAGTGTATCATATGGGAGCACAGCTTACAGGGGAATAGTGTATACACTATTACTGTAATAGTACAGGGAGGGCAGAGGTCAGGTATAACAGCATAGGGCAGAGCGGTACAGTACAGTATATCATATGGGACCATGGCTTACAGGGGAATAGTGTATATACCATTACTGTTATAGCACAGGGAGGGCAGAGGTCAGGTATAACGGCATAGGGCAGAGCGGTACAGTACATCATATGGGACCATGGCTTACAGGGGAATAGTGTATATACCATTACTGTAATAGTACAGGGAGGGCAGAGGTCAGGTATAACGGCATAGGGCAGAGCGGTACAGTACAGTATATCATATGGGAGCACGGCTTACAGGGGAATAGTGTATATACCATTACTGTAATAGTACAGGGAGGGCAGAGGTCAGGTATAACAGCATAGGGCAGAGCGGTACAGTACAGTATATCATATGGGAGCACGGCTTACAGGGGAATAGTGTATATACCATTACTGTAATAGTACAGGGAGGGCAGAGGTCAGGTATAACGGCATAGGGCAGAGCGGTACAGTACAGTATATCATATGGGAGCACGGCTTACAGGGGAATAGTGTATACACCATTACTGTAATAGTACAGGGAGGGCAGAGGTCAGGTATAACAGCATAGGGCAGAGCGGTACAGTACAGTATATCATATGGGAGCACGGCTTACAGGGGAATAGTGTATATACCATTACTGTAATAGCACAGGGAGGGCATAGGTCACATATAACGGCATAGGGCAGAGCGGTACAGTACAGTATATCATATGGGAGCACGGCTTACAGGGGAATAGTGTATATACCATTACTGTAATAGTACAGGGAGGGCAGAGGTCAGGTATAACGGCATAGGGCAGAGCTGTACAGTACAGTATATCATATGGGAGCACGGCTTACAGGGGAATAGTGTATACACCATTACTGTAATAGCACAGGGAGGGCAGAGATCAGGTAAAACGGCATAGGGCAGAGCGGTACAGTATATCATATGGGACCACGGCTTACAGGGGAATAGTGTATATACCATTACTGTAATAGTACAGGGAGGGCAGAGGTCAGGTATAACAGCATAGGGCAGAGCGGTACAGTACAGTATATCATGTGGGAGCACGGTTTACAGGGGAATAGTGTATACACCATTACTGTAATAGTACAGGGAGGGCAGAGGTCAGGTATAACAGCATAGGGCAGAGCGGTACAGTACAGTATATCATGTGGGAGCACGGTTTACAGGGGAATAGTGTATATACCATTACTGTAATAGTACAGGGAGGGCAGAGGTCAGGTATAACGGCATAGGGCAGAGCGGTACAGTATATCATATGGGACCATGGCTTACAGGGGAATAGTGTATATACCATTACTGTAATAGCACAGGGGGGCAGAGGTCAGGTATAACGGCATAGGGCAGAGCGGTACAGTACAGTATATCATATGGGAGCACGGCTTACAGGGGAATAGTGTATATACCATTACTGTAATAGTACAGGGAGGGCAGAGGTCAGGTATAACAGCATAGGGCACAGCGGTACAGTACAGTACATCATATGGGAGCACGGCTTACAGGGGAATAGTGTATATACCATTACTGTAATAGTACAGGGAGGGCAGAGGTCAGGTATAACGGCATAGGGCAGAGCGGTACAGTGTATCATATGGGACCACGGCTTACAGGGGAATAGTGTATACACCATTACTGTAATAGCACAGGGAGGGCAGAGGTCAGGTATAACAGCATAGGGCAGAGCGGTACAGTACAGTATATCATGTGGGAGCACGGTTTACAGGGGAATAGTGTATACACCATTACTGTAATAGCACAGGGAGGGCAGAGGTCAGGTATAACGGCATAGGGCAGAGCGGTACAGTGTATCATATGGGAGCACGGCTTACAGGGGAATAGTGTATACACCATTACTGTAATAATACAGGGAGGGCAGAGGTCAGGTATAACGGCATAGGGCAGAGCGGTACAGTACAGTATATCATGTGGGAGCACGGTTTACAGGGGAATAGTGTATACACCATTACTGTAATAGCACAGGGAGGGCAGAGGTCAGGTATAACAGCATAGGGCAGAGCGGTACAGTACAGTATATCATGTGGGAGCACGGTTTACAGGGGAATAGTGTATACACCATTACTGTAATAGCACAGGGAGGGCAGAGGTCAGGTATAACAGCATAGGGCAGAGCGGTACAGTACAGTATATCATGTGGGAGCACGGTTTACAGGGGAATAGTGTATACACCATTACTGTAATAGCACAGGGAGGGCAGAGGTCAGGTATAACGGCATAGGGCAGAGCGGTACAGTGTATCATATGGGAGCACGGCTTACAGGGGAATAGTGTATACACCATTACTGTAATAGTACAGGGAGGGCAGAGGTCAGGTATAACGGCATAGGGCAGAGCGGTACAGTACAGTATATCATGTGGGAGCACGGTTTACAGGGGAATAGTGTATACACCATTACTGTAATAGCACAGGGAGGGCAGAGGTCAGGTAAAACGGCATATGGCAGAGAGAGGAGTGTTACAGTACAGTATTTCATATTGGACCGCGGCTCACAGGGGAATAGTGTATATACAGTACCATTACTGTAATAGTACAGGGGGACAGAGGTCAGGTATAACGGCATAGGGCAGAGCGGTACAGTACAGTATATCATATGGGACCGCTGCTCACAGGGGAATAGTGTATATACCATTACTGTAATAGCACAGGGAGGGCAGAGGTCAGGTATAACGGCATAGGGCAGAGCGGTACAGTACAGTATATCATATGGGACCGCTGCTCACAGGGGAATAGTGTATATACCAATACTGTAAAAGCACAGGGGGGCAGAGGTCAGGTATAACGGCATATGGCAGAGAGAGGAGTGTTACAGTACAGTATTTCATATTGGACCGCGGCTCACAGGGGAATAGTGTATATACAGTACCGTTACTATACCTGACATGAGACGTAGATCTCTCTGTGTTCTAGGTTATCTCTGCTCCCTCCCCTGGAGGAACTGAAATCTATTCTAGAAAAGATCACAGAGTTCCATGGAAGGTTTATGGCGGAATATTCCTGATGGACAGGACACCTGGACACATACCATAGAGATTAGCACAGTCCTTACACATAGGGCCCAATTCAGCTTGGATTGTTACAGTATATAGAAAACAGTGGACTGCGAGCAAAAGGCCACCGCCCAAAAACAGTGAATGAACGCCCTGCGCAAAATTGCAAATGAATAGCTAATCGCCATGTCTCCGCAAATCCTCTCCCAATTCCCGGAACTTTGAAGAGTATGAGCAGTCGGTGTAAATGTGAGTAAGTGAGGATTCCACCAATCTGCAATCAGCACATGCGGAGTTGTTTGATAATCGCATAATTTGCAAATTCTTTAATTAGCGATCCATGCTGAATTAGCCCCATAGAGCACTTCTACCTATGGTACTCTCTCCAACTCCAGCCCCTGAGTACCAACCTCTGACTCCATCCTCTGAGTACCAAACTCTGACTCCAGCCTCTGAGTACTCCCTCCAACTCCAGCCCCTGAGTATCAACCTCTGACTCCATCCTCTGAGTACCAACCTCAGACTCCATCCTCTAAGTACCAGCCTCAGACTCCAGCCCCTGAGTACCAACCTCTGACTCCATCCTCTGAGTACCAACCTCAGTATCCAACCTGAGTACCAACCTCAGACTCCATCCTCTGAGTACCAACCTCAGACTCCATCCTCTGAGTACCAACCTCAGACTCCATCCTCTGAGTATCAACTTCAGACTCCATCCTCTGAGTACCAACCTCTGACTCCAGCCTCTGAGTACTCCCTCCAACTCCAGTTTCTGAGTACCAATCTCTGACTCCATTCCTAGTACCAACCGCAGGCTCTATCCTCTGAGTACCAACCTCTGACTCCATCCTCTAAGTACCAACCTCTGAGTACCATTCTTAGGCTCCAGCCTCTGAGTACCAACCTTCAACTCCAGCCTCTGAGTACCAACCTCTGACTCCATCCTCTGAGTACCAACCTTCAACTCAAGCCTCTGAGTACACCCTCTGCATTTCCCTCCAATCACAACATACCATATGGACACTTCTAAGCATTTAGGTTTCTGGCATTTTCCAGCATTGCATCAGATTTATGAGATTAGTCCCTGGACAAGTCCTCATCTTTCAGTATTGTGCAATAAATGTATTTCTGCTTGTTTCCTGCAGTTGTTACTGTACGAGTCATCTCATTATGTGTATGGGACATTTAGTGAAAAGGAATTTCAAATTAAAAAATAATCCTTATATTCTGGAATCATGGTATGATGGGGATTGTAGTGCTCTGAGACCCCGCTATAGATGTGGAGGTACTACAGCAGTCACCCTGGAATCCATATTCAGCACCTGGGAGATGTAGTGCAGACTGGTAAGGAAAATGATATTGGAACGAGACTGGACTTGTGCACCATGTGGTCATTCCCTGGTTTATGGAATTAAAGGAATGTATTATAATAGCTGTGGAGCAATATCAGTATTACAATACTGGAGTTATAGTGAAAGTGGAATTGGTTCCTCTGGGTAGGAGCAGAGGACAGGTGACCTGAAGGCAGGTGTTAGAACCTTAGGTGGCATGAATGCAGGTGTTAGATCCTTAGGTGACCTGAAGGCCAGTGTTAGTCCTTAGGTGACCTGAAGGCCAGTGTTAGACCCTTGGGTGACCTGAAGGCAGGTGTAAGATCCTTAGGTGACCTAAAGGCCAGTGTTAGATCCTTTGGTGACCTGAAGGCCGGAATTAGAACCTTGGGTGACCTGAAGGCAGGTGTTAGAACCTTGGGTAACCTGAAGGTAGGTGTTAGAACCTTAGGTGACCTGAATGCAGGTGTTAGAACCTTAGGTGACCTGAAGGCAGATGTTAGAACCTTAGGTGACCTGAAAGCAGATGTTAGAACCTTAGGTGACCTGAATGCAGGTGTTAGAACCATAAGTGACCTGAAGGCAGGTGTTAGTACCTTAGGTGACTTGAAGGCAGGTGTTAGAACCTTAGGTGACCTGAAGGTAGGTGTTAGAACCTTAGGTGACCTGAATGCAGGTGTTAGAACCTTAGGTGACCTGAAGGCAGATGTTAGAACCTTAGGTGACCTGAAGGCAGATGTTAGAACCTTAGGTGACCTGAATGCAGGTGTTAGAACCATAGGTGACCTGAAGGCAGGTGTTAGTACCTTAGGTGACTTGAAGGCAGGTGTTAGAACCTTAGGTAACCTGAAGGAAGGTGTTAGAACCTTAGGTGACCTGAACGAAGGTGTTAGAACCATAGGTGACCTGAAGGCAGGTGTTAGATCCTTAGGTGACCTGAAGGCAGGTGTTAGTCCTTAGGTGACCTGAAGGCCGGTGTTAGATCCTTGGGTGACCTGAAGGCAGGTGTTAGAACCTTAGGTGACCTAAAGGCCAGTGTTAGATCCTTAGGTGACCTGAAGGCCGGTGTTGAAACATTGGGTGACCTGAAGGCAGGTGTTAGAACCTTGGGTGGCCTGAAGGTAGGTGTTAGAACCTTAGGTGACCTGAATGCAGGTGTTAGAACCTTAGGTGACCTGAAGGCAGGTGTTAGAACCTTAGGTGACCTGAAGGCATGTGTTAGAACCTTAGGTGACCTGAAAGCAGATGTTAGAACCTTAGGTGACCTGAATGCAGGTGTTAGAACCATAGGTGACCTGAAGGCAAGTGTTAGAACCATAGGTGACCTGAAGGCAGGTCTTAGAACCTTAGATGACCTAAAGGCAGGTTTAGAACCTTAGGTGACCTGAAGGAAGGTGTTAGATCCTTTGGTGACCTGAAGGCAGATGTAAGAACCTTAGATGACCTAAAGGCAGGTGTTATATCTTTGGGTGACCTGAAGGCAGGTGTTAGAATCTTAGGTGACCTGAAGACTGGTGTTAGATCCTTAGGTGACCTGAAGGCAGGAGTTAGAACCTTAGGTGACCTGAAGACAGGTGTTATATCTTTGGGTGACCTGAAGGCAGGTTTTAGAACCTTAGGTGGCCTGAAGACTGGTGTTAGAACCTTAGGCGACCTGAAGGCAGGTGTTAGAACCTTAGGTGACCTGAAGGCAGATGTTAGAACCTTAGGTGACCTGAAGGCAGGTTTTAGATCCTTAGGTGACATGAAGGCAGGTGTTAGAACCTTAGGTGACCTGAAGGAAGGTGTTAGAACCTTAGTTGACCTGAAGGCAGGTGTTAGAACCTTAGGTGACCTGAAGGAAGGTGTTAGAACCTTAGGTGACCTGAAGGAAGGTGTTAGAACCTTAGGTGACCTGAAGAAAGTTGTTAGAACCTTAGGTGACCTGAAGGCAGGTGTTAGATCCTTGGGTGACCTAAAGGCAGTTGTTAGATCCTTAGGTGACCTGAAGGCATTTGTTACAACCTTACGTGAGCTGAATGCGGGTGTTAGAATCTTAGGTGACCTGAAGGAAGGTGTTAGAATCTTAGGGTGACCTGAAGGCAGGTGTTAGAACCTTAAGTGACCTGAAGGAAGGTGTTAGAACCATAGGTTAACTGAAGACAGGTGTTAGATCCTTAGGTGACCTGAAGGCAGGTTTTTAGAACCTTAGGTGACCTGAAGGCAGGTTTTTAGAACCTTAGGTGACCTGAAGGCAGGTATTAGAACCTTAGGTGACCTGAAGGAAGATGTTAGAATCATAGGTGAACTGAAGGTCATTGTTAGAACCTTAGGTGACCTGGAGGAAGGTGTTAGAACCTTAGGTGACCTGAAGGCAGGTGTTAGATCATTAGGTGACCTGAAGGCAGGTGTTAGATCCTTAGGTGACCTAAAGGCAGGTGTTAGAACCTTAGGTGACCTGAAGGCAGATGTTAGAACCTTAGGTGACCTGAAGGCAGATGTTAGAACCTTAGGTGACCTGAATGAAGGTGTTAGAACCTTAGGTGACCTGAATGAAGGTGTTAGAACCATAGGTGACCTGAAGGCAGGTGTTAGATCCTTGGGTGACCTGAAGGCAGGTGTTTGATCCTTAGGTGACCTGAAGGCAGGAGATTGAACCTTTTGTGTCCACACAGAAATTGAGGGTTGCGTTAAACTGTTCTTTTCTAGGTTCACTTTTATGTTCCGCAGGATAACTGATGTGTAATACACTTCTCCACCTATGTCCCAAGTCTGGTCCAGGCTTTTAATGTTTTCAACCCTGCTCAGACTCTATTTACACCATCCCCTTTATCCCGATTATCACAAATTCGGCCCCATTCACACCCCATCCTTGGGTATCATTTCAGCAAATGACAAAGGGGGAGATTCTCTAAGAATCTCCGCCCCCCTTCGCCTCTCTTCGCATTTATAATTATCGCATATGTTCTAACAAAGGACAGCTCTTGCGTTAAGAGCTGTCCTCTGCGGTGAGAGGCGCCGGGTCCCAGCAGGTCCCGGCGGTTCCCCCCTCCCTCACACACCCGGCGCTGCTGCTGCGCCGGACTCTCCTCCTCTCTGCACCCGGAAGAGGATCAGTGTAGGAAGGAGGTCACAGGTCCGGGCAGCACACAGCTGGGGGGTCCGTGCGGGGCGGCGGGGGGTCGTTGTGGGGTGGCAGTGGGATGCGGTAGAAGCCCATTGGCTTCTATGGGGCATCGCCAGATTTTTCTGGCGATGCCCTCTGCCGCGGTAACCCGGCGGGGGATGCTTACAGCATCCCAAAATGCGGTAAAAACCCAGATAACGGGGTTTTTACTTTTTTTCGCTTAGAGAATCTCCCCCATAATCTCCTAGTGTCGGTGAGCTGACAATTCCTATGCTCTCATGGGAACCTAGGTCACCTGCTTACACCTCCTTTTTGGGGAACCTTTTCTACTGAGCCATTACCTGGATTAATCAGGTAATGTAAAAGGGGTATAAGTGTAAGGGCATGGAATTGCAGTGCCAGATGCCCGGTGCCTGGTGTGTGAGTGAGCAGCCAGGTCCTGTGCATCTCTTTTTGCATCATGTACATCACATGTTCAGATCACAAAACTAGGCAAAGTGTCATCTTCCTGGCATTAGATATTGTGTGCTTAGAATTACATATAGTAAGTAAGTTTTATTTATATAGCGCACTTTCTCCAACAGGACTCAAGGCGCTTTACAGACATTAAAAATAATGCACATACTGTAATACAAAGGGTTATCAGTACAAGGATCAGGCAACAATGGCAGTACAGATGTACATCACACATACAGATATGCACTAGATGCATTCTAATGAGGGACTGTTAGGATCTCCTGTGCCACGCTGTCTGGCGAGACACCACGTGACACTGGCTGGAAGGAGATAGTGACAGGACCAGGGCAGCCTCGCCAACCTGACTCCGTTGCTATCGGCTGTAATTGACGAGAGTGTGCGAGGCTAAGTTTTCACCACTAATAGCCGCGTTCGTGGGAGCCCGTTAGTCAGGCTCCCACCTCGATGCCACCTGGTCTTACGGGTATACAACTCTCACGTCAAGGCCAGAGATGAGCAAGGGGAGAACTAACTAAGGACCCTCCCAGGCGAGGTCCCTGACAGGTCTCTAGAATGGGGAACCACCAGTGGAGTGGCACCTACCTGGCCCCGGACAGTGGGGGTAACAATGCGCGGAAGATGATATACAAAAGACCTATCATGTAACAATACACACAAGATGACCCAATGCGATAACCAGTGTAACAATACACACAAGATGACTCAATAAGATAACCGGTGTAACAATACACACAAGATGACCCAATGAGATAACCAGTGTAACAATACACACAAGATGACTCAATAAGATAACCGGTGTAACAATACACACAAGATGACTCAATAAGATGACCAGTGTAACAATACACGCAAGGTGACTCAATAAGATAACCGGTGTAACAATACACACAAGATGACTCAATAAGATGCAAGCAGCAATGCAACATAAACGAATATAGATGCACTTAGCTGAACCAGGCAGCAGCAACAGACTGGTACTGGAAGCAGGCAGACTGGACCCACAGGGAGATGACAGATCATCAGCAGGCAGACAGATCCAGGGACCGGGAACACTCAGGACACGAAGCACTGAACTATAACCGGCCCTGAGTGTCCCGGGGTCTGCGCTGATAAAGGCTGCTAGTTGATTGAATTTCCCGCCCCAGGCGCCTGGCGTCCCCGTCGCCTAGGCAACCTGGGAGGGCGTTGCGGAAGCGGCCGGGAGTGCGCTCCCCGGCCGTCCGTGACGTCGGACGTGGGATGCGCGTCACCGACGCGCCCCCGTCCGACGCGGCGTCGCTCAGTGACGCGGTGGCGTCTCGGCTGCCTGGCAACAGCCGGGACGTCCCGCCGCGGCTTCCCTGCGCCAGCACCGGAGCTGCGCGCAGGGAGTCTAACAGGGACATGGACAACATATATTTACTGAGCTGTACAGCAACAGTACCAGGCAGCCATTCAGCGGCGCCACATGGTGATTGCACCAGCCAGATAGGTAGACAAGTAGAACAGTACAGATATAGGACACACACAGATATATACTAGATGTACTCTATCGAGCGACACAGACATGGGGAACATATAATTACTGAACTGTACAGCACCCAGGCAGCCATTCAGTAGCACCACATGGTGATTGTACAGCCAAATAGGTAGCAAGTAAAACCTGTACAGATATAGAACACTACGGGGGTGACACAGGGTACATTTTGGGCTAGCAGCACAGATCCTAGGCAGCCAGTAGAACAGTAGAGGGTCAAAGAAAAATACATAACTAGACATAACAGCAACAGAAGTGCAAAAACAGAGCACACTTAACAGTACAATTCTTAATACACAATACAGCTGAGATATAGGGAGGTGAGTGACACGAGATGCAGGTATAGATGGTAGGCGAGTAAGAGCTGTAATTTAAATGCAACAAGAGTGCTGTGAGAACAGGAGGGAAGAGGGCCCTGCTCCAAATAGCTTACAATCTTTGGAGCACCTGTGATTAGGCACCATTACACACAGGAGAGGGAGAGTGTATGGCACTGTGGGCTGCAGTACTGTGAGTCACAAAAAGCTATTAGGAATTGGACAGTAAAGGGGCACTGTGTGGTAAAGGGGAACTGTGTGGTAAAGAGGCACTGTGTGCTAAAGGGGCACTGTGTGGTAAAGAGGCACTGTGTAGTAAAAGAGTACTGCGTAATAAAGGAGTACTGTGTAGTAAAGGGGTACTGTTTAGTAAATTGGCACTGTGTAGTAAAGAGGCACTGTGTAGTAAAAGAGTAGTGTGTAATAAAGGGGCACTGTGTAGTAAAGAGGCACTGTGTAATAAAGGGGCACTGTGTAGTAAAGAGGCACTGTGTAATAAAGGGGCACTGTGTAATAAAGAGGAACTGTGTAAAAAAAGGGGCACAATGTTATGGTTTTGTCAGGAGTGAACCCGTAGCCAGGACTGCTGTTTAGAACAGCCACAGCGAGACCCTACTCTGCCTCTGTTGGCCCCCAAAGTTAGGTAACCGGTTCCTGCTGAACTAGGCTTCGCCTTTAGCCGACACGTTTGGAAGGGCGAGTTAAGCCCGCCCTAACTCCGGTGCAGCCAGGAGTTATGATGTGACAAGGAACCGGGACCTCCTAAGGGTACAGCCAAAAGGAGAACTGGCTAGGGAATCTGACTGTAAATTAACAAAAAGGGAACTTGCCCAACTAACTACGCTGCTAAGCGCCAGCGACCTAGTCGCCAACCACCAGCGACCGAGTCGCATACACAGAAAAAGTACACCATGCAAAATCACACAACAAACAGTACGAACACTACATTAAACACAGAATAAAGGGTACTTGTTTCCTAGCACGGCCACCATCGGGGGTAATCGTGTACCTTAACTTAAGGTACACGATTACCCCCGATGGACCCGATTTTCTTTGAAATCAGGTCCATTTTGCCGGTCGGGTGCATTAACATGGCACGCGACCAACGCGATGCACCCGATTTTCCCATAGGGTTCAATGTTTAAATATTTTTAACATTGTAATCGCGTTCATCGCGTCGGTCTTGTGCCATTATAATGGCACAAGATGCGATGGACGTGATTAAGCACATTTTACATAGCTATCAATGGGAAATGGGCCAATATGGCCCATTACTCATTGTATATGCCCCCCCATTGTGAACGTCACCCCACGATTGACGCCAACCCGAAGCGTGGCGAGCGTAGCGAGCCCACGAGGGGCGGTGGTACGCGTCCTCCGACCTTTTCATTCCCCTACTATCCACGTCGGCGTGGAGTTGAGAATATAAAGTGTGGCAAGAGCAGCGAGCCAAGAGCCCCGCGAGGGGACGCGTATACCTGTGAAGTTGCGCTCGCCACGCTTCGGGTTGGCGTCAATCGTGGGGTGCCATTGAGGGGGTTAAAATTGGAGTCTAGGGAGACTTTTACATTGAATCCAATGTAAAATAGGGTCCCAGGGACCCTAATCACATTTCAATCAATGTAAAAATCGGGACCATCGCGTCGGTCGCATCGCATGCGATTTGGTCGCAAGCGTTGCAATCGATGCGATGCGACCGACCCGATCAACATCGGTGTGGCCGTTCTAGGAAACAAGTACCGAATAAAGTGCCAGGGGGCATGGCCTCAGAACTAGGCAAATAAGGCTACAGCGAATAGCTGAAGGCACTTCCCAGCGAGCAACTGGGTAAGGTCAGAAAACAATAAGGATCTCAGAACGGGTCAGAAATACAAGACCCGTTCTGAGATCCTTATCTCCTGGTATCTGTGAGGGGTACTCACAGATACCAGGAGAGAAAGCACCGCACAAGAAACTGCAGGGAACTCCAAACAGATATTCCCTGGAGCCGGGACAGAGAACAGGCAGGAACCACTGTCACAGGGACTATCACCGGTGGGGCTGTGAGGGGCTGGAGTCCTTAAATAGAAAGTGGGCGTCCATCCCTACTTCCATTAGCCAATGGAGGACTGGACGCTACAGGTCCACCTAATGCAGCCCTAATTGTGCGGGCGACAGCGTCCGTTGCTAGGCAACGGCGATGCCGTAGAGAGCTTCCGGGTGCCGGGTCCTACTGGCTTCCGGCCAACCCCGGGTGTGACGCTGTGGAGTGAAGGAGCTGCGCCCGGCCGTGGCGTCCCATGGCATCCCTGGTTGCCAAGCAACCGGACAGCGAAACGTCAGGGCGCGCGGCCGGGATGCACCGCAGACCCCTCCAGCACGTCGCCGGAGCTCGGCGCACAACACACTGTGTAATAAAGGGGCACTATGTAATAAAGGGGCACTGTGTAGTAAAGGGGCACTGTGTAATAAAGGTGCACTGTGTGGTAAAGGGGCACTATATAATAAAGGGGCACTGTGTAATAAATAGGCACTCTGTAGTAAAGGGGCACTGTGTAATAAAGGGTTACTGTGCAATAAAGGGTTACTGTGCAATAAAGGGGCACTGTGCAGTAAAGGGTTACTGTGCAATAAAGGGGCACTTTGTAGTAAAGGGGCACTGTGTAGTAAAGGGGCACTGTGTAATAAAGGGGCACTGTGCATAAATGGGCACTGTGTAGTAAAGAGTTACTGTGCAATAAAGGGGCACTGTGCAATAAAGGGGCACTGTGCAATAAAGGGGCACTGTGCAATAAAGGGGCACCGTGCATAAAGGGGCACTGTGTAGTAAAGAGTTACTGTGCAATAAAGGGGCACTGTGTAATAAAGGGGCACTGTGTAGTAAAGAGTCAATGTATAGTAAAGGGTTACTGTGCAATAAAGGGGCACTGTGTAGGAAAGGGGCACTGTGCAATAAAGGAGCACTGTGCAATAAAGGGGCACTGTGCAGTAAAGAGGCACTTCGTAATAAAGGGGCACTGTGCAATAAAGGGGCACTGTGTAGTAAAGGGGCACTGTGTAGTAAAGGGTTACTGTGTAATAAAGGGTTACTGTGTAATAAAGGGGCACTGTGTAGTAAAGGGGCACTTCGTAATAAAGGGGCACTGTGCAATAAAGGGGCACTGTGCAGTAAAGGGGCACTGTGTAATAAAGGGGCACTGTGTAGTAAAGGGTTACTGTGTAATAAAGGGGCATTGTGTAATAAAGAGGCACTGTGTAGTAAAGGGGCACTGTGTAGTAAAGAGTTACTGTGCAATAAAGGGTCACTGTGTAGTAAAAGGGCACTGTGTAATAAAGGGGTACTGTGTAATAAAGGGTCACTGTGTAGTAAAGGGTTACTGTGCAATAAAGGGGCACTGCGCAATAAAGGGGCACTGTGTAGGAAAGGGTTACTGTGCAATAAAGGGGCACTGTGTAATAAAGGGGCACTGTTTAGTAAAGGGGCACTGTGTAGTAAAGGGGCACTGTGCAATAAAGGGGCACTGTGTAATAAAGGGGCACTGTGTAGTAAAGAGTTACTGTGCAATAAAGGGGCACTGTGCAATAAAGGAGCACTGTGTAATAAAGGGACACTGTGTAATAAAGGGGCACTGTGTAATAAAGGGTCTCTGTGTAGTAAAGGGTTACTGTGCAATAAAGGGGCACTGTGTAGAAAACGGTTACGGTGCAATAAGGGGGCACTGTGCAATAAAGGGTTAGTGTGCAATAAAGGGGCACTGTGCAATAAAGGGTTAGTGTGCAATAAAGGGGCACTGTGCAGTAAAGGGGCACTTCGTAATAAAGGGGCACTGTGTAGTAAAGGGGCACTGTGTAATAAAGGGGCACTGTGTATTAAAGGGGCACTGTGCATAAAGGGACACTGTGTAGTAAAGAGTTACTGTGCAATAAAGGGGCACTGTGTAATAAAGGGTCAATGTATAGTAAAGGGTTACTGTGCAATAAAGGGGCACTGTGTAGGAAAGGGTTACTGTGCAATAAAGGGGCACTGTGCAATAAAGGGGCACTGTGCAATAAAGGGTTACTGTGCAATAAAGGGGCACTGTGCAGTAAAGAGGCACTTCGTAATAAAGGGGCACTGTGCAATAAAGGGGCACTGTGTAGTAAAGGGGCACTGTGTAATAAAGGGGCACTGTGTAGTAAAGGGTTACTGTGTAATAAAGGGTTACTGTGTAATAAAGGGGCACTGTGTAGTAAAGGGGCACTGTGCAATAAAGGGGCACTGTGCAGTAAAGGGGCACTGTGTAATAAAGAGGCACTGTGTAGTAAAGGGGCACTGTGTAGTAGAGTTACTGTGCAATAAAGGGTCACTGTGTAGTAAAAGGGCACTGTGTAATAAAGGGGGACTGTGTAATAAAGGGTCACTGTGTAGTAAAGGGTTACTGTGCAATAAAGGGGCACTGCGCAATAAAGGGGCACTGTGTAGGAAAGGGTTACTGTGCAATAAAGGGGCACTGTTTAGTAAAGGGGCACTGTGCAATAAAGGGGCACTGTGTAGTAAAGGGTTACTGTGTAATAAAGGGGCACTGTGTAGTAAAGAGTTACTGTGCAATAAAGGGGCACTGTGCAATAAAGGGGCACTGTGTAATAAAGGGACACTGTGTAATAAAGGGGCACTGTATAATAAAGGGTCACTGTGTAGTAAAGGGTTACTGTGCAATAAAGGGGCACTGTGTAGAAAAGGGTTACTGTGCAATAAAGGGGCACTGTGCAATAAAGGGGCACTGTGTAATAAAGGGGCACTGTGTAGTAAAGGGTTACTGTGTAATAAAGGGGCACTGTGTAGTAAAGAGTTACTGTGCAATAAAGGGGCACTGTGCAGAAAAGGGGCACTTCGTAATAAAGGGGCACTTCATAGTAAAGGGGCACTGTGTAATAAAGGGGCACTGTGTAGTAAAGGGTTACTGTGTAATAAAGGGGCACTGTGTAATAAAGAGGTACTGTGTAGTAAAGGGGCACTGTGTAGTAAAGAGTTACTGTGCAATAAAGGGGCACTGTGTAATAAAGGGGCACTGTGTAGTAAAGGGTTACTGTGTAATAAAGGGGCACTGTGTAATAAAGAGGCACTGTGTAGTAAAGGGGCACTGTGTAGTAAAGAGTTACTGTCCAATAAAGGGGCACTGTGCAGTAAAAGGGCACTGTGTAATAAAGGGGCACTGTGTAATAAAGGGTCACTGTGTAGTAAAGGGTTACTGTGCAATAAAGGGGCACTCTGCAATAACAGGGCACTATGAAGGAAAGGGTTACTGTGCAATAAAGGGGCACTGTGTAATCAAGGGACACTGTGTAGTAAAGGGGCACTTCGTAATAAAGGGGTACTGTGCAATAAAGGGGCACTGTGTAGTAATAGGGTTACTGTGTAATAAAGGGGCACTGTGTAGTAATAGGGTTACTGTGTAGTAAAGGGGCACTGTGTAGTAGAGGGGCACTGTGTAATAAAGGGTTACTGTGTAGTAAAGGGTTACTGTGCAATAAAGGGGCACTGTGCAATAAAGGGGCACTGTGTAGGAAAGGGTTACTGTGCAATAAAGGGGCACTGTGTAGTAAAGGGGCACTTCGTAATAAAGGGGCACTGTGCAATAAAGGGGCACTGTGCAGTAAAGGGTTACTGTGTAATAAAGGGTTACTGTGTAATAAAGGGGCACTGTGTAGTAAAGGGGCACTGTGTAATAAAGGGTTACAGTGTAATTAAGGGGCACTGTGTAATAAAGGGGCACTGTGTAATAAAGGGTTACTGTGTAGTAAAGGGTTACTGTGTAGTAAAGGGGCACTGTGTAATAAAGGGACACTGTGTAGTAAAGGGGCACTGTGTAATAAAGGGGCATTGTGTAGTAAAGGGGCACTGTGTAATAATGGGGCACTGTGCAGTAAAGGGTTACTGTGTAATAAAGGGGCACTGTGTAGTAAAGAGGCACTGTGTAGTAAAGGGGCACTGTGTAGTAAAGGGGCACTGTGTAATAAAGGGGCATTGTTTAGTAAAGGGGCACTGTGTAATAAAGGGGCACTGTGTAATAAAGGGACACTGTATAATAAAGGGACACTGTGTAGTAAAGGGGCACTGTGTAATAAAGGGGCATTGTGTAGTAAAGGGGCACTGTGTAATAATGGGGCACTGTGCAGTAATGGGTTACTGTGTAGTAAAGGGGCACTGTGTAGTAAAGAGGCACTGTGTAGTAAAGGGGCACTGTGTAGTAAAGGGGCACTGTGTAATAAAGGGGCACTGTGTAATAAAGGGGCACTGTGTAATAAAGAGGCACTGTGTAGTAAAGGGGCACTGTGTAGTAAAGGGGCACTGTGTAATAAAGGGGCACTGTGTAATAAAGGGGCACTGTGTAATAAAGGGGCATTGTTTAGTAAAGGGGCACTGTGTAATAAAGGGGCACTGTGTAATAAAGGGGCACTGTATAATAAAGAGGCACTGTGTAGTAAAGGGGCACTGTGTAGTAAAGGGTTACTGTGTAGTAAATGGGGTAATGTGTAGTAAATGGGGTAATGTGTAGTAAAGGGGCACTGTGTAATAAAGGGGCACTGTGTAATAAAGGGGCACTGTGTAGTAAAGGGGCACTGTGTAATAAAGGGGCACTGTGTAGTAAATGGGGTAATGTGTAGTAAATGGGGTAATGTGTAATAAAGGGGCACTGTGTAATAAATGGGGTAATGTGTAGTAAATGGGGTAAATGGGGTAATGTGTAGTAAAGGGGCTCTGTGTAGTAAATGGGGTAATGTGTAATAAAGGGGCACTGTGTAGTAAATGGGGCACTGTGCAGTAAATGGGGTAATGTGTAGTAAATGGGGTAATGTGTAGTAAATGGGGTAATGTGTAGTAAATGGGGTAATGTGTAGTAAATGGGGTAATGTGTAGTAAATGGGGTAAATGGGGTAATGTGTAGTAAATGGGGTAATGTGTAGTAAATGGGGTAATGTGTAGTAAATGGGGTAATGTGTAGTAAATGGGGTAATGTGTAGTAAAGGGGTAATGTGTAGTAAATGGGGTAAATGGGGTAATGTGTAGTAAATGGGGCACTGTGTAGTAAATGGGGTAATGTGTAGTAAAGGGGTAATGTGTAGTAAATGGGGTAAATGGGGTAATGTGTAGTAAATGGGGCACTGTGTAGTAAATGGGGTAATGTGTAGTAAATGGGGTAATGTGTAGGAATGGGGTAATGTGTAGTAAATGGGGTAATGTGTAGTAAATGGGGTAAATGGGGCACTGTGTAGTAAATGGGGTAATGTGTAGTAAATGGGGTAATGTGTAGTAAGCTGGACGGCCCCATTTCCAGAGGGTGGGTTCTGTACATGCGCGGATATCACTCTCGTCTAGGCGTTTGTAGGGATCGGTTAGGGAGGGGAATGCGCCGGTGCCAGCAGCAGGGGAACGACCAGCATTTTATGGGCGTTCTCCTGAAAATGCTGGGTGTTCCCCTGGGAATGCAGGCGGGTCGATCACATGACATCAGTGCCCACCTCCTTTTCGGCCGTCTCCAGTGGAATATAAGTCAGTTCAGTGCCCGGCAACCATCCAATGATTTCTCTCTCCTTCGGACGCACGTGAGGGTAAGTGTTTTCGTACATCCGTATGCTAGTGAGGGGATGCAGGCGGTGATGACCTGATAGCAATCAGGTCCGAATCAGGCCCCAAATGTGCACCCAAACAATCTCCCCACACGTCTGAGGCAGACAGGGCATTGAGTGCAGCAACATGCACCTCCACCTGCGGAGTCATGTGACTGATGACACGTCATGCGGCTTTATCTGTGTGATTATGTCAGAAATAACAAGGTCAGGCCACACACTGCCGTCACCCGGCAAACACTGGGATTGCCCAACAGAACCTGGTTCACCTGTGACTGTAACAGACGCCCTCAGTGTCTCCGAGTGGCCCGGCCGGGCGGGTTGTGAATCCAATGTCTTCAATTCCAGCGACCTTTGGAAGCCACTGTAATGGCAGCAGCGACAATTTAATAACATTATTTTTACTACGATAGTTTTCATGTTTTCAACCCCTTATTGAATTATTTTAGTATCGTCTGAATGAAGTAAAGGGACGTGGAGCAGTTCATGTGAAAAGTAACCTGGGGCCTGATTCAAGGTCAGTCAGTCCCCGGCGTATTCGCGGCTCTGAGCATGTGAATGGCCGTTGTACGAATGCCTTCTTCGACTTTCACAGTCGCCAATGCGTTCATTTGGGTGGGGGAGGGAGGCGGGTGGGGGGTGTCTGTAGGGGAACGCCTAGCATTGTCTGGGCATTTCCTTGGACGACAGCGCCAGCCCCGCCTTCTGCGATATGCAGAGGAAAACAAAGTCAGTTTAGACAGGAGAAATTTATGGCATACCTCCCAACTGTCCATCATGACGTTTTGTCCCACGTCCCATCCAGGGCCGGCAGTGTCCTGCGGTTCGGGGGCAGTTGGGAGTCCCCCATTATAGCAGTGATGTGCAGGAGACGGGGGACAGTGGGCATGGCCAGAAGCTCTCATAGGGCCTGATTCTGCGCTGGAGACGGAGGGACAGTGGGCATGGCCAGGAGCTCTCATAGGGCCTGATTCTGCGCAGGAGACGGAGGGACAGTGGGCATGGCCAGGAGCTCTCATAGGGCCTGATTCTGCGCAGGTGACGGAGGGACAGTGGGCATGGCCAGGAGCTCTCATAGGGCCTGATTCCACGCAGGAGACAGAGGGACAGTGGGCATGGCCAGGAGCTCTCATAGGGCCTGATTCTGCACAGGAGACGGGGGACAGTGGGCATGGCCAGGAGCTCTCATAGGAACTGATTCTGCGCAGGTGACGGAGGGACAGTGGGCGTGGCCAGGAGCTCTCATATGGCCTGATTCTGTGCAGGAGACGGAGGGACAGTGGGCATGTCCAGGAGCTCTCATTTGGCCTGATTCTGTGCAGGTGATGGGGGGACAGTGGGCATGGCCAGGAGCTCTCATAGGGCCTGATTCTGCGCAAGAGATGGAGGGACAGTGGGCATGGCCAGGAGCTCTCATAGGGCCTGATTCTGCGCAGGAGACGGAGGGACAGTGGGCATGGCCAGGAGTTCTCATAGGACCTGATTCTGCGCTGGTGACGGAGGGACAGTGGGCATGGCCAGGAGCTCTCATAGGGCATGATTCTGCGCAGGAGATGGAGGGACAGTGGGCATGGCCAGGAGCTCTCATAGGGCCTGATTCTGTGCAGGAGACGATGGGACAGTGGGCATGGCCAGAAGCTCTCATAGGGCCTGATTCTGCGCAGGAGACGGAGGGACAGTGGGCATGGCCAGAAGCTCTCATAGGGCCTGATTCTGCGCAGTAGACGGAGGGACAGTGGGCATGGCCAGGAGCTCTCATAGGGCCTGATTCTGCGCAGGAGACGGAGGGACAGTGGGCATGGCCAGGAGCTCCCATAGGGCCTGATTCTGCTCAGGAGACAGAGGGACAGTGGGCATGGCCAGAAGCTCTCATAGGGCCTGATTCTGCGCTGGTGACGGAGGGACAGTGGGCATGGCCAGGAGCTCTCATAGGGCCTGATTCTGCGCTGGTGACGGAGGGACAGTGGGCGTGGCCAGGAGCTCTCATAGGGCCTGATTCTGCTCAGGAGACAGAGGGACAGTGGGCATGGCCAGGAGCTCTCATAGGACCTGATTCTGTGTAGGAGACGGAGGGACAGTGGGCATGGCCAGGAGCTCTCATAGGGCCTGATTCTGCGCTGGAGACGGAGGGACAGTGGGCATGGCCAGGAGCTCTCATAGGGCATGATTCTGCGCAGGAGAGGGAGGGACAGTGGGCATGGCCAGGAGCTCTCATAGGGCCTGATTCTGCGCAGGAGACGGAGGGACAGTGGGCATGGCCAGGAGCTCTCATAGGGCCTGATTCTGCACAGGAGACGGAGGGACAGTGGGCATGGCCAGGAGCTCTTATAGGGCCTGATTCTGGGCAGTAGACGGAGTGGGCATGGCCAGGAGCTCTTATAGGGCCTGATTCTGGGCAGTAGACGGAGGGACAGTGGGCATGGCCAGGAGCTCTCAAATGGCCATGTGATGTGTCCCATCACATTGTAAATCGCCGAGACCATCTGCAGTTAGGGTTTGCTCATAGGGGCAGGGGCCGATAACCATGCCACAATGCATGGCTTCACCCCGGGACACTGACGGCTCTCGGTAGGAGTTGGAACAGTCCCGGAAAAAATGGGACTGTCCAGCCAAAATAGGGCAAGTTGTGAGGTACTTATAGGCAAATCTAGAATTATGGTAATGGCTGGTCCCAGAGCTAGACATAATAGTAGGGGGAACTTTGCGCGGCGCAGACGCGCGGCAAAAAGGGGGCGTGGCCTCATGGGAAGGAGGCGTGGCATCACAAAAAGGGGTTGTGGTATTACACTTTAGACCACGGGTGTCAAACACACGGCCCGCGTCATGTGGCCCGCGCAGCCGCCGCCAGCCTTCACCTTTTATTCTCTTTTTTTTAGATCTTTTTTGAGAGGTTTTTTTTGCACTGCCGGCGGCCATGTTCCTGTGGTCTTTTAAGATGTCTGCGGCCACAGGAACATGGCCGCCGGCCTCCAAGGCTACGTGGAGAAGGGCCCGGCAGCCTGTTCCCTCTTATCGAGGCAGACACTGGGTGGGGACGTCATGAAGATGACACCTCCCACCCACGCGTCTGCAGAGAGGAAGGAAGGCAGGCCGAGTCGTGGGAGCGCAGCAGGACAGGCCGCGGCGCAGAGAGTGGAATTGAAATTACTGGAGCCGCAGAAGCAGTAAAGGAGCCTGAGGGATAAAATACAGTAAGTTACATAAAAAAACAATATATCTGGTGGTGGTGTCATGGCATTACTTTTATATTATACAGGGGGAGCAGCCTGTGGTGTCATTATTATTGTACAGGGGGAGCAGCCTGTGGTGTCATGGCATTATGCCATGACACCACAGGCTGCTCCCCCTGTATAATAATGCCATGACACCACAGGCTGCTCCCCCTGTATAATATAAAAGTAATGCCATGACACCACAGGCTGCTCCCTATGTATAATAATAATAATGCAATGACACCACAGGCTAAATGTGTGCCCCTGCTTCCGAACCAAAAAAAATATATACAGTATATATATAATTATTTTTTTTTTGGGGGGGGGGGGGGGGGCACTAAATGTATGTCTTGCCCCGGGCACCAGAAACCCTAGTTTCGGCCCTTGCCATTACAAATGATGCCGTACACCATAGTACACATTACACATGATGCCGCACACCATAGTACCCATTACACATGATGCCGTGCACCATAGTACCCATTACACATGATGCCGCGCACCATAGTACCCATTACACATGATGCCGTGCACCATAGTACCCATTACACATGATGCCGCACACCATAGTACACATTACACATGATGCTGCACACCATAGTACCCATTACACATGATGCCGCACACATAATGCCCCTTACACATGATGCTGCACACCATAGTACCCATTACACATGATGCCGCACACATAATGCCCCTTACACATGATGCTGCACACCATAGTACCCATTACACATGATGCCGCACACCATAGTACACATTACACATGATGCCACACACCATAGTACCCATTACACATGATGCCGTGCACCATAGTACCCATTACACATGATGCCGCGCACCATAGTACCCATTACACATGATGCCGTGCACCATAGTACCCATTACACATGATGCCGCACACCATAGTACACATTACACATGATGCCGCACACCATAGCACCCATTACACATGATGCAGCACACCATAGTACCCATTACACATGATGCTGCACACCATAGTACCCATTAAACATGATGCTGCACACCATAGTACCCATTACACATGATGCCGCGCACCATAGTACCCATTACACATGATGCCGTGCACCATAGTACCCATTACACATGATGCTGCGCACCATAGTACACATTACACATGATGCCGTGCACCATAGTACCCATTACACATGATGCCGCACACCATAGTACCCATTACACATGATGCTGCGCACCATAGTACACATTACACATGATGCCGCACACCACAGTACCCATTACACCAGATGCCGCGCACCATAGTACCCATTACACATGATGCCGCACACCATAGTACCCATTACACATGATGCCGCACACCATAGTACCCATTACACATGATGCCGCACACCATAGCACCCATTACACATGATGCCGTGCACCATAGTACCCATTACACATGATGCCGCACACCATAGTACCCATTACACATGATGCTGCGCACCATAGTACACATTACACATGATGCCGCACACCACAGTACCCATTACACCTGATGCCGCGCACCATAGTACCCATTACACATGATGCCGCGCACCATAGTACCCATTAAACATGATGCTGCACACCATAGTACCCATTACACATGATGCCGCGCACCATAGTACCCATTACACATGATGCCGTGCACCATAGTACCCATTACACATGATGCCGCGCACCATAGTACACATTACACATGATGCCGCACACCATAGCACCCATTACACATGATGCAGCACACCATAGTACCCATTACACATGATGCTGCACACCATAGTACCCATTACACATGATGCCGCGCACCATAGTACCCATTACACATGATGCCGTGCACCATAGTACCCATTACACATGATGCCGTGCACCATAGTACACATTACACATGATGCCGCACACCATAGCACCCATTACACATGATGCAGCACACCATAGTACCCATTACACATGATGCTGCGCACCATAGTACACATTACACATGATGCCGCACACCATAGTACCCATTACACATGATGCCGCACACCATAGTACCCATTACACATGATGCCGCGCACCATAGTACACATTACACATGATGCCGTGCACCATAGTACACATTACACATGATGCCGCACACCATAGTACCCATTACACATGATGCTGCACACATAATGCCCCTTACACATGATGCCTCGTACCATAGTACCCATTACACATGATGCCGTGCACCATAGTACACATTACACATGATGCCGTGCACCATAGTACCCATTACACATGATGCTGCACACCATAGTACCCATTACACATGATGCCGCACACCATAGTACACATTACACATGATGCCGTGCACCATAGTACCCATTACACATGATGCCGCACACCATAGTACACATTACACATGATGCCGCACACCATAGTACCCATTACACATGATGCCGCACACCATAGTACCCATTACACATGATGCTGCACACCATAGTACCCATTACACATGATGCCGCACACCATAGTACACATTACACATGATGCCGCACACCATAGTACCCATTACACATGATGCCGCACACCATAGTACACATTACACATGATGCCGCACACCATAGTACCCATTACACATGATGCCGCGCACCATAGTACCCATTACACATGATGCCGCGCGCCATAGTACCCATTACACATGATGCCGCACACCATAGTACCCATTACACATGATGGTGGTGACGAGTAAAGAGAACTCTAAAAGGAATGGGGAGCCAGTGAAGAGATAGACAGAGGGGGGAGGCGGAGGCAGAGCGGCGGGAGAGGAAGATGAGCCTAGCAGCAGTGTTAAGAATGGATTGGAGAGGTGCGAGGCGGGTGAGAGGTAGCCCAGAGAGAAGGATGTTGCAGTAGTCAAGGCGGGAGATGACAAGAGAGTGAATGAGAATTTTGGTCGCGTCAGTGGAGAGGAATGGTCTGATGCGTGAGATGTTGTGGAGGTGGAAGCGGGAAGACTGTGAGAGAGCACGAATGTGGGGGGTGAAAGAGAGGGAGGAGTCAATGATGACACCGAGGCAGCGCGTTTGGTCGGTGGAGGTGATCTCGGTTTCACCAATGCTGATGGAGATAGTGGGAGAAGAGGGGATGTTCGGGGGATGGAAGATTAGAAGTTCAGTTTTAGCCATGTAAAGTTTCAGGAATGTTGGGTCATCCAGGCTGAGATGGCCGTGAGGCATTCGGAGACCTTGGACAGGAGTGATGGGGATAGGTCGGGGGAGGAGAGATAGATTAGGGTATCATCATTACACATGATGTACCCATTACACATGTTGCCGCACACCATAGTACCCATTACACATGATGCCGCACACCATAGTACCCATTACACATGATGCCGCACACATAATGCCCCTTACACATGATGCCGCGCACCATAGTACCCATTACACATGATGCCGCACACCATAGTACCCATTACACATGATGCCGTGCACCATAGTACCCATTACACATGATGCCGCGCACCATAGTACCCATTACACATGATGCCGCTCACCATAGTACCCATTACACATGATGCCGCGCACCATAGTACCCATTACACATGATGCCGTGCACCATAGTACCCATTACACATGATGCCGCACATCATAGTACCCATTACACATGATGCCGTGCACCATAGTACCCATTACACATGATGCCGCACATCATAGTACCCATTACACATGATGCCGCACACCATAGTACCCATTACACATGATGCCGCACACCATAGTACCCATTACACATGATGCCGCACACCATAGTACCCATTACACATGATGCCGCGCGCCATAGTACCCATTACACATGATGCCGCGCGCCATAGTACCCATTACACATGATGCCGCGCACCATAGTACCCATTACACATGATGCCGCACACCATAGTACCCATTACACATGATGCCGCTCACCATAGTGCCCATTACACATGATGCCGCGCACCATAGTACCCATTACACATGATGATGCGCACCATAGTACCCCTTACACATGATACCGCACACCATAGTACCCATTACACATGATGCCGCGCGCCATAGTACCCATTACACATGATGCCGCGCACCATAGTACCCATTACACATGATGCCGCGCACCATAGTACCCATTACACATGATGCCGCACACCATAGTACCCATTACACATGATGCCGCACACCATAGTACCCATTACACATGATGTCACACACCATAGTACCCATTACACATGATGCCGCACACCATAGTACCCATTACACATGATGTCGCGCACCATAGTACCCATTACACATGATGCTGCACACCATAGTACCTATTACACATGATGCCGCACACCATAGTACCCATTACACATGATGCCGCTCACCATAGTGCCCATTACACATGATGCCGCGCACCATAGTACCCATTACACATGATGATGCGCACCATAGTACCCCTTACACATGATACCGCACACCATAGTACCCATTACACATGATGCCGCGCGCCATAGTACCCATTACACATGATGCCGCGCACCATAGTACCCATTATACATGATGCCGCGCACCATAGTACCCATTACACATGATGCCGCACACCATAGTACCCATTACACATGATGCCGCACACCATAGTACCCATTACACATGATGTCACACACCATAGTACCCATTACACATGATGCCGCACACCATAGTACCCATTACACATGATGTCGCGCACCATAGTACCCATTACACATGATGCTGCACACCATAGTACCTATTACACATGATGCCATACACCACAGTACCCATTACACATGATGCCGCACACCATAGTACCCATTACACATGATGCCATACACCACAGTACCCATTACACATGATGCCGCACACCATAGTACCCATTACACATGATGCTGCACACATAGTACCCATTACACATGATGCTGCACACATAATGTCCCTTACACATGATGCTGCACACATAATGCCGCTTACACATGATGCTGCACACATAATGCCCCTTACACATGATGCTGCACACTTAATGCCCCTTACACATGATGCCGCACACCATAGTACCCATTACACATGATGCTGCACACATAGTACCCATTACACATGATGCTGCACACATAATGCTCCTTACACATGATGCTGCACACATAATGTCCCTTACACATGATGCTGCACACATAATGCTCCTTACACATGATGCTGCACACATAATGCTCCTTACACATGATGCTGCACACATAATGTCCCTTACACATGATGCTGCACACATAATGCCGCTTACACATGATGCTGCACACATAATGCCCCTTACACATGATGCTGCACACTTAATGCCCCTTACACATGATGCATCACACATAATGCCCCTTACACATTATGCTGCACACTGTAATGCCCCTTACACAGTAAGCCACACATTATGCGTAATGCCCCCACATATCGCCACTTGTAGCATCCCTTAAGAAATGCCCCCAAAAGTGCCACTTACTGTAAATATTTATATGAGCCTTCGCTGCTGCTGCAGGGAGAGATGGAGAGCGGAGCAGCTGCTTCTATGGCGAGAGGAGCAGAGCGCAGCGCAGAGCACGCTCCCACTCCCCTCCTGGTGTCCCCTCTAGCCGAGTGGACATTTGAAATATTGTGCGCGCTGTTGTTGTGCGTGACGTCGGGGGAGCACGCCGGGCGCCGGCACCACATGGTTAAAGGGGGAGCGGGCTGAGGTGAAAGCGGGGAAAATAATTGGAGCGGAAGCTGCAGGGGTGACAGCCATTGACAGAGAGCAGGGGGCTGCCCGGCTGTATTCAGAGCACTGCAGGTCACGGCTGTTTGAAATAATACCCCTTTCACAACCGAAAATGCAGGGATTTAACCGGGAATATGGTGCATTTTCTGGTGTGAGGGGGAGAGACAACCATTTCTCCTCTCCCTACCCCCCTTTAACCAACCAGCTATATCTTCGGAACCAACTGACCCATTTACATGAGACAAGAATCATATTGAAGAACTTTTGAGTTGGCTTTGAATGATTTTGGTCCTGTGAAACTGGGCTGTTTGGTTCCAGAGAAATCTGTCCTCAAAGAACATAAACAGTCATGAAATTACATTTAAGAAATAAAAAAAATGGTTTAACCTCAATATCCCTGGAACCAATTAACCCAAATGGATCCAGCCTGGTATCAGATTGAAGGCCCAGCGATTTGGGTTCGACTTAGATCAACCTCGAGCTTCAGTGATGCCGAAGGGGGAACTGGCAGCCGTTGAACTGGGTGGGGGTCGGAATTAGCGGGTCCCATGTTATTAGTTAGGGAAAATGTTCCAGCTTTGCCTGGCAGTATCTCTGGTTCCCAGGGGGCTAGAGACACGGGGCTGGGCTCGTTGGAAAGCCCCATCCCTCAGCTACAAAATGGGCTAATTGGATTACTCCCGACGGTCCAGTAATTAAGCCAGGTGTCTGGATTCCGGACGGGTGGCGTTCCTGCACTATGCAATGTCCGGGAACAGAGCAGGGAGGGAAAGTCGGGTAGCCACGATGCCAGCAAAGATAATAGCGCTGGCCCAACGATAAGATAGAATAGCAGGTCTGTGGCTAATTTAATAGTTTTTACCCTTTCAATTGTTGTATGGCCACAGGGCCAGAGGATCCCTGGATCTAGTACGTGAAAGCTGGGAAGGAAGTTTTATTGATCATAATCAACCCATCCTGCAATACATGACAAATATACAGGAACGGATGACAAGGTTAATGGCCTTAATGCGAGAAAGCTACCATGTGGCACAGGATCGGCCATCTGAATGGTATAACCAGAGTGCGAGACCCAAGGAGTCACACCATGGTCAGCAAGTAATGGTGCTTATCCCAGGACGTAAGGATAGATTGCAGGCTACCTGGGACGGGCCTTATGTTGTGGGGAAACAGGTAACCCCAATGAATTACCTGGTTGCCCTGGATAAGGGTGGCCGACATATCAGGACCGTTCCTATTAATCGTCTGAAAGCTTATGTGCAAAGAAATGTAGCAGCAATGGTGGTATGCTGTACGCCCATGGAGGACCACGGGTTAGGATTGGAGGCAGTCCAACACAGGAAAACACCTAGTGCTGCTCAACATTGGGACATGGGGAAAGTGTTAAAGGGGACCACCACCCTCACTCCACATCGCACCTGGTCCAGGTCACATGGCTGGTCCTGGACTAGGACCCAACCCTGCTCCCTTGATTTAAGAAGAGGGAGGTATGTGACAGAATGGACTGTCCCTGGACCATTCTGACAATATTGTGCTATAGTTCTTAAACAGATCCAGGTGTGATGTTTTATTTGGGACCAGTCACTCACTGTAAAAACACTAAGGACATGAAGCTGGGAGCAGCTGGAGCAGAGGTTGCAGAGCTGGGGAGGGCTTAAAGCCCCTCTGCAGGTTGTGGCCTGGTCCACCGGACGTAGCCGGAGACTCAATTTCTGCTGTGCCCGGGACGTCGCGTGGCCGTGGGTGGACACCGGTGCTCCCCAGCACACGCCGACTGCCGCTCGGGGAAAGGAGAGGACAGCGGGCACCCCACTGACACCCAGATACCTGCCAGGAGTGGGCGGCCGCCGCCATTCGGGCCGCAGCCACAAGTACAAGCACCCGACCACCCCCCGCCCTCAACTATAACCCAGCCCTCCCCACATATCCCACCACCAGTTCCAGAGCTCACATGGGGGCACCTGGTGGGCACAGGTGTCTCCCCATAATTAACAAGCTTCCAATTTCAATGGCTGATTGCAGCATATTTACAGGATAGAGCTGTGTTCTGAAGTATTGGGGGACCACATCAGCAATCTGGTATTGGAGGGGAATATCCCTGTACCCCATCCCAGCTGATTTCCCCACCCTGCATTAACTGCTGTTGGGGACGCAACATCACTAACTACCCCTGGCTACCTCTGCCAGCCACAGTATGTCTGGAACCTGACCCCTCTCCTTACAATCTATGACTGCCCCCCCCCCCTCGTTGTACACATCCTGCTTGAACCACCAGCCTCCCTCATTGGGGAGTGACTCTGTACACACCTACCTATTGTGCCCTGGGCCTATCAGGACTCTTATTCTGCACCTTTATATTGTGAATGTATACCTACATATGGACTATGGCCTGCTGTTACACTGTAATGTAATAGGCCTGTATCCTTCAATTCCCAATAGGTCTGGCACTACCCTACCCCAGCCTGCTCCATGATGTGACCATCGCTATGCAATTTTTGATATTTTAAACCTCACACATATAGCCTTCCTATTACGCTGATTGTGCTCTTACATCTGATACCTACATCGCAGTGGTACCTCTGTTTATGAAAAGTTCCTGGTACCCCTACCAATGTCCGCGGTGGACCCAGTTTTAGTTCACTCTGAGGCTACCACGTGTGGACATTCCTCTGATTCAGATCACTCATCTACCAGATCTTCCTCATAGAAAAAAACGTAAATCCACCACCAAACCCCAACAACCCAAGATGAAATCAGCCGACATTGCTGCGGTCCTCGGCCCTCTGTTGGATGAGAAGTAGGCGGGTATTAAAGAAGCCACTCTTACTCAACTGACCCACCACTCCCAACATCTGGACGAGGTGGAACAGAGGGTTTCATCTGTAGAAGACAATCTCACTACAGCCCAGCGTACCGTTGACACCCAATCTAGGGATATATTTAATCCAGGAGAAAATCAAGGACCTGGAAAACAGGAGCCTATGCAATAATCTGAGGGTAGCGGGCATCCACGAATCGGTGAAGGGCCATGAGCTCTTGCACCTCTTGTCTACCTGGCTTCCGGAGCAATTAGCCCTTTATCTCAAAGGCGTCCCACTTGCCATAGAATGAGCTCACCGTATAGGTCCAGATAGACCAAACCATGGGGGGCGCTCCCGCCATGTCATAATGAGGATCCTCAATTCCACAGATAAAACCAGAGTTTTTGAACACTATTGCAAAACTGCTAACCTGTCCTATAATGGTGACCGACTACTCATCTTTCAGGACGTCTGTGCTTTGGTAGCGGCTAAACGTAAGGAGTTATCACCTGTCTGCAAGCATCTGATCGACGCAACCATCAAGTTCTCCCTGCTCTACCCGGCTCATCTTCGTGTGTTTGTGGATGGGAAACCACTCTTCTTTGAAACCCTGGGGGAGGCGAAATCCCATTTTTCCATCCCGGACTCTTGAACATGCTCGGCCTCCTTTTTACAGGTCATCCCCCGTTTTTTCTTTTCCATTTTTCTCCTATTGCGGAATGGGAGAGATGGGACAATCGCTCTCCCCTTTTCTTTTTTTTTTAACTTACACCCCGAATTTGAGGTTAACACTGCACGTGTCATTTGTCACTGTTTAATTACATTTATACGATAGCAGCTATACTGTGTGAATATTTAACATAATGTTCTAGGTTCAGACGACCGTTGGGCCTCTTCGAAATTAGTTATTAATGTTCTTCTTGATAGTTTGTATGTTATTTGTATTTTTTGCCCGCTCTGCATCCAGGCACATCCCCTATGGGACCCCCCTCCCCCCTTTACTCGCTGGGACGAAGGAGGGCTCCCGTTATCATGTATGTCCTCCGCCTACAGGAGTTGGTTAGCATAACTGACCAACCTCCCCCATCTACCTCCTCTGGGAGAGACGTCCCTCTTCTCTCATTCAATATCCTATCTTGGAACATAGAGGGCCTCAACCACCCAATTACACGTAGAAAAGTTCTTTCACACATTGCTTTTCTGCAAGAGACCCATTGGGTAGAGGGTTTACAGCCAGTACTCAGGGCTCCCTGGCTCGGAGACTATATTTCCACTCCCTTCACTAACAAAACTAGGGGTGTAGTCATTTTATTCAGTAACAATTTACAATATGCCATAGCTAGAAAATTCATTGACCCTGAGGGCAGATTTATCCTTCTAGATGTACTTATCGACAATGCCACCTATACTATGTTTAATGTGTTCGCTCCTACGGGCCCCAATGATTCCTTCTTTGCTTTACTTCTGCAGAAATTACTCTCTTGGGGCCATACCAATCTTATATTTGGAGGCGACCTTAACACAGTTGTTGACCCATCCATGGACAGATCTGGGGTGAGTACAAACCGGCTTCCAGCTCTCTCACACCTCCTTTCTTCCCTATGCTCTCAGCTCATGAATCCGGTTATTCAAAAAAATTGAAATGTAACTGATCGTATGGCAAAATTTACCTCTTAATTTTATAGGCCGCTGTAATCTTTTTAAGATAGCTAGTTTCCCAAAACTATTATACTGTATGTTATACAAATGACCCCAGTTCTACTCACCAAATGTGACCTATCATCTCTTAATAAAAACCTAGAATTAGTCTTTATAAGCTAATGCAAACCTACCTAATATCAAGTATTACAATTTGGCACGTATCCTTCGCTTCGCAGTAGATTGGATTGCTAATACTATAATTTTCACAGATGTTTCTTTAGACTCCCAGCTCTCCCATCCCCTTTCCCTCAGCTATATCCTACACGCTAAACCATCTCACTTAAAGTCGGCCCAATGATAACCTTCTCTTATCTTCCACGATTTACACATGGAGGCATGTCAGGAAATCATTGCACCTACAGTGTTACTGCTCTCTATCTCTACCACTTGTCAGCAATTTAGAGTTCCAGAATGGCAAAACCACCTCTCCTTTAACATTTTGCGCTCGTCTGGCTTTCTATCATTACGGCATTTACTAAACACCCTACATACCCCGTTAACCTTTGACGAAGCTGTATCACGTTATCACCTGTTGCCACACCATAAATTTGCATATTTCCAAGCAATGCACTACTTGCAATCCATACTCCCCAAATTGCGGCCTCAAGATATCACAAATCCCCTTGATTCCGTCACCTGCACCTGCACACACTCCATATCCACATTGTACGCACACATACGCCCCGAACTGGACCCTGATTTGGACATCCAGGGTCTGCACAAATGGTCATTGCAGACCACGACACTCGAGCCTGAAAACATTTTAGACACATTCCACTCCAGCCTCAAGCTTATCCCGGCTAGTCCCTATCAGGAGATCCTAACCAGGGCCTACTTCTCCCCTAGGCGCTGTCACCTGATGGGCAACGCTGACTCTTCTGACTGCCCCAAATGTCACTCCAATGACTCTGACCTGTATCACTGCCTGTGGTCCTGCCCACATATCCAAACTTTTTTGGATCACCGTACACAATTTTGCCACCTCTTCATTGAAATAGATTTTTAGGTGCAATAAGGCATGGGCGTTGTTTGGGTACGTTTTGGACTAGTCCTCTGTCCCCAAACATGACCAAAAAACTCCTGGGGATCCAATCTGCTGTTGGCTAAAAAGCCATTCTGCAGCAGTGGATACCCACCCTAGCCCCCTCCCTGGAGATGGCAACATCCAGCTTGCTTTTCCTATTTACTATGGATTGGCTTGAGACGTCCCTTCATAAGGAATCTATGACCGCAGCCGTATTCCAGTGTTGGGATAAATATATCCAAATGTTACCACCTAGGTCCAAATCGGCAATTCAACTGTGCTTCCAGTCCACCTCATGGTATACCCTAAAACTCCTCCAGAATAAGACCCCTGTCCCTATTTGGACATCATATTTCCTGAGACCCCTCTACTTGTGCGCTCTTTCTCCATATTCTGTTCCTATCTTTCTCTTTCTCTCCCTTGTATTTTTTGCTGGATGGCTGGATCAGTCCATGGATGAGTAGATGGCTTGGAACTAGGAGCGGGATGTTATTTAGGGCGCGATGAATTAAAATATATCGCCGCCCTTCGCCGCCCCCCGCCACGATGCTGCTGCATATGTACTAACATATGCGTCTGGCATCGAGGTGCGGTGACGGAGGCCCCCCACGATACCTGTACTGTGGTGTGCGGGGGGTCTCCGTCATCTCCCTGCTGCCACGCTCTCCCCTAATGCCGGGGACAGCTAAGCATGCTGTCCCCGGCGCCTCCTCCTCCTCCCCCCTGCAGCCAGAAGGATGTCCGGCAAGCTTCACTAGGGGAGGAAGGGTTTACCTTCCAGGGTCCAGGAGGACCCTTCAGGAAGGTAAGCCAGAGGGGGGGTCGGCGAGGCGGTGAGTTTGCTTCGGCGGTGGCGGGCGGCGAAAAGAAGCCCATAGGCTTCTATAGGGTATAGGGTCTGCCCTGCAGTATAATTTTTTTTTTTTTCCAATATTTTATTATTTTTCAAGAAGAACAATGACATACATTAGGCATAATTGTATATCATACGTGCCTACATATAGAACATACATTACATACATTACATATAAAACATGCGTTACATACAAAGACATACATTACATTTAAAACGTGTTACATACAAAGACATACATTACATATAAAACATGTGTTACATACAAAGACATACATTACATATAAAACATGTGTTACATACAAAGACATACATTACATATAAAACATGTGTTACATACAAAGACATACATTACATATAAAACATGTGTTACATACAAAGACATACATTACATATAAAACATGTGTTACATACAAAGACATACATTACATATAAAACATGTGTTACATACAAAGACATACATTACATATAAAACATTTAATACTTATAAAATCTGGGTACTTGTGAGTTATCCGGGCGCCCGATTTTTTGATTGTATGCCTTAAGTTAAGGCATACAATCAGATGCGATGTGATGCGATATCGCATCGCATCGCATCCGACCATCGGATGCGATGACCCGATTTTTCCATAGGAATCAATGTTAAAATGATTCCTATGGAAAAAGGGGTCCTTTTCATACCCCTACTATCCAAGTGGGCATGGAGTTGGATATAAACCTGTGGCGAGCGTAGCGAGCCACCGAGCCCGAAGCGTGGCGAGCGAAGCGAGCCCCGCGAGGGGACGGTATTCCGTGTCCCCTCGCGGGGCTCGCTACGCTCGCCACGCTTCGGGCTCGGTGGCTCGCTGCGCTCGCCACAGGTTTATATCCAACTCCATGCCCACTTGGATAGTAGGGGTATGAAAAGGACCCCTTTTTCCCACTGAATTCCATGTTAAAATGGACTCAGTCCATTTTAACATTGATTCCTATGGAAAAATCGGGTCATCGCATCGCATCGCATCGCATCCGATGGTCGCATGCGATGCGATGCGATGTCCCGATCCGACCCGATTTTGAAATCGGGCGCCCGGATAACTCACAAGTACCAAAATCTGCATTACCGTACAATATCTATTATATATATTTCCTTCTATTCTTATTCTTTTAAAATGGGTGTGTTCTAGTTCTTGCTATCTCCATATTATACCAGGACGTCCCGTTTATAGCTTGTCTTAGGGATTCTTTAATTTCAGGGTTTAGAGATTTAACATATGGCATCCAAATCGAGAACAATTTCTCTACTTTTTTTTCTTTATTTAATGACATTTCTAGCCAACCCATCTGAAATAGGTGAGCGATTCGGGGTTCTAGTAACTTTATATTCAGAGTCTTGCTTTCCACCCATTGTGATAGGATTGTTTTGCGCGTTGCAGCAAATATTTTTGCTAGGAATATTTTTTGTCCATATGTTAAACCTATTTCCCTTATTTGGTTATGTATATCCCATAGGGCCCATTCCGATGTCAGTGATATATTTATCCCATATTTAATCGATATATATCTGCAGATTTCCTGCCAGAAGCTGTTAACCTCTGGGCATTGCCACATGCAGTGCATTATATCTGCATCTATCATTTTACATTTGAAGCAGGCTGAGTCTGTTGCTATGCCCATCTGCCACCTTCGTTTCGGGGTGTAATATGCCCGGTGTAGCAATTTGTATTGCATCTCTGCATATGTGGCAGAGACTAGTATTTTGTTTAGGCGTACAAAGGCTTTTAAAATTATTTGTGGTGTTGTACCTGGAAGGTCATTTGACCATTTTGTAAACCCTACACTTATTCCCTCCATCGATAATTGTTTTTTAAGGTATGGGTATATTACTGAGGTTTTATTTGTTTTATTATTATTTATGCTTTTTATCATATTATCTAGATTTTTAGAATAGAATAGAATCAACTTTATTGGCCATGTTTGCTTGCGCACACTAGGAATTTTTTGTGGATTTACAGTGCAGCATCAAGCAGGGATGAATGGGGGGGGGGGGGTGAAGGCATTACATACATTACTTTAAGACATTACATGTGGGTAGGGATGCCAATCCCGGGGCATTTTTTCAATCCCGGGATTCGGGATTGAAAAATGCTCAATCCCGGGATTCCCGGGATCCCGGGATTGGCCTCCCTAATAAAAAAAAAGGGCAATCCCAGATGTCAATATAAATTGTTGCACCCCGCACATCATCCCCGTGCCCATAGTCTCTGCCTTGTCACTTACGGCGGCAGTGGCGGTGACAGGCACAGGCAGCATCTATCTCCGGCGGGTGGGCGGAAGGCAGGGGGCATAACAGCGGGCGTCTGTAGTGTCCGGGTCAGCACGACAGGCAGAGCAGCGGCCGGGCTGCGCAGCGTGACGTGATGTCAGGGGTCACGCTGCGCAGCCTGGGCGCCATCGGCAGTCGGCACAGCACACTGTCCCTCACAACTCCCGACACCGGGGGTAATGAACAGTCAGCCGGGCAGCGTCTGAGCCATACTCTGGTGCTCAGCGCTGCCCGGCTTTAAGCAAAAACTAATGGGGTTGCTAATCCCGGAATCCCGGGATTGAAATCTTCAATCCCGGGATTCAAATCCCGGCGATTTTAGGCCAAAATCCCGGGATCCCGCCGATCCCGATCCCGGGATTGGCCTCCCTACATGTGGGGAACACATGCCCACTGAGCTGCACAGCACCTAGGCAGCCATCAGCGGCGCCACTGGTCGCTGCAACAGCCAGGTAGGTAACATTAAGCAGAGACAGTACAGTTATCACACAGGGAACACATACCTGCTGAGCAGCACAGCACCTAGGCAGCCATCAGCGGCACCACTGGTCATTGCAGCAGCCAGGTAGGTGACAATATAAGCAGAGACAGTACAGTTATCACACAGGGAACACATACCTGCTGAGCAGCACAGCACCTAGGCAGCCATCAGCAGCAGCACTGGTCATTGCAGCAGCCAGGTAGGTGACAATATAAGCAGAGACAGTACAGTTATCACACATGGAACATATTTGGCTGAGCTGCACAGCACCTAGGCAGCCATCAGCGGCGCCATATTGATCATGCTGCTCAAAGGCAGCAATAATAATATTATTTTTATTTAGCATGGCAACTGAAGCATGAGTTCGACTGGTTGTAGCACTTTTCTTCCAAAGCTGGCACACCCTGCCAGCTTGTTGCTGGCAGGGTGTGCAACTAGTGATGGTACAGCATACAAGCTTTGCAAACAGTGGTTACGGATGGTACAAATCATTGTAAAGAAACAGAAAACAAAGAAAGTAATGCAAAGCTTTCATCAGCTTAGAGGCTGAGAGAGATGGTAATTGGTGAAAAATAAATTGATGCCATGTGCGGGTGTAAGTCCAAATCCAATCCAAACTCCAGTCAAACTCATGCTCACTGGCCTCGCTCAATCCCAACTGGCTCCTCTCCAATCTGTCCTCAATGCTGCAGCCAGGCTTATCTTCCTCTCCCGCCGCTCTAACTCTGCCACTCCCCTTCAACAAAATCTGCACTGGCTTCCATTCCCCTACAGAATCCTCTTCAAACACCTCACACTCACATACAGGGCCATCTCTAATTCCATTGCTCCATATATCTCTAACCTCATCTCCATTCATACACCCTCCCGCCCTCTACGGTCAGCTGACGACTGTCGTCTCTCCTCCACCCTGATCACTGCTTCCCATGCTAGAGTACAGGACTTTGCCCGTGCTGCACCCCTTCAGTGGAACGCACTCCCTCGCTCCATTAGACTCTCCCCGACCTTGCAAAGCTTCAAACGGGCACTGAAAACTCACCTATTCATCAAAGCGTACCCTTCCACTGCATAAACCAGCTGGTTCTCCGACCCCTTGCCTGTTTACATCCTGCTATCTAACCACCACCCCCTCGCTTGCACCTCTTGTAATCTGTCTGTCTTCCCTTCCTACTAGATTGTAAGCTCCTCCGAGCAGGGCCCTCTTCCCTCCTGTTGTCAAAGCCCACTTCTCTTCACATGTCACTCACAGCTCTCCTTTACTCCAACACTCAGTGACCATCTTCATACTCATCTCCATCATTGGCCTCAAGCCTCTAGTTGTATGTTGATTGGGTCCTCACTACTTACGTTTAAGCTGTAATGTGTATTGAACTGTGGTGCTCTTTATTTGTACTGTATTTTTGTTATTTATTCAATGTTATGCCAAGTTTTGTCTCCCTGTATTGTTCCTTTGTACGGCGCTGCGAAACACTTGTGGCGCCTTATAAATAAAATTATAATAATAATAATGCTTCAATTGCCATGCTTACGATGCAGGCTAAGATGGCAGGCAAAGCCTTTGAGCAGGCTTCCAAATATTTCCAATTTTAAAGGAAAGTTTGGGTCAGCTGGTACAGGGGGAGGGGCTGGTGTTTACACAAATTGCTCAACAGGCTAATTAGTGGAGGGGGGAAGTTTCAGGCTCCAAGTAACAAAACAATTCACAATGCAGACTGTTCTTTAAATGAAAAGCATCAGATGTTCAAAGTGGGATTCATGTACCTGAAAAATAGGAGATGAGATGGTTTTAAAACTTCTCTCCAGTCAAACTCATGCTTCAGTTGCCATGCTTACGATGCAGGCTAAGATGGCAGGCAAGCCTTTGCAGAGCAGATAAGGAGAGCTATTGTTTCTGATTTACAAGAAGTACATTGTGTTCAAGTAAAACAAAATGTAGTACGCAAGGACATGACTGCTTTCCACCCAAGTCCAATGAGGAAAGTGATAAGGAACATGTCAACTGTGACATGGAATTTGATTTGTTTCAAGAAGATATTTCCATTCCAAGAAGGCATCATAGCCCATAGACGGCGTAGAGGAAGCCATCATAGCCCGTAGAGGAATCCATCATAGCCCCAAGAGGAAGCCATCATAGCTCGTCGATGGCTTAGAGTAAGCCATCATAGCCCCAAGAGTAAGCCATCATAGCCCATAGACAGCGTAGAGGAAGCCGTCATAGCCCCAAGAGGAAGCCATCATAGCCCCAATAGGAAGCCATCATAGCCCGTAGATGGCATAGATGAAGCCGTCATAGCCCCAAGAGGAATCCATCGTGGTCCGTAGACAGCATAGAGGAAGCCATCATAGCCCCAAAAGGAAACCATCATAGCCCCAGGAGGAAGCCATCATAGCCCTTAGATGGCATAGGGGAAGCCATCATAGCCCGTAGAGGAAGCCATCATAGCCTGTAGAGGAAGCCATCATAGCCCGTAGAGGAAGCCATCATAGCCCCAAGAGTAAGCCATCATAGCCGGTAGACAGCCTGGAGGAAGCCGTCATAGCCCCAAGAGGAAGCCATCATATCCCCAATAGGAAGCCATCATAGCCCGTAGACGGCATAGATGAAGCCGTCATAGCCCCAAGAGGAAGCCATCATAGCCCCAAGAGGAAGCCATCATGGCCCGTAGACAGCATAGAGGAAGCCATCATAGCCCCAAGAGGAAACCATCATAGCCCCAAGAGGAAGCCATCATAGCCCTTAGATGGCATAGGGGAAGCCATCATAGCCCATAGAGGAAGCCATCATAGCCCATAGACAGTGTAGAGGAAGCCATCAAAGCCCCAAGAGGAAGCCATCATAGCCCCAAGAGGAAACCATCATAGCCCGTAGATGGCATAGAGGAAGCCGTCATAGACCCAAGAGGAATCTCTCCTTACACCTTCACCATTCTGACTCTCCCTCACTATCTACCCCCAGCCGCAGCTCCAGAAAGGGCCCTGACTCACTGCCCCCCCCCCCCCCCCCCTACAGCCTTAGGTCCCATCCTGTGGTGTGCTGTAGGGAGATTGTCTGTTGAACCCTTCTGCTGCTGCCTGTGAGCAGCATGATCAAGATAGCGGCACAAATGGTTGCCTAGGAACTGTGTCACTCCGCTATATGTACCTCACATGTCTCCCCTGTCTCACACACTGCATAAAAATATTTAACTGTACTGTCCCTGCTTATATTGTTACCTACCTGGCTGCTGCAATGACCAGTGGTGCCGATGATGGCTGCCTAGGCGCTGTGCAGCTCAGTGGGTATGTGTTATCTGTGTGATAACTGTACTGTCCCTGCTTATATTGTTACCTACCTGGCTGCTGCAATGACCAGTGGTGCTGCTGATGGCTGCCTAGGCGCTGTGCAGCTCGGCAGGTATGTGTTCCCTGTGTGATACTGTACTGTCTCTGCTTATATTGTTACCTACCTGGCTGCTGCAATGACCAGTGGTGCCGCTGATGGCTGCCTAGGTGCTGTGTAGCTCGGCGGGTATGTGTTCCCTGTGTGATAACTGTACTGTCCCTGCTTATATTGTTACCTACCTGGCTGCTGCAATGACCAGTGGTGCCGCTGATGGCTGCCTAGGCGCTGTGCAGCTCGGGGGTATGTGTTCCCTGTGTGATAACTGTACTGTCCCTGCTTATATTGTTACCTACCTGGCTGCTGCAATGACCAGTGGTGCCGCTGATGGCTTCTTAGGCGCTGTGCAGCTCGGCAGGTATGTGTTTCATTTGCCTGTCAGTAGTGCCATAGCAGCATAAATTATTTACACCTATAGGGGACGCCAGGGGAATTGGGCCACACTGAGTGAGGATAAATTCTTTATCCTTTTTATAACACTGTCTGTGTTATATGTTTTCACCTGTTTGTCAATATTTCACCTCTTTGTCTTTTAATAAAAGTTAAATAAAGGTTATATTTTAATAAACTCTTTACTCTGAGGTGCACCACACAGAGACATTCTTTTCTCTTTTCGACTTATGCTTTCCTCCATGTCCAGTGGTAGCACACCCTCCTGAAATTGATAAAGTGGAAACACCCACTATAACTATATTGAGGGTCCTTTTATACTGTATACTTGACCTTCTGTACAGATCCAGTGTGAATGACCTCCTCCCATCCCCCCGTCCCTGTTTTTGAGTTATATTGTTACCTACCTGGCTGCTGCAATGACCAGTGGTGTCGCTGATGGCTGCCTAGGTGCTGTGCAGCTCGTAAAGTAAAGTACCCCACACTGGACCGAGCAGCAGCACAACCCCCAGGCGCACACATGGAGCAGTTATACAGGCGATCTGGGTGTATAGCCACGGCAGGTTCTCGCCTTCACTGCAGCTGCTGCTTAGTCCATGGTGACAGGTGGTGACAGGGCCCAGCACCATCACACACACCCCATTATGGTGGTAGAGTTGCAGCTCAACCACCTGCAATTAGCACATTCACCCTCCACAGCCGCGTCCAAATCTCAGTGCAGGACAGTAGGGGGAGGGAGCTCAGAGCCCAGCTGTCAACATGATCCCGGCTGTGCATCCATTGGCCTGCGCGCAGAGGGGTGGCTGGCTAGCGGTGCTGCCTAGGGGGGAATCGCCCCCTTTACCCCCCTCTGTATTCATCCTTGAGCAGGGCTGAGGGGGTAGTGTAAACCCGCTGCCGCGTTCAGCAGCGTACACCAGGGCGGGACTACCTGTCAGTCAACGCCATGGCTGAGGCGAGCGGGACAGCGGGTCAGAGCAGCTAGAGAGACTGCAGGGTTGAGGGGGTAGTTTACACACACTGCCATGCTCAGCAGCGTACACTGAGGTGGAGGGTGGGTGGCAGGCAGCGAGTCCAGGCAGCGCTGGCAGGCAGGGGGTCCCTGCGACATATGGACAATCAACGGTGGGGTCCCTGAGGCGGATGGGAATTATTTCCCATCCACCGCAGGGACCCCGCCGCTGACTGCCCATACACCGCAGGGACCTCCTGCCTGCCCATGCTGCCCAGACCCTGGTGCCCAGGTACCACCTCCCTCCCCGGACATCCACAGACCTTAATTTTTTAGTGGCTGCTATTTACTGTGCAGGGCACAGGGGGGCAAAAAACGGGCAGGGTGGAATTCGGCATCTTTTAAAGAGGCAGGGTGCAGCGCCCTGTGAAATAAGCCAGGCGGGAACACTAGGATTGAGTAATAATTCCTAATTTATGGCTCATAATTTGTTATTCTAGAAGGTTTACTGGTTCTTGTTTCTGTGACGTTGGACACAATCAGACACCGGTTACAGATTGTCCTAGGAGGGATTTTACAATGCACACGTTTCAATATAAATTACATTTTATTTCTTTAAAAAATATTTATATATATACACTGTATGGAAGAGGAAGATGTAGAGTCTTATCTATATATGTAGTTGATGTTATCAAGTAGCAGTAACATTAGTCATTGTCACCTTTACATATTGGCTGACTAAACAGCTGCCCCAGGCCTCATAATTCAAGGGGCCTTCAAGCAGGTACAGGCTGGTGCCTCCGGAGCTTCTTGTAGGTAGAGAATGATAACCAGCCACCCTGAATGTGAATTACACCCAATCAGAGCGGCCAGGCAGCCAATCTTCATCTGCCTCCCACACTGTGAATTACTGTCAGCTTGCTGATTGGTGGGTGGTTGTAGCTTTCCACCAGTAAGACTGCAGACAGCCATTCACTGTAGGAACGTACATGGAGAGACAGTGCATGGGGTAGGATGGGTAGGTTATGATTTTTTTAAACTTTTATCCCTTTGAATAGGTGGCTAGGTGCCCAGTGCCTTGCTTTGTGGCTACATGCTGTAAAGATGGCCCGGGTAAGTATCCATCAGCACAGAAGGATGTGACCAAGTGGTAGAGAGGTAGAATGGGAGATGTCTGTATCTCCCTATAATGATACAAGTATTAACATCAAGTGATATAATACATAGTCAACATTCTAGATTGTTATAAGGAAAGGTAACCTAACAGAATAATATTGGCAAGTTCCACTATGAAAGGTGCAGGGGGTCCTGGATTGTCATTTACATGAAGCCCCATCGCCTCCAAGTCATCATCCAAGGTCATCACTGCAATCTCATCTCCTAGGAGTATTCGTGAGTAAATTTTTGATGGAAATCCTTCAGCCGCTCCAAGAGGCTCTTCAGCTTCTCAGTAGGGGGGAGGATGGTCATCCTGGAGGAGAAGAAGGCAATTATTCATTAAGATACTGCCATCCTGAAGACATTGCAGCCCGACACAATCTAGGGTGCATTGAATATTCTCAGACCATTGAGGACCACATGTTCTTGGGAGTCTGTGCAGCAGCTCACAATGTTTGAATAACAATTAACTACCTGAAGTGGTGGGTCCCCTCACGTTGGCCAAAGCCACTTCCTGGGACCACACAGATTCCAGTCTCTTCCAGCAGTTTCATACAGAAGAACATGTCCGGGGCCTGACCATCAGCCTGGGCAGGAGAAGAGGAGTATAAGGTTCATTGTCTGACTTCCTACGATAATCTGACCCCATGATGGGGCCAATTCCAGAACAATGCAGAATGCATCCATGCCACTTACCTGCGCCAGCTTGATGGCCTTCTTGGGGATCTCAATCTTAGGGAAGGAGTACATGGCCCCCTGTATTGGATTACAGTGGATCCCAGGGGCCTGGTTTAGGATTTCCTCTGTGAGACGTGCCTTCTCCGCCAGGTTCCCCAGCACGGCTTGTTTCTCCTGGTGATCACCAGACACAAGTGTTAGATGTATACACACCAGTACTTATATACATAGACAGATATAACACAGCGATATATATCACAGGTATAAGGCGCTGTGATATAGGACCTATAGCATCTGATCACAAATCAGTTGCCTTATATCATGGAGATAAATAATATACTAGGAAGGATGAGACCCAACCCATTCAGCATAAAGTATGACCCATCCCTTCATGGACATGAAAGACTTGAGTAGAGGCAGGTAGATTTGGGTTGGCATGGCTACTGCCCCCCAGGCACTTCTCACTCCCCTGTAATGCAGGTAATGCCCCCTCTTTGTCCATAGAGAACAGCTATGGGGCAGTATACTAGGAGTAGCTGGCCCATGGGGCAGTATACTAGGAGTAGCTGGCCCATGGGGCTGTATACTAGGAGTAGCTGGCCCATGAGATACGACAAGGACAGCATTAGAGATCTAATAGTCTATCCTCATTGGAGGCGATGTCTTCTCAGCTGCTGTAGTACTACGAATGCCAGTACATTTGGTGACAAGTTAATGCTAAGACCTGTATAATGCTAATAGGGAGGAGTCCCATGTGGTCAGGGGTATGGTGTTACCGTAATAAACTGCTTGTAGGAAGGATCTCCAGGCTGAGGTGGGTTTATGATGACATCCATCATGGCTTGTCCTGGTACAGGGGGGCAGACACGTACAGACACCAGTTTGGTCAACTGCTGTTTTACTTCTGGGTCCATATTGATGACCTCCATGTATCCCCCTCGGAACCCACATCTAGGGGCAACCATTACAGGCGTTAGTGTGGTGGACCCCCGACACAAACCTCACTGGAGATGCCAAGCTGTCAGGATACTCACTCGCCCATGCAACCTTTAGACGTGGAGTGAAAGGACGCCATCTCAACTACATCCGAGTACCTGGGCCCCATCTCGAACAGAACCTTCTTGAAGGAGTGAAAGGCGCAGCCCTTGGAATAGACATTATCCTGATAGACCTACAATCAGAGCAAAAGAAGGGACAGGGAACAGTGGTCTCTGTTTACGGTGGTATGGTAGGGATCACTGGAGATAATGGGGCGAGTCCCACTCTCCACAATGCTTACACTCTATTGCTAATCTTCTACCAAGAATCAAATTGTAATTACTGTATTATCTTTAGACTACTGTAGAATATTAATCGCTATGGCCTTAGCCATTGGGGGTGTCCCGAGAACTGTTGCTGACCATCGAGGCTATAGGAGATCTCTGCTGAAAATCCTTTTACCTAAAGTACAAAACTCTCCCAGTGGCTCATCTATTCCTCTCAACAAATCCCTCCCGTAAGAGGGGTGTGACGTGGTGCATCACAGAAGGCAAGGTGGGACCATGGTGCTGCAGAGGTGGTGATTTGGTGGCATAGAGGCTGCAATTTCATCAAGGTTTCCATACCCCTTGAGATATAATGCTGAGGCTATCAGTAGGGCAGGCACGTGGTTACAATGACGAGATTCAGTACTTATTGCATCATCAGATGCCCACACCACCAGTTTCATTCTGTAAGTGGGTGGCAGAGAGCAGCCAGATCTGAGACGCTCACTCTTCTAATAATCTGAGAGCGACATTTGGTAGTCTCCCGGTATCCCAGGAAAGAATCTATGTATGATTTCTGCAATCTTTGCTGAAAAATTAGGTATACAAGTGTAAATGTTCTAGGGGGGGGGGGGGGGGGTATAATACTGTACATCTCCCCCTGCTTCCTGGGGGGGGGGGGTGAGGTGTAATACTATACATCTGCCGCTGCTACCTGGGGGGGTGAGGTATAATACTGTAATTTCCCGCTGCTACCAGGGGGGTGAGGTATAATACTGTACATCTTCCGCTGCTACCTGGGGGGTGAGGTATAATACTGTACATCTCCCCCTGCTTCCTGGGGGGGGGGGGGTGAGGTATAATACTGTACATCTCCCCCTGCTTCCTGGGGGGGGGGGGGGGGTGAGGTATAATACTGTACATCTCCCCCTGCTTCCTGGGGGGGGGTGAGGTATAATACTGTACATCTCCCCCTGCTTCCTGGGGGGGGGGGGGGGGGTGAGGTATAATACTGTACATCTCCCCCTGCTTCCTGGGGGGGGTGAGGTATAATACTGTACATCTCCCCCTGCTTCCTGGGGGGGGTGAGGTATAATACTGCAATCTCCCCCTGCTTCCTGGGGGGGGGGGGGAGGTATAATACTATACATATCCCCCTGCTTCCTGGGGGGGTGAGGTATAATACTGTACATCTCCCACTACTACCTGGGGGGTGAGGTATAATACTGTACATCTCCCACTACTACCTGGGGGGGTGAGGTATAATACTGTACATCTCCCCCTGCTTCCTGGGGGGGTGAGGTATAATACTATACATCTCCCCCTGCTTCCTGGGGGGGGTTAGGTATAATACTATACATCTCCCCCTGCTTCCTGGGGGGTGAGGTATAATACTATACATCTCCCCTTGCTTCCTGGGGGGGGTGAGGTGTAATACTATACATCTGCCGCTGCTACCTGGGGGGTGAGGTATAATACTGTACATCTCCCGCTACCTGGTGGGTGAGGTGTAATACTTTACATCTCCCGCTGCTTCCTGGGGGGGGGTGAGGTATAATACTGTACATCTCCCGCTACTACCCGGGGGGTGAGGTATAATACTGTACATCTCCCGCTGCTACCAGGGAGGGTGAGGTATAATACTGTACATCTCCTGCTGCTACCTGGGGGGTGAGGTATAATACTGTACATCTCCTGCTACTACCTGGAGGGTGAGGTATAGTACTGTACATCTCCCGCTACTACCTGGGGGTTAGGTATAATACTGTACATCTCCCGCTGCTACCTGGGGGGGTGAGGTATAATACTGTACATCTCCCGCTACTACCTGGAGGGTGAGGTATAATACTGTACATCTCCCGCTACTACCCAGGGGGTGAGGTATAATACTGTACATCTCCCGCTACTACCCGGGGGGTGAGGTATAATACTGTACATCTCCCGCTACCTGGTGGGTGAGGTATAATACTTTACATCTCCCGCTGCTACCAGGGAGGGTGAGGTATAATACTGTACATCTCCTGCTGCTACCTGGGGGGTGAGGTATAATACTGTACATCTCCTGCTACTACCTGGAGGGTGAGGTATAGTACTGTACATCTCCCGCTACTACCTGGGGGTTAGGTATAATACTGTACATCTCCCGCTGCTACCTGGGGGGGTGAGGTATAATACTGTACATCTCCCGCTACTACCTGGGGGGTGGGGTATAATACTGTACATCTCCCGCTGCTACCAGGGGGGTAAGGTATAATATTGTAATCTCCCGCTACTACCTGTAGGGTGAGGTATAATACTGTACATCTCCCGATGCTACCTGGGGGTGAGGTATAATACTGTACATCTCCCGCTACTACCTGGGGGGGGGGGGGGGGGGTGAGGTATAATACTGTACATCTCCCGCTGCTACCTTTGGGGTGAGGTATAATACTGTACATCTCCCGCTGCTACCAGGAGGGTGAGGTATAATACTGTAAATCTCCCGCTGCTACCTGGGAGGTAAGGTATAATACTGTACATCTCCTGCTACTACCTGGGGGGTGAGGTATAATACTGTACATCTCCTGCTACTACCTGGAGGGTGAGGTATAATACTGTACATCTCCCGCTGCTACCTCGGGGGGGGGGGGGGGGGGTGAGGTATAATACTTTACATATTACACTACTACCTGGAGGGTGAGGTATAATACTGTACATCTACTGCTTCTACCTGGGGGTGGGGTATAATACTGTACATCTCCCGCTGCTACCTGGGGGTGAGGTATAATACTGTACATCTCCTGCTTCTACCTGGGGGTGGGGTATAATACTGTACATCTCCCGCTACTACCTGGAGGGTGAGGTATAATACTGTACATCTCCCGCTGCTACCTGGGGGGGTGAGGTATAATACTGTACATCTCCCGCTACTACCTGGGGGGTGAGGTATAATACTGTACATCTCCTGCTTCTACCTGGGGGTGGGGTATAATACTGTACATCTCCCGCTACTACCTGGAGGGTGAGGTATAATACTGTACATCTCCTGCTGCTACCTGGGGGGGGGGGGGTGAGGTATAATACTGTACATCTCTCCTGCTGCTACCGGGGGGGGGGGGGTGAGGTATAATACTGTACATCTCCCGCTGCTACCTGGGGGGTTAGGTATAATACTGTACATCTTCTGCTACTACCTGGAGGGTGAGGTATAATACTGTAAATCTCCCGATGCTACCTGGGGGGTAATATATATAACTGTACATTTCCAGCTACTACCTGGGGCGTGAGGTATAAAACTGTACATCTCCCGCTACTACCTGGGGGGTGAGGTATAATACTGTACATCTCCCGCTACTACCTGGGGCGTGAGGTATAAAACTGTACATCTCCCGCTGCTACCTGGGGGGTGAGGTATAAGACTGTACATCTCCCGCTGCTTCCTGGGGGGTGAGGTATAATACTGTACATCTCCCGCTGCTACCTGGGGGTGAGGTATAATACTGTACATCTCCTGCAGCTACCTGGGGGGTGAGGTATAATATTGTACATCTCCCGCCGCTACCTGGGGGGTGAGGTATAATACTGTACATCTCCCGCTACCACCTGGGGGGTGAGGTATAATACTGTACATCTCCCGCCGCTACCTGGGGGGTGAGGTATAATACTGTACATCTCCCGCCGCTACCTGGGGGGTGAGGAATAATACTGTACATCTCCTGCAGCTACCTGGGGGGTGAGGTATAATACTGTACATCTTCTGCCGCTACCACCTGGGGGGTGAGGTATAATACTGTACATCTCCCGCTACTACCTGGGGGGTGAGGTATAATACTGTACATCTCTAGCTGCCACCTGGAGGGTGAGGTATAATACTGTACATCTCCCGCTACTACCTGGGGCGTGAGGTATAAAACTGTACATCTCCCGCTACTACCTGGGGGGTGAGGTATAATACTGTACATCTCCCGCTACTACCTGGGGGGTGAGGTATAAAACTGTACATCTCCCGCTGCTACCTGGGGGGTGAGGTATAAGACTGTACATCTCCTGCTGCTTCCTGGGGGGTGAGGTATAATACTGTACATCTCCCGCTGCTACCTGGGGGGTGAGGTATAATACTGTACATCTCCCGCTACTACCTGGGGGGTGAGGTATAATACTGTACATCTCCTGCAGCTACCTGGGGGGTGAGGTATAATACTGTACATCTCCCGCCGCTACCTGGGGGGTGAGGTATAATACTGTACATCTCCCGCTACCACCTGGGGGGTGAGGTATAATACTGTACATCTTCTGCCGCTACCACCTGGGGGGTGAGGTATAATACTGTACATCTCCCGCTACTACCTGGGGGGTGAGGTATAATACTGTACATCTCCCGCTGCTGCCTGTAGGGTGAGGTATAATACTGTACATCTCCCGCTGCTACCTGGGGGGTGAGGTATAATACTGTACATCTCCTGCCGCTACCACCTGGTGGGTGAGGTATAATACTGTACATCTCCCGCTACTATCTGGAGGGTGAGGTATAATACTGTACATCTCCCGCCGCTACCTGGAGGGTGAGGTATAATACTGTACATCTCCCGCTGCCACTTGGGGGGTGATATATAATACTGTACATCTCCTGCTGCTACCTGGGGGTGGGGTATAATACTGTACATCTCCCGCCGCCACCCGGGGGTGGGGTATAATACTGTACATCTCCCGCCGCTACCTGGAGGGTGAGGTATAATACTTTACATCTCCCGTTGCTACCAGGGAGGGTGAGGTATAATACTGTACATCTCCCGCTGCCACCTGGGGGGTGGAGTATAATACTGTACATCTCCCGCTGCCACCTGGGGGGTGATATATAATACTGTACATCTCCTGCTGCTACCTGGGGGGTGGGGTATAATACTGTACATCTCTAGCTGCCACCTGGAGGGTGAGGTATAGTACTGAATATCTCCAGCTGCTACCAGGGAGGGTGAGGTATAATAATGTACATCTCCCGCTGCCACCTGGGGGGTGAGGTATAATACTGTACATTTCCTGCTACTACCTAGGGGGCGAGGTATAATCATGTACATCTCCCACTGCTACTTGGGGGGTGAGGTATAATACTGTACATCTCCCCCTGCTTCCTGGGAGGTGAGGTATAATACTGTACATCTCCCGCTACTACCTGGGGGGTGAGGTATAATACTGTACATCTCCCGCTGCTACCTGGGGGATGAGGTATAATACTATACATCTCCTGCCACTACCTGGGGGTGAGGTATAATACTGTACATATCCCGCTACCTGGGGGGGTGAGGTATAATAGTGTACATCTCCCGCTACCTGGGGGTGAGGTATAATACTGTACATCTCCTGCTGCTACCTGGGGGGTGAGGTATAATACTATACATCTCCCGCCACTACCTGGGGGTGAGGTATAATACTGTACATCACCCCCTGCTTCCTGGGGGGTGAGGTATAATACTGTACATCTCCCGGTACTACCTGGGGGGTGAGGTATAATACTGTACATCTCCCGCTACTACCTGGGGGGTGAGGTATAATACTGTACATCTCCTGCTACTACCTGGGGGGTGAGGTATAATGCTGTACATCTCCCACTGCTACCTGAGGGGTGAGGTATAATACTGTACATCTCCCGCCGCTACCTGGGGGGGTGAGGTATAATACTGTACATCTCCCGCTGCTACCTGGGGGGTGAGGTATAATACTGTACATCTCCCGCTGCTACCTGGAGGTGAGGTATAATACTGTACATCTCCCGCTACTACCTGGGGGGTGAGGTATAATACTGTACATCTCCCGCTACTACAAGGAGGGTGAGGTATAATACTGTACATCTCCCACTGCTACTTGGGGGGTGAGGTATAATACTGTACATCTCCCACTGCTACTTGGGGGGTGAGGTATAATACTGTACATCTCCCCCTGCTTCCTGGGAGGTGAGGTATAATACTGTACATCTCCCGCTACTACCTGGGGGGTGAGGTATAATACTGTACATCTCCGGCTGCTACCTGGAGGGTGAGGTATAATACTGTACATCTCCCGCTACTATCTGGAGGGTGAGGTATAATACTGTACATCTCCCGCCGCTACCTGGAGGGTGAGGTATAATACTTTACATCTCCCGCTGCTACCAGGGAGGGTGAGGTATAATACTGTACATCTCCCGCTGCCACCTGGGGGGTGAGGTATAATACTGTACATCACCCCCTGCTTCCTGGGGGGTGAGGTATAATACTGTACATTTCCTGCTGCTACCTGGGGGGTGAGGTATAACACTGTACATCTCCCGCTACTACCTGGGGGGTGAGGTATAATACTGTATATAATATTTGGTTTTTTTTACCTCATCGGCCATAAGAAACAGATTCTCTTCTGCTGCAAAATGAATCACATCCTCAATGCATTTGCGGCTCTGTACCTGACCTGTGGGATGGAGAAAATCTGTCAGGGTCATAGGGAGAGGGAGATACACACCAGCATACAGGGTGACAGTGACATAGGGAGAGGGACACGATGGTCATCCCAAATGCAGTGCCCCAGAAGTTTACATAAAAAATATGGTCCCCTATATATTTGTTACCTACAGTATACATTACATTACAGAGGCCTGTATGACCTTTTGCTATGACAGGGCGGACCTGTGACTCTAAGCTAGTGTCACTGCACAGCACTGTGTACACCCGAGTAAATGACTAATGCAGGAAAAGTTTCTCCCTGGAATTGGGACCCTAAGTTGTAGGGGGTAGACTGTTACCAGGGTCTCTGAAGCCAGAGAGGGAGGATGCAAGGGGTGAGAGGAGGTCCCAGTTGAGAGCAGTGTCCCAGAGGGGTGAAGCTTCCCAGGGAGAGCATTACCTGGAACAGCTGAGGGCAGTGTACCAGAGTGAAAGGACCGTCCCAGGGGGAGCAGTGCCTGGAAGAGCTGAGGGAGCAGAGTCCCATGGGGGAAGCGGTGTCCCAGGGGGAACAGTGCCTGGAAGAGTGTCACAGAGGGGAATGAGAGTCCCACAAGGAGCAGTGCCTGGAAGAGCAGAGGGAGTAGGGTTCCCGAGGGGAAGCAGTGCCTGAAAGAGTGGATGGAGCATAGTCCCACAGGGGATGGAGTGTCCCAGATGAAGCAGGGCCTGGAAGAGTGGAGGGAGCAGAGTCCCAAGGGGGAAGCGGTGTCCCAGGGGGAGCAGTGCCTGGATGAGCTGAGGGAGCAGAGTCCCACGGGGGAATCGGTGTCCAAGGGGAAAAAGTGCCTGGAAGAGCTGAGGGAGGAGAGTCCCAGAGGGGTAAGCTTCCATAGGAGAGCATTACCTGGAACACCTGAGGGCATTGTACCAGAGTGGAAGGACCGTCCCAGGGGGAACAGTGCCTGGAAGAGTCGAGAGAGTAGTGTCACAGAGGGGAATGAGAGTCCCACAAGGAGCAGTGCTGGAAGAGCAGAGGGAGTAGGGTTCCAGAGGGGAAGAGGTGTCCCAGGGGGAGCAGTGTCTGGAAGAGTGGAGGTAGCAGAGTTCCACAGGGGATGGAGTGCCCCAGATGGAGCAGGGTGTGGAAGAGTGGAGGGAGCAGAGTCCCAAGGGGAGCAGTGCTTGGGAGAGCTGAGGGAGCAGAGTCCCAGAGGGATGAAGCTTCCTAAGGGGAGCATTACCTGGAACAGCTGAGTGCAGTGTACCAGAGTGGATGGACCGTCCCAGGGGGAACAGTGCCTGGAAGAGTAGAGAGGATAGTGTCACAGAGGGGAATTAGAGTGACACAGGGAGCAGTGCCTGGAAGAGCAGAAGGAGTAGGGTTCAAGAGGGGAAGAGGTGTCCCAGGGGGAGCAGTGCCTGGAAGAGTGGAGGGAGCAGAGTCCCACAGGGGATGGAGTGTCCCAGATGGAGCAGGGCGTGGAAGAGTGGAGGGAGCAGAGTCCCAAGGGTGAAGTGGTGTCCCCGGGGGAGCAGTGCTTGGAAGAGCTGAGGGAGCAGAGTCCCAGAGGGGTGAAGCTTCCCAAGGAGAGCATTACCTGGAACAGCTGAGGGCAGTGTACAGAGTGGAAGGACCGTCCCAGGGGGAACAGTGCCTGGAAGAGTCGAGACAGTTGTGTCACAGAGGGGAATGAGAGTCCCATAGGGAGCAGTGCCTGGAAGAGCAGAGGGAGTAGAGTCCCAAGGGGGAAGCGGTGTCCCAGGGGGAGCAGTGCCTGGATGAGCTGAGGGAGCAGAGTCCCACGGGGGAATCGGTGTCCAAGGGGAAAAAGTGCCTGGAAGAGCTGAGGGAGGAGAGTCCCAGAGGGGTAAGCTTCCCAAGGAGAGCATTACCTGGAACACCTGAGGGCATTGTACCAGAGTGGAAGGACCGTCCCAGGGGAAACAGTGCCTGGAAGAGTCGAGAGAGTAGTGTCACAGAGGGGAATGAGAGTCCCACAAGTAGCAGTGCTGGAAGACCAGAGGGAGTAGGGTTCCAGATGGGAAGAGGTGTCCCAGGGGGAGCAGTGTCTGGAAGAGTGGAGGTAGCAGAGTTCCACAGGGGATGGAGTGCCCCAGATGGAGCAGGGCATGGAAGAGTGGAGGGAGCAGAGTCCCAAGGGGAGCAGTGCTTGGGAGAGCTGAGGGAGCAGAGTCCCAGAGGGATGAAGCTTCCTAAGGGGAGCATTACCTGGAACAGCTGAGTGCAGTGTACCAGAGTGGATGGACCGTCCCAGGGGGAACAGTGCCTGGAAGAGTAGAGAGGATAGTGTCACAGAGGGGAATTAGAGTGACACAGGGAGCAGTGCCTGGAAGAGCAGAAGGAGTGGGGTTCCAGAGGGGAAGAGGTGTCCCAGGGGGAGCAGTGCCTGGAAGAGTGGAGGGAGCAGAGTCCCACAGGGGATGGAGTGTCCCAGATGGAGCAGGGCGTGGAAGAGTGGAGGGAGCAGAGTCCCAAGGGTGAAGTGGTGTCCCCGGGGGAGCAGTGCTTGGAAGAGCTGAGGGAGCAGAGTCCCAGAGGGGTGAAGCTTCCCAAGGAGAGCATTACCTGGAACAGCTGAGGGCAGTGTACAGAGTGGAAGGACCGTCCCAGGGGGAACAGTGCCTGGAAGAGTCGAGACAGTAGTGTCACAGAGGGGAATGAGAGTCCCATAGGGAGCAGTGCCTGGAAGAGCAGAGGGGGTAGGGTTCCAAAGGGGAAGAGGTGTCCCATGGGGAGCAGTGCCTGGAAGAGTGGAGGGAGCAGAGTCCCACAGGGAATGGAGTGTCCCAGATGATGCAGGGTGTGGAAGAGTGGAGGGAGCAGAGTCCCAAGGGGAAAGTGGTGTCCCAGGCCGAGCAGTGTCTGGAAGAGTGGAGGGAGCAGAGTCCCACAGGGGATAAAGCGTCCCAGATGGAGCAGGCCGTGGAAGAGTGGAGGGAGCAGAGTCCCAAGGGGGAAGTGGTGTCCCAAGGGGAGCAGTGCTTGAAAGAGCTGAGGGAGCAGAGTCCCAGAGGGGTGAAGCTTCCCAATGAGAGCATTACCTGTAACAGATGAGGGCAGTGTACCAGAGTGAAAGGACCATCCCAGGGGGAGCAGTGCATGGAAGAGCTGAGGGAGCAGAGTCCCAGAGGGGTGAAGCTTGCCAGAAAGAGCATTACCTGGAACAGCGAAGGGCAGTGTACCAAAGTGGAAGGACCGTCCCAGGGGGAGCAGTGCCTGGAAGGGCTGAGGGAGCAGAGTCCCACGGGGAAGCGGTGTCCCAGGGGGAGCAGTGCCAGGAAGAGCAGAGGGAGCAGAGTCCCAGAAGAATGAAGCTTCCCAAGGAGAACATTACCTGGAACACCTGAGGGCAGTGTATCATAGTGGAAGGACCGTCCCAGGGGGAACAGTGCCTGGAAGAGTCGAGAGAGTAGTGTCATAGAGGGGAATAAGAGTCCCACAAGGAGCAGTGCCTGGAAGAGCGGAGGCAGTAGGGTTCCAGAGTGGAAGAGGTGTCCCAGGGGCAGCAGTGCCTGGAAGAGTGGAGGGAGCAGAGTCCCAAGGGGAAATTGGTGTCCCAGGGGGAGCAGTGCTTGGAAGAGCTGAGGGATCAGAGTCCCATGGGGGAAGCGGTGTGCCAGGGCGAGCAGTGCCTGGAAGAGGTGAAGGAGCAGAGTTCCAGAGGGGCAAAGCTTCTCAAGGAGAGCATTACCTGGAACAGCTGATGGCAGTGTACCAGAGTGGAAGGACCGTCCCAGGGGGAACAGTGCCTTGAAGAGTCGAGAGAGTAGTGTCACAGAAGGGAATAAGAGTCCCACAGGGAGCAGTGCCTGGAAGAGCAGAGGGAGTAGGGTTCCAGAGGGGAAGAGGTGTCCCATGGGGAGCAGTGCCTGGAAGAGTGGAGGGAGCAGAATCCCACAGGGGATGGAGTGTCCCAGATGGAGCAGGGCCTGGAAGAGTGGAGGGAGCAGAGTCGCAAGGGGGAAACGGTGTCCCAGGTGGAGCAGTGCCAGGAAGAGCGGAGGGAGCAGAGTCCCAAGGGGGAAGCTGTGCCCCAGGGGGAGCAGTGCCTGGAAGTGCTGAGGGAGCAGAGTCCCACAGGGGAAGGAGTTCCCCAGATGGAGCAGTGCCTGGAAGAGCTGAGGGAGCAGAGTCCCAAGGGGGAAGCAGTGTCCCTGGGGGAGCAGTACCTGGAAGAGCTGAGGGAGCAGAGTCCCACAGGGGAAGGAGTGCCCCAGGTGGAGCAGTGCCTGGAAGAGCTGAGGGAGCAGAATCCCAAGGGGGAAGCAGTGTCCCAGGGGGACCAGTGCTTGGAAGAGCTGAGGGAGCAGAGTCCCACGGGGAAAGCGGTGTCCCAGGGTGAGCAGTGCCTGGAAGAGCTGAGGGAGCAGATTCCCTGAGGGGTGAAGCTTCCCAAGGAGAGTATTACCTGGAACAGCTGAGGGCAGTGTACCAGAGTGGAAGGACTGTCCCAGGGGGAACAGTGCCTGGAAGAGTTGAGAGAGTAGTGTCACGGAGGGAAATGAGAGTCCCACAAGGAGCAGTACGTGGAAGAGTAGAGGGAGTAGGGTTCCAAAATGGAAGAGTTGTCCCAGGGGGAGCAGGGCCTGGAAGAGTAGAGGGAGCAGAGTTCCACAGGGGATGGAGTGTACCAGATGGAGCAGGGCGTGGAAGAGTGGAGGGAGCAGAGTCCCAAGGGGGAAGTGGTGTCCCAGGGGGACAGTGCCTGGAAGAGGTGAGGGAGCAGAGTCCCAGAGGGGTGAAGCTTCCCAGGGAGAGCATTACCTGGAACAGCGGAGGGCAGTGTACCAGAGTGGAAGGACCATCCCAGGAGGAGCAGTGCCTGGAAGAGCTGAGGGAGCAGAGTCCCACGGGGGCAGCGGTGTCCCAGGGGGAGCAGTGCCTGGAAGAGCTGAGGGAGCAGAGTCCCAGAGGGATGAAGTTTCCTAAGGGGAGCATTACCTGGATCAGCTGAGGGCAGTGTACCAGAGTGGAAGGGGGGAACAGTGCCTGGAAGAGTCGAGATTGTTGTGTCACAGAGGGGAATGAGAGTCCCACAGGGAGCAGTGCCTGGAAGAGCAGAGGGAGTAGGGTTCCAGAGGGGAAGAGGTGTCCCCTGGGGAGCAGTGCCTGGAAGACTGGAGGGAGCAGAGTCCCACAGGGGATGGATTGCCCCAGATGGAGCAGGGCATGGAAGAGTGGAAGGAGCAGAGTCCCAAGGGGGAAGTGGTGTCCCAGGGGGAGCAGTGCTTGGAAGAGGTGAGGGAGCTGAGTCCCACGGGGAAAGCAGTGTCCCAGGGAGAGCAGTGCCTGGAAGAACTGAGGGAGGAGAGTCCAAGAGGGGTAAGCTTCCCAAGGAGAGCATTGCCTGGAACAGCGGAGGGCAGTGTACCAGAGTGGAAGGACCGTCCCAGGGGGAACAGTGCCTGGAAGAGTGGAGAGAGTAGTGTCACGGAGGGGAATGAGAGCCCCAGAGGGTGCAGTGCCTGGAAGAGTGGAGGGAGCAGATTCCTAAGGGGGAAGTGGTGTCCCAGGGGGAGCAGTGCCTGGAAGAGCTGAGGGAGTATTGTTCCAGAGGGGAAGAGGTGTCCCAGGGGGAGCAGAGGACCACGTGGGAAGGAGTGTCCAAGTTGGAACAGTGCCTGGAAGATCGGAGAGAGCAGAGTCCCAAGGGGGAAGCTGTGTCCCAGGGGGAGCAGTGCCTGGAAGAGCTGAGGGAGCAGAGTCCCACAGGGGAAGGAGTTTCCCAGATGTAGCAGTGCCTGGAAGAGCTGAGGGAGTAGGGTTACAAATGGGAAGAGGTGTCCCAGGGGGACAAATTGCCTGGAAGAACGGAGGGAGCAGAGTCCCAAGGGGGAAGTGGTGTCCCAGGGGGAGCAGTGCTTGGAAGAGCTGAGGGAGCAGAGTTCCATGGGGGAAGGAACGTCCCAGGTAGAGCAGTTCCTGGAAGAGCGGAGGGAGCAGTGTCCAAAGGGTGAAGGAGTGTCCCAGATGGAGCAGAGCCTAGAAGAGCTGAGGGAGTAGGATCCCACGGGTGATGGAGTGTCCAAGGTGGAGCAGTGCCTGGAAGAGCGGAGGAATCAGGGTCCTAAGCGGGAAGTTGTATCCCAGGGGATGCAGTGCCTGGAAGAGCTGAGGGAGCAGAGTCCCACAGGGGAAGGAGTGTTCCAGGTGGAGCAGTGCCTGGAAGAGCTGAGGAAGTAGGGTTCCAGAGGGGAAGAGGTGTCCCAGGGGGAGCAATGCCTGGAAGAGTCAAGAGAGTAGTGTCACAGAGGGGAACGAGAGTCCCACAGCGAGCAGTGCCTGGAAGAATGGAGGGAGTCGGGCTCCTGAGTCGAAGAGGTGTCCCATGGGGAGCAGTGCCTGGAAGAGCGGGGAGCAGAGTCCCATGGTGGATGGAGTGTCCCAGATGGCGCTGTGCCTGGAAGAGTGGATGGAGCAGAGTCCCAAGGAGGAAGCAGTGTCCCAGGTGGAACAGTGCCTGGAAGAGCTGAGGGAGTAGGGTTCCAGAGGGGAAGAGGTGTCCATAGGCAGAGACACACCAGCATACAGGGTGACAGTAAATAGAGGGCACGAGAAAGAGGCACACCAGCATACAGGCCATTCAAGAAAGGGTTACCTGTAGGGTTTCCAGGGTTGATGATGCACAGGACCTTGGGGTTGCAGTGTGTCCGGGCCTCCTCCAGCGCTCTCCTCAGTGACTTGATATCCAGCGCCCAGCAGTTCTCCTCATCCAGATAGTAATTCACCTGCACAGCACCCAGCTCAGCCAGAGCCGCAGAGTACAGGGGGTACTGCGGGATGGGGATAAGGACCCCAGTGCGTGAGTTTCCCTGGCCAGAAACTAGAAGCTTCAGCATGGTCTGTGGGTGAAAAAGTACATAGCGTGTGAGGGAGAGACAGCGGAGACCCAGTATGTGGTGATAAATAGCGTGTGAGGGGGGAGACAGAGGAGACCCGGTATGTGGTGAGACATAGCATGTGACGGGGAGACATCGGAGACCCGGTATGTGGTGATACATAGCGTGTGATGAGGAGACAGCAGAGACCCGGTATGTGGTGATACATAGCGTGTGAGGGAGAGACAGCGGAGACCCGGTATGTGGTGATACATAGCTTGTGAGGGAGAGACAGCGGAGACCCAGTATGTGGTGATACATAGCATGTGAGGGGAGACATTGGAGACCTGGAATGTGGTGATACATAGCGTGTGATGGGGAGACAGCGGAGAACCGGTATGTGTTGATACATAGCGTGTGAGGGGGAGACAGCAGAGACCCGGTATGTGGTAATACATAGCGTGTGAGAGAGAGACAGCGGAGACCCGGTATGTGGTGATACATAGCGAGTGAGGGGGAGACAGCGGAGACCCGGTATGTGGTGATACATAGCGTGTGAGGGGAGACATTGGAGACCTGGTATGTGGTGATACATAGCGTGTGAGGGGGACACAGCATAGCCCCGGTATGTGGTGATACATAGCGTGTAATGGGGAGACAGCAGAGACCCGGTATGTGGTGATACATAGCGTGTGAGGGGGAGACAGCGGAGACCCGGTATGTGGTGATACATAGCGTGTGATGGAGAGACAGCGGAGACCCGGTATGTGGTGATACATAGCGTGTGATGGGAGACAGGGGAGACCCGGTATGTGGTGATACATAGCGTGTGAGGGGGAGACAGCGCAGACCTGGTATGTGGTGATACATAGCGTGTGATGGGAGACAGGGGAGACCCGGTATGTGGTGATACATAGCGTGTGAGGGGGAGACAGCGCAGACCCGGTATATGGTGATACATAGCATGTGAGGGGGAGACAGCGGAGACCCGGTATGTGGTGATACATAGCGTGTGAGGGAGAGACAGCGGAGACCCGGTATGTGGTGATACATAGCGTGTGAGGGGGAGACAGCGTAGACCCGGTATGTGGTGATACATAGCGTGTGAGGGGGAGACAGCGGAGACCCGGTATGTGGTGATACATAGCGTGTGAGGGGGAGACAGCGGAGACCTGGTATGTGGTGATACATAGCGTGTGAGGGGGAGACAGCGGAGACCCGGTATGTGGTGATACATATCGTGTGATGGGGAGACAGCGGAGACCCGGTATGTGGTGATACATAGCGTGTGAGGGGGAGACAGCGTAGACCCGGTATGTGGTGATACATAGCGTGTGAGGGGGAGACAGCGGAGACCCGGTATGTGGTGATACATAGCGTGTGAGGGGGAGACAGCAGAGACCCGGTATGTGGTGATACATAGCGTGTGAGGGGGAGACAGCGGAGACCCGGTATGTTGTGATACATAGCGCGTGAGAGGGAGACAGCGGAGACCCAGTATGTGGTGATACATAGCGTGTGAGGGAGAGACAGCGGAGGCCCGGTATGTGGTGATACATAGCGTGTGACGGGGAGACATCGGAGACCCGGTATGTGGTGATATTTAGCGTGTGAGGGGGAGACAGCGGAGACCCGGTATGTGGTGATACATAGCATGTGATGGGGAGACAGCGGAGACCCGGTATGTGGTGATACATAGCGTGTGACGGGGAGACATCGGAGACCCGGTATGTGGTGATATTTAGCGTGTGAGGGAGAGACAGCGGAGACCCGGTATGTGGTGATACATAGCATGTGAGGGGGAGACAGCGGAGACCCGGTATGTGGTGATACTTAGCGTGTCAGGGGGAGACAGCGGAGACCCGGTATGTGGTGATACATAGCATGTGATGGGGAGACAGCGGAGACCCGGTATGTGGTGATACTGTACATAGCGTGTGAGGGGAGACAGCGGAGACCCGCTATGTGGTGATACATAGCGTGTCAGGGGGAGACAGCGGAGACCTGGTATATGGTGTTACATAGCGTGTGAGGGGGAGACAGCGGAGACCCGGTATATGGTGTTACATAGCGTGTGAGGGGGAGACAGCGGAGACCCGGTATATGGTGTTACATAGCGTGTGAGGGGGAGACAGCGGAGACCTGGTATGTGGTGATACATAGCGTGTGAGGGGGAGACAGCGGAGACCCGGTATATGGTGTTACATAGCGTGTGAGGGGAGACAGCGGAGACCCGGTATGTGGTGATACATAGCATGTGAGGGGGAGACAGCGGAGACCCGGTATGTGGTGATACATAGCATGTGAGGGGGAGACAGCGGAGACCCGGTATGTGGTGATACATAACGTGTGAGGGAGAGACAGCGTAGACCCGGTATGTGGTGATACATAGCGTGTGAGGGGGAGACAGCGGAGACCCGGTATGTGGTGATACATAGCGTGTGAGGGGGAGACAGCGGAGACCCGGTATGTGGTGATACATAGCGTGTGAGGGGGAGACAGCGGAGACCCGGTATGTGGTGATACATAGCGTGTGAGGGGGAGACAGCGGAGACCCGGTATGTGGTGATACATAGCGTGTGAGGGGGAGACAGCGTAGACCCGGTATGTGGTGATACATAGCGTGTGAGGGGGAGACAGCGGAGACCCGGTATGTGGTGATACATAGCGTGTGAGAGGGAGACAGCGGAGACCTGGTATGTGGTGATACATAGCGTGTGAGGGGGAGACAGCGGAGACCCGGTATGTGGTGATACATAGCGTGTGAGGGGGAGACAGCGGAGACCCGGTATGTGGTGATACATAGCGTGTGATGGGGAGACAGCGGAGACCCGGTATGTGGTGATACATAGCGTGTGATGGGGAGACAGCGGAGACCCGGTATGTGGTGATACATAGCGTGTGAGAGGGAGACAGCGGAGACCCGGTATGTGGTGATACATAGCGTGTGAGGGGGAGACAGCGGAGACCCGGTATGTGGTGATACATAGCGTGTGAGGGGGAGACAGCGGAGACCCGGTATGTGGTGATACATAGCGTGTGAGGGGGACACAGCGGAGACCCGGTATGTGGTGATACATAGCGTGTGATGGGAGACAGCGGAGACCCGGTATGTGGTGATACATAGCGTGTGAGGGGGAGACAGCGGAGACCCGGTATGTGGTGATACATAGCATGTGAGGGGGAGACAGCGGAGACCCGGTATGTGGTGATACATAGCGAGTGAGGGGGAGACAGCAGAGACCCGGTATGTGGTGATACATAGCGTGTGAGGGGGAGACAGCGGAGACCCGGTATGTGGTGATACATAGCGTGTGAGGGAGAGACAGCGGAGACCCGGTATGTGGTGATACATAGCGTGTGAGGGAGAGACAGCGGAGACCCGGTATGTGGTGATACATAGCGTGTGATGGGGAGACAGCGGAGACCCGGTATGTGGTGATACATAGCGTGTGAGGGGGAGACAGCGGAGACCCGGTATGTGGTGATACATAGCGAGTGATGGGGAGACAGCGGAGACCCGGTATGTGGTGATACATAGCGTGTGAGGGGGAGACAGCGGAGACCCGGTATGTGGTGATACATAGCGTGTGAGGGGGAGACAGCGGAGACCCGGTATGTGGTGATACATAGCGTGTGATGGGGAGACAGCGGAGACCCGGTATGTGGTGATACATAGCGTGTGAGGGGGAGACAGCGGAGACCCGGTATGTGGTGATACATAGCGTGTGAGGGGGAGACAGCGGAGACCCGGTATGTGGTGATACATAGCGAGTGAGGGGGAGACAGCAGAGACCCGGTATGTGGTGATACATAGCATGTGATGGGGAGACCGCGGAGACCCGGTATTTGGTGATACATAGCGTGTGAGGGGGAGACAGCGGAGACCTGGTATGTGGTGATACATAGCGTGTGAGGGGGAGACATTGGAGACCCGGTTTATGGTGATACATAGCGTGTGAGGGGGAGACATTGGAGACCCGGGATGTGATGATACATAGCGTGTGAGGGGAGGACACCGGAGACCCGGTATGTGGTGATACATAGCGTGTGAGAGGAGGACACCGGAGGCCCGGTATGTGGAACAGATACCATCAGTGGGTGATGGGGTCATGTACACAATTGGTTCCTTTATTTTCCCTAAAATGGGTGGACGTCAATAAGGCTGTTCCATGGACTGGCAATCAGATTATTAATTTTTACATTTATTCTATTTTATTCTTTACACACCTAACTGTATATTATTTAAGCACACTTGAACCTCTTCCTGACTTTCCCTCCACAGCCTGATCTGGGCACGGCCATCTTGCAGGTGTCATCTGAGCCTTTCTAGCCAATCCTGACCAGCATGCCTCCAGCATAGTTGTTCAGCCAATCCCTTTCCACCTGTGGGGATAAGTATACTGGGAGCTCTGAGGCAAATTGTCAGTGCTTCAGTTGTCTTCACTGCAGGTGGACGTGTGCTGCTGCTCTCCAGGATTCCAGCTCCTGTGCTAAGCCATTCATCTTAAAGAGACCAGCGTCTATTATCTTCTATGGTGACGACTTCTTATGCTTCATCATTTATTCAACGATTGTCCATCTGACATTGAATCTTCAGCTTCACTATCGATTGTCCATCTGAGATCGAATCTTCTGTTTCACCATCGATTGTCTGTCTGATTGTCACAGTGTATTCAACTAGTATCCACCAGGGCTCCACACCTTTGTACCAGTGCCCCTTCCTGGGGCATTATGCAGGACTTTTCCTTTCAGTTAAGTCTTACATCTCCTCCACCTCTGAGTTTTGATTTATATATTAATGACTGTCCTTTATTGATTGCCTGTGTGTAAATTCTATTCATACAGTAGGTATCATTACGAACTGCCATTTTCACCAACTTAAGTGCCTCAATAAAGGCTTTGTTTTATTCCTACCTCGTTGTCCTGGTCACGCCTTCTGCATTTCATTAAGTCTCTGTGTGTGTCTCAGAATCCTCTAAGGGCTCCTTGGTTTTTGTATACACCTAGCCCTACATCTGAGGCTTCCCATGGTCTCAGGTGTGACGGGACTTACTCAGCTACTGTGATAGAAACAGGCTGACCGGGCTCAGAGGTGGTGTCACAGATCCTCCCTGATAACACCTGTGCCCACCTGCATTCTCCTGGACACTGATATCTGTTCCTGTCTGGCGCAAGCATACGTCCTACGACATGTAGCAGTGGTTCTTATTGGCAGAGTTGTGCTCTGTGGTACTAATCACATATATGTCACATGGGATGTGTGGTAGGATGCACTGGTGAGGTATGGCACGGCACGGGTAGGCTGATCTAGCGGTGATGCCTGTGTGGTGTGTGGTAGGATGCACTGGTGAGGTATGGCACGGCACGGGTAGGCTGATCTAGCGGTGATGCCTGTGTGGTGTGTGGCAGGATGCACTGGTGAGGTGTGACACGGCACGGGTAGGCTGATCTAGCGGTGATGCCTGTGTGGTGTGTGGTAGGATGCACTGGTGAGGTATGGCACGGCACGGGTAGGCTGATCTAGCGGTGATGCCTGTGTGGTGTGTGGCAGGATGCACTGGTGAGGTGTGACACGGCACGGGTAGGCTGATCTAGCGGTGATGCCTGTGTGGTGTGTGGCAGGATGCACTGGTGAGGTGTGGCACGGCACGCGTAGGCTGATCTAGCTGTGATGCCTGTGTGGTGTGTGGCAGGATGCACTGGTGAGGTGTGACACGGCACGGGTAGGCTGATCTAGCGGTGATGCCTGTGTGGTGTGTGGCAGGATACACTGGTGAGGTGTGACACAGCACGGGTAGGCTGATCTAGCTGTGATGCCTGTGTGGTGTGTGGCAGGATACACTGGTGAGGTGTGGCACAGCACGGGTAGGCTGTTCTTGCTGTGATGCCTGTGTGGTGTGTGGCAGGATACACTGGTGAGGTGTGACACAGCACGGGTAGGCTGATCTAGCTGTGATGCCTGTGTGGTGTGTGGTAGGATGCACTGGTGAGGTGTGACACAGCACGGGTAGGCTGATCTAGCTGTGATGCCTGTGTGGTGTGTGGCAGGATACACTGGTGAGGTGTGGCACAGCACGGGTAGGCTGTTCTTGCTGTGATGCCTGTGTGGTGTGTGGCAGGATACACTGGTGAGGTGTGACACAGCACGGGTAGGCTGATCTAGCTGTGATGCCTGTGTGGTGTGTGGCAGGATACACTGGTGAGGTGTGGCACAGCACGGGTAGGCTGTTCTTGCTGTGATGCCTGTGTGGTGTGTGGCAGGATACACTGGTGAGGTGTGACACAGCACGGGTAGGCTGATCTAGCTGTGATGCCTGTGTGGTGTGTGGTAGGATACACTGGTGAGGTGTGACACAGCACGGGTAGGCTGATCTAGCTGTGATGCCTGTGTGGTGTGTGGCAGGATACACTGGTGAGGTGTGGCACAGCACGGGTAGGCTGTTCTTGCTGTGATGCCTGTGTGGTGTGTGGCAGGATACACTGGTGAGGTGTGGCACAGCACGGGTAGGCTGATCTTGCTGTGATGCCTGTGTGGTGTGTGGCAGGATGCACTGGTGAGGTGTGGCACGGCACGGGTAGGCTGATCTAGCAGGGCACATTTTGAATTTTATAGGTTGCAGAGCTTCTAAAACAGTCTATTGTGAAGGAGTTGGAACCTGGGGAGATATCGGGATACAGCAGCTCAGCAATGTGATAAGAGTATATGGTGGACAGGCCTAGTCCGTGTATACAGCGGCAGATGGATACAGAGGGTTACAAGATTATCACTTACAAAGATAGAGTCAGTGGCACCGGTGGAGAGATATATATTGTCCGCACTGGAAGGAATCCCGCCATCTCTCCGCTCTATGTACTTCGCTACGTCCTGGCGGATCACCTCTATACCCTGACTGGCGCTGTAAGACCCTGTAGTGGGCACAGAGAGGTTATTGCTCCAGTACACACATACCACATACCAAGCCATCCCAACATGTATGTAGTCTGCACAGCATTAGCGTGTAAGCTGTATGGAATCCAGGTATGGGACCTGTACATTACTAATATAGAATATACTATAATAACAGTACAGACAGGACACAGCAGGCAGCTTTCAGTATTTGTGCATGTATTTAATCTCATACAAGCCACAAATCCACTTTACACCAAATAAAGCTTCATATAGACAATCAAAGCAACATATTTATCCATGCAGTACTCCTCGCAATCCATGCCTCATGGCACTGGCAGTCCAATTCCCTGGCACTGCAATACTTAGGCCTAGTAGCTGGCCCCTACCAGGCATCAGTGCCCTGAGCAGCAAACATAGTAAGGTTTTTCTCCCTTCAACTGCAATTAACCCACTTCCCACAGGTGGCTGTGCAGGTCTGAAAACCTGGACCGGAGCCGTATGCATGAGAGCCCACCCGTCTCCTCCCCAAGCACACCTGAGAGACCCATTCTCTGAGGCTGGACGGCTCCTTAACCCTTTACTGGGCAGTTGTGACCAAATAAATCTAGCACACTCTCTGCTGGAACTGACCCTGTTTCACCACACTATGGCCTGGATTCACTAAAACAATATTAAAGGTCTATTGCAGAGTGCCATTGGATTACCAAAATACTATCGACCAAACGCCATGGATGGACTTTTTCACTGATGCTGTATAAATCTAAAGTTCATCCTTGGTGTTTGGTCCATCGAATTGTGGTTATCTGATTGCACTCTGCAATAGTCTTAAGCCATTCAGCCACATACAAGGCCCATTGAAGCCCTTTTTATCAGTGACCCTATCAAAATCCCCTAATATTGAATAATGGACTCACCGATGCTCTTGCCCCCACATGCCTGTAGGATTCGTATTGCCCTCTGCTTCACATCATCTGGGAACTTGTTGTCATTTAGAAGCTCCGGGTACAAACATACGGCGGTGACCTGGGGAACACAATCAGTGCTGAGGCCAGTGGCGTAACTTCATCATACTTGCCCAGAGGCAAGATAGATGTTGATGCCCGCCAACAATGCCAATCTGTCAGATTCATAAAATACACTTGTGGGTGACTGGGGGATAGAGTGTGACTGGGGGGGGGGCAGCTGTGACGGAGATAGCGGGTGTCTTTCGGGGGGGACAGCTGTGACAGGGAGATAGGTGATTGGGGGGACAGTTTGACAGGGAGAAAGCGGGTGACTGGGTGGGCTGGTGTAACATGGAGCTAGCGGGTGACTGGGGGACATGTGTGACAGGAAGAGGCACTATCACATTGGCATCCCTTGAATCCATGCCCCTTTTAATGCATGCCAGTGCCCGGTTTGCTTTTGCTGCTGCACTTGAGCAGTGTGCACTGTTACCCAATTTATCATCTATGATGACCCCCAAGTCCTTCTCTACAGCAGAATTCCCTATAACTCCATTTATCCTATAAGTAGCTTGTTCTCTTTTGTCCCCACTATGCATTATTTTACATTTATCAATATTAAACTGCCTTTTCCACCTTTACGTCCACCTTTTCAGTTTAATTAATTCACTTTGTAGTGTATCCACATCCTCTCCTGAGTTAACTCCTTACTCAATTTCCTGTCGTCTGCAAATATTGCAATTTTATTCACTATGTCATTACCTATAGCATTAATGAATATATTAAACAACATGAGTCCCAATTTTATCCCTTGCGCGACTCCAGCTGGAATGTATGCCTTTTATCTCCTAACCCTAAATTACCTAGTTTCATTAATAACCTTTTAAGAGGCACTGTGTCAAAAGCTTTAGCGAAATCAAGAAGTATTACATCAACAGAATTCCCTAAGTCCAGCCCCCTACTGACTTCCTCATTGAAGTGAATTAAATGAGTCTGACATGATCTATTTTTGATGAACCCATGCTGAGTCTTTCCCCACAATGTATGTAAGGCTGACCGTTGTATAATTTTCAGGGTTAGTTTTGCTCCCTTTCTTCCATATTGGTACTACGTTAGCTATGCGCCAGTCCCTTGGTACATCCCCTAGTTTATTGATTTCTTGAATATTAGATACAATGGTAGTGCTATGACAGAACTCAATTATTTTTAGTATCCCAGGGTTTAATTCTTCCGGGCCAGGAGATTTTTTATGATTTAGGTTCTGTAATCTATTTTTGACGATTTCCAGTACTTCCTCCTCTTTGCGGCCACAGCTTGCGCTACGGAACATACATAGCGTGACCCACACCACCCTGTGTCCACGCCACTATCTTTCACCTATAGTAAAGTTGTGGCAAGCGAAACGAGCCTGTGAGGGGACGAAGATGCTACTTTCAAAGCGGCTAACATAACTTGCGTTAGCTGTGGCCGCTAAGATGAGAAAGGAACCTATTTCCTCACTCAAACCTACAGTTTGGGAGCAATCAAGAGCCGAGCATTTAATCTGTGGGAGATCTTCTGAAGATTCTTCCCTTGTAAATACCGAAGCAAAAAATTCATTGAATAATTCCGCTTTCTCATTTCCTTCTATTAGCAGGGTACCCTGCTTATTTTTTAGTGGTTCTCGTTTATATATAACTGTAGAATTTTTTGGGATTAGATTTGCTATCTGCGGCTATTTTACGTTCAGTCTCTAATTTAGCCATCTTGAGTGATTGTATTTTTACATTTCTTATTACATCCTTTATATGCGGCACATGATTCGGGTGTCCCATCTTGTTTAAACGTTTTGCATGCCCATTTTTTTAGCTATTTCACATTTGACTTTGCTGTTAAGCCACATCGGTTTCCTTGTGACATTTGTTCTTTTATTCACCCTAGGAATACATTTATCAGTGCCCTCCAGCAGTATTTTTTTTTTAAAATTGGCCACCGTTCAGTAGTATCCATACCTCTAAATAATTCCTTCCAGTTTATATACTTTAAGGACTCCTCAGACTTACCAACGTTTGCTTTTATGAAATTCAAGGACCTAGTTTCTCAAATATAAATATCTTTGATACATTTTTAATAAAATGTGTTCACTATTATCCAATGTCTCTCCTATGGTTTTGTTTGTAAGAATGCCCCCATTGTTGCTTATCACGAGATCCAGGATATTGTTATTTCCGTTAGGACTTTCAATAAATTGATACATTTGTACACATTTATATAAAACAAAGGCTGCTCCTCCGAACCAGCGCACTTGTCCCAGACAGCAGGGGGATGAAGAACTGTGTGCTGTTCGGCGCTACTCGCTCCCTAGCTGCCAGATGCTCTCCACATCTGTCACAGCGCTGATGAACACCTGTATGAATTCAGGAGGCGCTGGCAGGTGGGATGCAGGACCTGCTAGCAGGTGAGTGGACAGTGGGATCAGTGGGTAGAGGGAGGCGCTGACAGGCAAGTGGGATGCAGGACCTGCTAGCAGGTGGGTGGACAGTGGGATCAGTGGGTAGAGGGAGGCGCTGACAGGCAAGTGGGATGCAGGACCTGCTAGCAGGTGATTGGACAGATTTAAGCACTGGCAAGCAGGTGGAATGAAGAACCCCCTAGCAGGTGGGTGAGCAGAGGGAGGTGCTAGCAGGTGGGTGGGCAGAGATAGGCACTGGCAAGCAGGTGGGATGCAGAACCCGCTAGCAGGTGGGTGGGCAGTGGGATGGGTGGGCAGAGGGAGGTGCTAGCAGTTGGGTGGGAAACAGAGCAGGTGGCTTGTCAGAAGAAGGTGCTAGCAGGTGGATGGCCAGAGGGATGTGTTGGGCAGAGGGAGGAGCTGACAGGCAGAGGGAGGAGCTGACAGGCAGGCGGCTGTGACATTCAGCAAAATCAACACTGAAACTGATCAATGCCCTGGCTCCACTGTCAAGGCTAGGGGCCCCGCGGTGGGAGCCTCCATTGTTTCTGGAAGTTCTACCCCTGGCTGCGGGTATCAGTAGTGCAGTCCCAGATGTAAGGGCTATGGGGATACAGAATGGAGGATCACAGAGCGCTATATATATAGGGGGGTCCAATGTCCTCCACCGCTGTCTAGCTGACTAATGACGATGGAATGATTGATTGTCTCTCCACCACTAGATCAGTAGGAAAGACAATGTACTGTACCCTTAATAAGGAATAAGAAAGCCTGCCCCCGGTGGGTATTGTGTGTACTGCAGACTCACCTGTCTCAGGAAGGTGATTGGCTTCTGACCCATGGCGTGCGCATCTCCAATATTAGCTTTAATGACCTCTGTAAACGGTTTCTTTACACCCTGAAATCCAGGATAACAGTCATTAATGTGGGCAGTGGTATATTATACAGTCCCCCAATATCCCAGCAGTTATATTATACTGTCCCCCAATATCCCAGGTGTTATATTATACATTATACAGCTGCCGCCTCCCCCAATATCCCAGGTGTCATATTATATATTATACAGCTGCCTCCTCCCCCAATATCCCAGGTGTTATATTATACAATCCCCCAATATCCCAGGTGTTATATTATACAGCTGGAGCCTCCCCCAATATCCCAGGTGTTACATTATACATTATACAGCTGCCGCCCCCCCCCAATATCCCAGGTGTTATATTATACATTATACAGCTGCTGCCTCCCCCAATATCCCAGGTGTTATATTGTACATTATACAGCTGCCGCCTCCCCCAATATCCCAGGTGTTATATTATACATTATACAGCTGCCGCCTCCCCCAATATCCCAGGTGTTATATTATACATTATACAGCTGCCACCTCCCCCAATATCCCAGCTGTTATATTATACATTATACAGCTGCCGCCTCCCCCAATATCCCAGGTGTTATATTATATTATACAGCTGCTGCCTCCCCCAATATCCCAGGTGTTATATTATACATTATACAGCTGCCGCCTCCCCCAATATCCCAGGTGTTATATTATACATTATACAGCTGCCGCCTCCCCCAATATCCCAGGTGTTATATTATACATTATACAGCTGCCGCCTCCCCCAATATCCCAGGTGTTATATTATACATTGTGACCGGATGTCTGCCCTTGCGCTCTGGCTACGCCCTTCGGGTCCACAGATGGCGGTTCCTGGTCTCACGGGATTCCCTGTTACCGTCAGTACCCGCCTGTTACTGACTCTGCCCACTATGCAGTGGGCAGGGATATCGCTGCCACCACCAGTGGCACCTGGGACCAACGTTACTTCCTCAGGCCCACATGCTGGCACCTGAGTACTACCTGCTGGAGTGTGTGCATCGACCCGCTGCTGACACAACCCCAACTGGCGTCGGTTGGTTCCCCACTGGTAGCGGACCAGACCTCTGCTTCGGTAGCTGGCAGAGCAGAACTCTGAGATGCTGGATACTGTACCCAGAACAGCCGGAGAATGGAATTATTGCAGTAATTCTGTTGGTCGCAAGATGAAAGCGGTCGTCTTGAGGCAAGAAAAATTTTATTTGCTCAAATAAAAGCCCTTAAAAGAGGCCTCTCCTATCGCTTGGAGGCACAGCATACAGATGATGTTACATCATTAAAGTCAGACAGAAGCCACACAACACATTTTAAATACATTATACACTTTATACAAGACACTTTATACAAGTCACAACCGACTGAGTGGGTGTGCGCGCACGCCTGTACCGTGAGCGCGTGCATCACAGTCGCAGTGCGTCCTATACGGGTGTGCGCATTTAAGGCCTCCTATACGTAATAACTGTGGCCTATGCACGGACGCAATAGCGGTTCAGGTCTTTTACTAATTATATTATCAATGTTGTGAATGAGTATGTTCAAGAAGGGAACTACTTATTGATAATATAATTTAGAATAATACAATCACAATTTGCCTAATTATATATTATTTTATTATATTATTCCAAAACAATTCAAACACCTTTTAAGATTTAATTCTAAATTTAAAGGGAATTAGTTCTACTGCAGTGTTCAGGGACAAAACTACCACCCAGGAAAGTGACTGCTTGTGTGAGTGGTTGAGTGAACTGAGTGACTGCCAGTCAAAGATTTGCCACCGATGGGAAAGAACTGAAGCCCAACCGACGGTACCCAGGGTAGAGCATCGGTTGGAGATAACCGAAGATTCGCCGCCGAAGGCATCGGTTATGAAAGTCCAGATCTGGTGGTTTCATGGCCAATTAAACTAAAACTGCAAAGGTGTTTGTTTTCCTTAAAAGTGTACAAAGTATATCAAGGCCGCTAAGGTTAACAGCGAATCATTATTGATTCGCATAACTTTAGCACAAGTATGCACTACTGTTGAGTACCAATTAACAGCTCAGCTATTAGATAGTTAAAGATTCACCACTGAAGGCATTAACTGGCTGAGGTGGGCTGGTGGGTCCTTCAGGGAGTGACAGAGAGTGTATTACCAGCTGTAAGGGGTAATCATTTAGTGGGGGACCGTAGATTCCCACCGGTCCCTTGACAGGAGAAGTAGCATTCTTTTGGGCAGGAGGGGCCATCTATAAGACCATAAGTATCCAGAGAGACATAACCCAGCCATGGGAAACAAAAATTCCCAAAAGGAGGCGGTTGCAGGCAAGGATCAGTTGGGAAATTTGCCCAAAGGATCTGCTGGATACATTATGGAAAGTAAGTATGGTGTATACTCAGTATATGAATGAATGGGTCAACATGACCAAAGAGAGTGAGATGAAATTTCTAAGTACATTAAAGAATCAAATTTACCAAATATCATCTAATAAGAAAAGATTGAAAGTAAATAATTATTTGAATTTGTGGCAAAAAGAGGGGCAGACCCAGAGGGAAAAGAAATGTTTGGGAAATGCAGGTACGGTTAACATTACAAATGCAACTGCACCCCCCCCCCCCTCCTTATGTTACCAAGGGGGCAATTACCATTAAAAGGGAACCACAGCCAAGTGTAAAAAGTAATAATAATGCCAACTTTTATCTGGTACTAACCTCTTTTTCAGGATCCGATAATGAAGAAGACGTGTTACTGGCGTTGGCCGTCTCCTACTCGATAAACATGAATGAGGGACAGGCTCATCCGAGCAAAAGTAGTGTGGAGTCCCAATCAGCTGAGATGGCGGACTTCAGTGACATGTCAGGAGGGGCAGGTAGGGTTGGTACAGTAAATAGCACAGAGACAACGAGCCCTTTGACAGTGATAGAAAGCCAGGAAATTGAAGGTACATAACCCACTTCGCACCCTTCATGTCCCTTATGGAAAGCCAGACAAAGATGGGGTGGTTCAAGTAAGGAAAGTGGGTATGCATTGTCCATGGATGAGGTCAGATTTAATGTCAATGATAAAAGATTTCCCTGACCCCAGGAAAAATCTAATGGCATGTCAGAAGTTCATCAAAGATTTGGAAAGTTCACATGAACCAACAAATAAAGACTGGAGGGTCATATTGAGAGCCTGCCTTCCCTCACACATTAATGCATGGACATTCATACAGGATTTCAAAGTTGGAGATGACAGAACTTTAACTGATGCAGACAACCAGGAAAATATTTGCTTTTTTAGTGTGTATTTTCCACCGGTTATTGAGTACAATAAAGTTTTCAGTATTAGACAAGCTGACACTGAATCCGCTGGTGAATATTTCAGCAGAGCATTATCTGACATGAGCAGGTTTACAGGTATGCCTGACATCGAGGACAGTGCATCCCACAGGGAAATGGTTGTCTCTGTGCTAGTAGAAGGACTTAGGGAAATCCTAAAACCAAGGGTGCAGACATCCTTCTCAAACTGGAGGGGCGTGACAGTAGATGCCCTCAGGGAGTCTGCCATAGAACGTGACTGAAATATTAAGAAACATAAAGAAGCGAAAGCAGACAGATTACTGACTTTAAGTATCCTAGCTTACAGTGGCACCCAGAACAGACCCCAACCTCCTTCATTACAGGAAAAGAGGGCCCTTTTCATATCAGTGGGAAGGACCATACCAAGTCCTATTGACCAGCACCACATCCGTAAAGGTCGCAGAGAAGGAGACTTGGATCCACTCGTCCCATTGTAAAAAGGTCAATAACCCGGAAATGCTAGAAGCAACAAAAAAAAAAATAGAGGCTTTGTTCCGGGAAGACTGAGAGACAACCGAGATTGAGTTACCTGAAAGGGAAAATGACAAAGTAAAGACTACCCCCTGGCCAGATGAAGAAAGGCAGAAGATGAATACCCTACTTTGTTCCTGTCTTCCTGTAAGGTTGTACTACTGCCTGTATCTGAATGCTGTAACATCTGTATGCTGTGCGTCCTAGCGATGGGAGAGGGTCCTTTTAAGGGCTTATATTGCCTTTTGCCTTAAAATGACCGTTCTCATCTTGTGACCAACAGAATTACTGCACTAATTCCGTTCTCCGGCTGTTCTGGGTACAGTATCCAGTGTCTCCAAGTTCCGCTCTGCCAGCTACTGAAGCAGAGGTCTGGTCCATGAACTGAGTTTTGGGTTACACACACTTGTATCCCCCAGTCCAGTGCACCATATCTTGGTTGTGGACTTGGGGAATTAGGGGAAAGCTGGTGGAGTGAAGCCTCAGTTCCTCCTTCCTGCTTGGTTTAACCTGAATATTTTCAGAGCTCCAGTCCTCACCTTCTGTCAATCTGAAGTAGGACTGGCCGGGGGTCCTCTTCATTGAGCTTGGTGGGTAGCATGATATTCTAACTCAGCCGCCTGCTACACTACCATTTTACAGTAGCCAGACACACAGCACAGCAGGGCCTCTGCATGTCTAGCGGCTCGCGGCTGTGTCTCACAGTGCTGCAGACTGAGAGAGGAGGAGGAGCCGTTGCACGCTGCTAGTGTATCGCTGTGGAGGCCTGGGCCGTAGCTATAGTTACTGCAGCACAGGTAAGAATGTCGGGTTGATGAACCGGTGGCATAGCCATCAAGTGGGATGGTTTAGGTAGTGGGCTGAAATGTGTGTGTGTAACTTGGTGCAGGGGCAACATTGGCCAGGCCCTAGAGACATATCAGCTGCACCCCCTGTACCCTCGGTAGTTACACCACTGTATAGAACCCAATATCTATTATTTACACTTGAGACACTAAAGCCCAGGGGTGGCAGGGACAGCTCCAGGCTACAGCCCAGGCCAGGGTTCCACTGGAGGGAGGGTGAACCTTTTATTGACCTGGCCCAGGCTGACCAGCCACAATGACCTTGTTTTGGTTGGGGGATCTTCTGTAAAAAGCTTTGGATTGACTCCACTGGGAATTTGAGCCCGGTGCTGGGTTCTAAAATACGGGGGACCCCTATTCCTGTATTGGGAACAAGAACCGGACCAAGAGCCTTGCACTGTTTATACAAATACAAGGGGACTCCATTAAAGTTTTCCCCATTGATTTCTGAACCAGTATAGTCTCAACTGAGCCCGAGGCTGGTTATGTTAGAGGGAGCACATTTTATTTATTATCTCTTTATTATTTACACAAAGAAGTAGCGCACAGGTATGACTGATCCGTTCGATGCTTCAACTTTGTCTGTATTTAGCTGAAATGAAACATGAAAATACGAATCACTTCATCATCGGAAAATAAGAATCCAGAGAATATGGCAGCTTTGTAATTAGCCGTATTCTCCATTCATATTTTCGGACAGATCACAGTCAAACAAGTTCTTACACGGGATCGGCCGTAATCGGCTTTCTTAGCAAATTTCCTGGGTTTCAGAAACAGACAGCGGCCGTGGACACCCTATTGAAAGAAGGGCGGAGGCGTATATCTGAAGACGGAAGGTGTCACAATCCCCAGCGTCTGCAGCGCTGCTGACCGGTTCATCTGACACCCGCCTCGCCACCGCCTTCACTTCACCTTCTCCCGTGTACATTTCCCCTGTCTTACCGTGTGTTTGGATCCTGGAGAATAAATCTTTTTTACCTTCAGAGGAGTGGGGCTCCGTACTTAAAGAACCTGTTACGTGCACCCGTGACAGTAACAATAAGTAGGTACAAACTTATTTGCTTATGTACAGACGTGGGGATTTATAGAAGAAACAAAGAAACTGTTACGTGTCTGCGGGTCAGAACTTAGAAGTAAGTGTCTGTCGATAGGGGACATTGTTGATCCCAACTGCTTCTCAAGTTACTGCACCTGCATAACATCACTGGGATGTCTGAAAAGTAGGATCTATGCTGTTTGCAATATCCACAGAGTCCTCCCATTGAATCTATCACAGCGCTGGTTCTATTCCCAATTTTTGTTTGTCTTACGGTTCCTGGATTGGGGAAGTGGATGGTCCCCTGAATTCAACCAGCTGCTTGCTATTCAATTATCACTTTATATTTGCGCCAGATTAGGAGTACTTTTTGAGTTTTGTCAGGATCTAGATCTCAGTTACAGACAGCGCCGCACATGTATATGGGGGTGACCGCAGGACACACAGGATCTATATCTCAGTTACAGACAGCGCTGCACATGTATATGGGGGTGACCGCAGGACGCAGGATCTATATCTCAGTTACAGACAGCGCTGCACATGTATATGGGGGTGACCGCAGGACGCAGGATCTATATCTCAGTTACAGACAGCGCTGCACATGTATATGGGGGTGACCACAGGACACACAGGATCTATATCTCAGTTACAGACAGCGCTGCACATGTATATGGGGGTGACCGCAGGACACACAGGATCTAGATCTCAGTTACAGACAGCGCCGCACATGTATATGGGGGTGACCACAGGACACACAGGATCTATATATCAGTTACAGACAGCGCCGCACATGTATATGGGGGTGACCACAGGACACACAGGATCTAGATCTCAGTTACAGACAGCGCCGCACATGTATATGGGGGTGACCGCAGGACACACAGGATCTATATCTCAGTTACAGACAGCGCTGCACATGTATATGGGGTGATCGCAGGACACACAGGATCTATATCTCAGTTACAGACAGCGCTGCACATGTACATGAGGGTGACCACAGGACACACAGGATCTATATCTCAGTTACAGACAGCGCTGCACATGTATATGGGGGTGACCTCAGGACACACAGAGCATCTATATCTCAGTTACAGACAGCGCCGCACATGTATATGGGGGTGACCGCAGGACACACAGAGCCTCTATATCTCAGTTACAGACAGCGCCGCACATGTATATGTGGGTGACCGCAGGACGCAGGATCTATATCTCAGTTACAGACAGCGCTGCACATGTATATGGGGGTGACCGCAGGACACACAGAGCATCTATATCTCAGTTACAGACAGCGCTGCACATGTATATGGGGGTGACCGCAGGACACAGGATCTATATCTCAGTTACAGACAGCGCTGCACATGTATATGGGGGTGACCGCAGGATCTATATCTCAGTTACAGACAGCGCCGCACATGTATATGGGGGTGACCACAGGACACACAGGATCTATATCTCAGTTACAGACAGTGCTGCACATGTATATGGGGGTGACCGCAGGACACACAGGATCTATATCTCAGTTACAGACAGCGCTGCGCATGTATATGGGGGTGACCGCAGGACACACAGTATCTATATCTCAGTTACAGACAGCGCTGCACATGTATATGGGGGTGACCGCCGGACATACAGGATCTATATCTCAGTTACAGACAGCGCTGCACATGTATATGGGGGTGACTGCCGGACACACAGGATCTATATCTCAGTTACAGACAGTGCTGCACATGTATATGGGGGTGACCACAGGACACACAGGATCTATATCTCAGTTACAGACAGCGCCGCACATGTATATGGGGGTGACCGCAGGACACACAGGATATATATCTCAGTTACAGACAGCGCTGCACATGTATATGGGGGTGACCATAGGACACACAGAGCATCTATATCTCAGTTACAGACAGCGCTGCACATGTATATGGGGGTGACCGCAGGACACACAGTATCTATATATCAGTTACAGACAGTGCTGCACATGTATATGGGGGTGACCGCAGGATCTATATCTCAGTTACAGACAGCGCTGCACATGTATATGGGGGTGACCACAGGACACACAGGACCTATATCTCAGTTACAGACAGCGCCGCACATGTATATGGGGGTGACCACAGGACACACAGGATCTATATCTCAGTTACAGACAGCACTGCACATGTATATGGGGGTGACCACAGGACACACAGGACCTATATCTCAGTTACAGACAGCGCTGCACATGTATATGGGGGTGACCACAGGACACACAGGACCTATATCTCAGTTACAGACAGTGCTGCATATGTATATGGGGGTGACCACAGGACACACAGAGCATCTATATCTCAGTTACAGACAGCGCTGCACATGTATATGGGGGTGACCACAGGACACGCAGAGCATCTATATCTCAGTTACAGACAGCGCCGCACATGTATATGGGGGTGACCACAGGACACACAGGATCTATATCTCAGTTACAGACAGCACCGCACATGTATATGGGGGTGACCACAGGACACACAGCATCTATATCTCAGTTACAGACAGCGCCGCACATGTATATGGGGGTGACCACAGGACACACAGAGCATCTATATCTCAGTTACAGACAGTGCTGCACATGTATATGGGGGTGACCACAGGGCACACAGTATCTATATCTCAGTTACAGACAGCGCTGCACATGTATATGGGGGTGACCGCAGGACACACAGTATCTATATCTCAGTTACAGACAGCGCCGCACATGTATGTGGGGGTGACCGCAGGACACACAGTATCTATATCTCAGTTACAGACAGCGCCGCACATGTATAAGGGGGTGACCGCAGGACGCCGGATCTATATCTCAGTAACAGACAGCGCCGCACATGTATAAGGGGGTGACCGCAGGACGCCGGATCTATATCTCAGTTACAGACAGCGCCGCACATGTATAAGGGGGTGACCGCAGGACTCAGGATCTATATCTCAGTTACAGACAGCGCAGCACATGTATATGGGGGTGACCGCAGGACACACAGGATCTATATCTCAGTTACAGACAGCGCCGCACACGTATTGCAGTATGTCTGGTATGTACTTAGGGGACGCACTTACCTGCTGCAGCTCCTTCTCCAGCTCCACCGCCCTGGTGACAATGGGGCCGCGCACAGCGTACTCCACCTTCTTGACCCAGGGATTCATGGACTCCAGCGTCAGGACACGGTCCTGTGTCCCATTGTCATATATGTTGTAAGCGCTATTATGTTTAAGTTCTGCCAGATGTGTTCCAGAATAAGACCTGAAGGAGGACATAAGAGTGCAGCTGAGAGGGTGCAAGCATAAAGGGGTGACTCTGGTGCCTAGGACACTCGCCCCAAGGGAGACCCCGCTCCTGAGGAAACTCATGTCACAGCCTGAGAGGGGAAGCAGATGATATACTACAGTACTGTATGTGTCTGTACAGTATGTGGAGAGAGGTCTGCAGAGAGAGTGAGTGTGAGGGAAGATATGAGGAATATGAGGGAGGGGGAGGAGGGACGTAGATTACTGTATGACAGAAGTGATAACTGCTGCTATCTGCACCTGTAACAGCTGGATATGAACCTGGCTCAGGACTCGCTTACAGCAAATCATGGATTTCTCCATTCGGGTGCAGGGCAGACATGGGCACCACAACCAGCACTGTACACAGTATTAGCCATTGCAGGGGGTTAATCCTGGTCTGTGTCAAGTATGAGAATTAATAAGTGCCCAAAAACAATGCTCACACATTAATTACTGGGGTTAAACGACAATAGATTTCCTTCCAGAGAGCAAATATATCTCCGGGACTAGGGGCCTTATTCAGACCTGTCCGCTAGGCAGCATATATTCGCTGCCTAACAAGCAGGTAAACGCCGCCAGCCAAACGCACATCTACAAAACACTCATCATCATCATCAAATCATTTTTTCTCCATTCTTGGATAAAAGTCCGTCTACAGTATACTGACTTATATCCAGGATGAGATAGGCAACATGGGGGGTGTGTGCTGACATCATGTGACACCGAGAAGGAGCGGTTATCAATGCTATAGGTGAACCGCCCGAGAACAATGCCAAAGAGTCCAATAATACGGAGGGTGTGGAGGAGGAGAGGAGGATTCAATGTCAAGGGCAGCAGAAAGTTCTAGCAGGATAAGCAGAGAGCAGCGACCACTGGACTTGGCTGAGAGCAGGGCATTGGTGGCTCTGAGCAGGGCGGTCTCAGTGAGTGAAAGCCATTATCATAGAGGTAGCTGGTGAGATGGCTGTAAACCAGCTGCTCGTGTAGTATGGGGGCAAAGGGAAGAAAAAGATCAGGTAGTATCTAGTGGGTGAGGTAGGGGCAAAGGTATTTTTTTTAAGAATAGGGGAGACCAGAGCATGTTTGAATGGTGAGGTAAGATGCCAGTAGAGAGTGATAGGCTGAAGGCATGAGCAAGGGTAGAGTAGTGTGGTAGAGGGAGCGGAGGAGGGGCGAGAAGAAGGGGTGGAGCAGGTGGAGTGGGAGAGGATAGGATGAGGGAGTGGGCTGCCTTGTCTGTTGTGGGAAGGCTGGAGGAGAGGATGGTGGGGACGGCGTTCCACCGGTCATTCCCCATGTCCACTCCCCTTTGTGTGAAGTAATATTTCCCCAGATTTATCCTGATCCTCGCACCCTCCAGTCTCATGTGGCAATACTTCCCACCTATGATCCAAAGGGAACATGTTTGGATCTATTAGTCTGTCCTAGTGCTGGACTAGGTAATAAGTGGTCACTTACAACAAGAGTTCCAGAATGTTACTGCTCTAATGGTGAAGAATCCTTTTGTTAATTCAGTACGGAATTTATTTTCCCCGAGCCTCACTACATGCCCACGTGTCCTAAGTGTAGGCCTGTTACTGACCAATCATCTCCCAGTTCTATGTGATTCTTAATCCTGTATGTGAACATACTAATAATATCACCTCTCAGCCTCCGTTTCTCCAGTGAGAACATATTCAGCCTGGTATAACCTATCCTTGTATTCTAGTGATTCCAGACCTTTTACTAGCTTAGTCGCCCTTCTCTGTACCTGTTCCAATTCATTTATGTCCTTTTTAAGGTGCGGTGCCCAGAACTGAACACAGTATTCCAAGTGTGTAAAGAGGCACTATCACATTGGCATCCCTTGAATCCATACCCCTTTTAATGCATGCCAGTGTCCGGTTTGCTTTTGCTGCGGCACTTGAGCAGTGTGCACTATTACCCAATTAACCAGTGTGATGACCCCCAAGCAGGGGCGGATTGGTATCCAAATCCGGGGCAAGAACAACCTTGAAGGAGCCTAGGGGGGGGGTCGGATATTAATGCTACTCCCGGGGTGGGGGGGGGGGGCGGTGGGGAGGTCGGGTGTTAAAACTACTGCCGGGGGGGTTACTTACCAGGTTCCACGCTGCAGCCGCTTCAGTCCGCCTCACCGCCACGCTGAAGTCTGCTTGCGGCCGCAGCCTGGTCACATAGAAGGGCAGCCGCTGCATATAGGATGACGCCAGCACTGGCACTGATAGCACTGGCCAGGGGCGGATTTAGGGAGGAGGGCGCCCCTAAGCACAACAATAATGTTTACTAAGTAGGACAGTTTATAGGGGCAGTATCTGCATGTCCTATCCATTTACACTCTATTTAAGATGGAATATAGTACAGTATAGTGGATATTTTGCAGTTATTGGTACATTTTGGGCTGACAGTACTATCACAGGCATCCAAGTGCCGCCCCCAAACATGTGCCGCCCCTAGGCCGGTGCCTCACGTGCCTAATGGGAAATTCGGCTCTGGCACTGGCCCTGGCAGCATGGTCGTCAGCCCAGGCAGGTGAAAATCTTGACCAGCCCACCGGGAATTGGCCCGGTTTCCCAGTGGGCCAATCCGCCCCTGCCCCCAAGTCCTTCTCTACAGCAGCATTTCCTATAATAACTCCATTTAGCCAATAAGTAGCTTGTGCATTTTTGTTCCCATAATGAATTACTTTACATTTTTCAACGTTAAACTGCATTTAGCACCTTTACGCCCACCAATCTAGTTTATTTAAGTCACTTGTAGTGTTTCCGCATCCTCTCCTGAGTTAATTTCCTTAATCAAGTTTGTGTCGTCCGCAAATATTGCTATTTTACTCACTAGGGGCCAGATTCTCTAAGCTTCAAAAGTGATAAAATGGAGAGTGATAAACAGCCAGCCAATCAGCTCCTGTCTGACATTTTTCAAACACAGCCTGTGACATGGCAGGTAGGAGCTGATTGGCTGGCTGTTTATCACTCTCCATTTTATCACTTTTTAAGCTTGGAGAATCTAGCCCTATGTCACTTCCAATATCATTAATGAATATATTAAAGAAGGTGGGTCCCAATATTGAACCTTGCGGGACTCCACTTTGGACCCAGCTGGAATGTATGCCAATTAACACCACTCTCTGTCCCCGATTGTGCAACCAGTTTCTAATCCAATTACAAATTTTATATCCTAACCCTAAATTACCTAGTTTCATTAATAACATGTTATGAGGCACTGTGTCAAAAGCTTTAGCGAAATCAAGCAGTATTACATCAACAGATTTCCCCAAGTCCAGCCCCTACTGACTTCCTCATAAAAGCTGATTAAATTAGTCTGACATGACTGTCGAACCCATGCTGAGCCTTACTTATCACCTTCTACTGTTCTAAGAAATGTTGGATCCTATCTCTTATTATTCCTTCTAATATTTCCCCACATTGGATTTGAGGCTGACTGGTCTATAATTTTCAGGGTTAGTTTTGCTCCCTTTCTTCCATATTGGTACTACGTTAGCTATGCGCCAGTCCCTTGGTACCATTCCTGAGTTTATTGATTACCCGAATATCAGATATAATGGTAGTGCTATGACAGAACTCAATTCCTTAGTATCCTAGGGTGTATTTCATCCGGGCCAGAAGATATGTTACTATTTAGGTTCTGTCATCTATTTGTGACTTTTTCCTCACTCAAACCTACAGTTTGGGAGCAATCAAGAGCCGAGCATTTAATCTGTGGGAGATCTTCTGAGGATTCTTACCTTGTAAATACCGAAGCAAAAACTTCATTGAATAATTCCGCTTTCTCTTTTCCTTCTATTACCAGGGTACCTAGCTTATTTCTTAGTAGGCCAATATTTCCCGTTTATATAACTGTAGATTTTTTGGGGATTAGATTTGCTATCTGCAGCCATTTTACGTTCAGTCTCTAATTTAGCCATCTTGATTGTATTTATACATTTCTTATTACATGCTTTATATGCGGTAAATGATTTGGCTGTCCCAACTATACAGAACTGGGCACAGTATCTAGATGAGGCCGCACCAGTGACCTATACAGAACTGGGCACAATATCTAGATGGGGCCGCACCAGTAACCTATACAGAGCCGGGCACAGTATATGGACGAGGCCACGCCAGTGACCTATACAGAACTGGGCACAGTATCTAGATGAGGCCGCACCAGTGACCTATACAGAACTGGACACAGTATCTAGATGAGGCCGTACCAGTGACCTATACAGAACTGGGCACAGTATCTAGATGAGGCCGCACCAGTGACCTATACAGAACCGGGCACAGTATCTAGATGAGGCTGCACCAGTGACCTATACAAAACCGGGCACAGTATCTAGATGAGGCCGCACCAGTGACCTATACAGAACTGGGCACAGTATCTAGATGAGGCCGCACCAGTGACCTATACAGAACTGGGCACAGTATCTAGATGAGGCCGCACCAGTGACCTATACAGAACTGGGCACAGTATCTAGATGAGGTCGCACCAGTGACCTATACAGAACTGGGCACAGTATCTAGATGAGGCCGTACCAGTAACCTATACAGAACCGGGCACAGTATCTAGATGAGGCCGCACCAGTGACCTATGCAGAACTGGGCACAGTATCTAGATGAGGCCGCACCAGTGACCTATACAGAACCGGGCACAGTATCTAGATGAGGCTGCACCAGTGACCTATACAGAACTGGGCACAGTATCTAGATGAGGCCGCACCAGTGACCTATACAGAACTGGGCACAGTATCTAGATGAGGCCGCACCACTGACCTATACAGAACTGGGCACAGTATCTAGATGAGGCCGCACCAGTGACCTATACAGAACCGGGCACAGTATCTAGATGAGGCAGCACCAGTGACCTATACAGAACTGGGCACAGTATCTAGATGAGGCCGCACCAGTGACCTATACAGAACTGGGCACAGTATCTAGATGAGGCCGCACCAGTGACCTATACAGAACCGGACACAGTATCTAGATGAGGTCGCACCAGTGACCTATACAGAACCGGGCACAGTATCTAGATGAGGCCGCACCAGTGACCTATACAGAACTGGGCACAGTATCTAGATGAGGCCGCACCAGTGACCTATACAGAACTGGGCACAGTATCTAGATGAGGCCGCACCAGTGACCTATACAGAACTGGGCACAGTATCTAGATGAGGCCGCACCAGTGACCTATACAGAACTGGGCACAGTATCTAGATGAGGCCGCACCAGTGACCTATACAGAACTGGGCACAGTATCTAGATGAGGCCGCACCAGTGACCTATACAGAACTGGGCACAGTATCTAGATGAGGCCGCACCAGTGACCTATACAGAACTGGGCACAGTATCTAGATGAGGCCGCACCAGTGACCTATACAGAACCGGGCACAGTATCTAGATGAGGCGGCACCAGTGACCTATACAGAACTGGGCACAGCATCTAGATGAGGCCGCACTAGTGACCTATACAGAACTGGGCACAGTATCTAGATGAGGCCGCACCAGTGACCTATACAGAACTGGGCACAGTATCTAGATGAGGCCGCACCAGTGACCTATACAGAACCGGGCACAGTATCTAGATGAGGCGGCACCAGTGACCTATACAGAACTGGGCACAGCATCTAGATGAGGCCGCACTAGTGACCTATACAGAACTGGGCACAGTATCTAGATGAGGCCACACCAGTGACCTATACAGAACTGGGCACAGTATCTAGATGAGGCCGCACCAGTGACCTATACAGAACTGGGCACAGTATCTAGATGAGGCCGCACCAGTGACCTATACAGAACCGGGCACAGTATCTAGATGAGGCCGCACCAGTGACCTATACAGAACTGGGCACAGTATCTAGATGAGGACGCACCAGTGACCTATACAGAACTGGGCACAGTATCTAGATGAGGCCGCACCAGTGACCTATACAGAACTGGGCACAGTATCTAGATGAGGCCGCACCAGTGACCTATACAGAACTGGGCACAGTATCTAGATGAGGCGGCACCAGTGACCTATACAGAACTGGGCACAGTATCTAGATGAGGCCGCACCAGTGACCTATACAGAACTGGGCACAGTATCTAGATGAGGCCGCACCAGTGACCTATACAGAACTGGGCACAGTATCTAGATGAGGCCGCACCAGTGACCTATACAGAACTGGGCACAGTATCTAGATGAGGCCGCACCAGTGACCTATACAGAACTGGGCACAGCATCTAGATGAGGCCGCACTAGTGACCTATACAGAACTGGGCACAGTATCTAGATGAGGCCGCACCAGTGACCTATACAGAACTGGGCACAGTATCTAGATGAGGCCGCACCAGTGACCTATACAGAACTGGGCACAGTATCTAGATGAGGCCGCACCAGTGACCTATACAGAACCGGGCACAGTATCTAGATGAGGCCGCACCAGTGACCTATACAGAACCGGGCACAGTATCTAGATGAGGCCGCACCAGTGACCTATACAGAACTGGGCACAGTATCTAGATGAGGCCGCACCAGTGACCTATACAGAACCGGGCACAGTATCTAGATGAGGCCGCACCAGTGACCTATACAGAACCGGGCACAGTATCTAGATGAGGCCGCACCAGTGACCTATACAGAACCGGGCACAGTACCTAGATGAGGCCGCACCAGTGACCTATACAGAACTAGGCACAGTATCTAGATGAGGCCGCACCAGTGACCTATACAGAACTGGGCACAGTATCTAGATGAGGCCGCACCAGTGACCTATACAGAACCGGGCACAGTATCTAGATGAGGCCGCACCAGTGACCTATACAGAACCGGGCACAGTACCTAGATGAGGACGCACCAGTGACCTATACAGAACTGGGCACAGTATCTAGATGAGGCCGCACCAGTGACCTATACAGAACCGGGCACAGTATCTAGATGAGGCCGCACCAGTGACCTATACAGAACTGGGCACAGTATATAGATGAGGCTGCACCAGTGACCTATACAGAACTGGGCACAGCATCTAGATGAGGCCGCACTAGTGACCTATACAGAACTGGGCACAGTATCTAGATGAGGCGGCACCAGTGACCTATACAGAACTGGGCACAGTATCTAGATGAGGCCGCACCAGTGACCTATACAGAACTGGGCACAGTATATAGATGAGGCTGCACCAGTGACCTATACAGAACTGGGCACAGTATATAGATGAGGTCGCACCAGTGACCTATACAGAACCGGGCACAGTATCTAGATGAGTCCACACCAGTGACCTATACAGAACCGGGCACAGTATCTAGATGAGGCGGCACCAATGACCTATACAGAACTGGGCACAGCATCTAGATGAGGCCGCACCAGTGACCTATACAGAACCGGGCACAGTATCTAGATGAGGCTGCACCAGTGACCTATACAGAACTGGGCACAGTATCTAGATGAGGCCGCACTAGTGACCTATACAGAACTGGGCACAGTATATAGATGAGGCCGTACCAGTGACCTATACAGAACTGTACACAGTATCTAGATGAGGCCGTACCAGTGTCCTATACAGAACTGGGCACAGTATCTAGATAAGGCCGCACCAGTGACCTATACAGAACGGGGCACAGTATCTAGATGAGGCCGCACCAGTAACCTATACAGAACTGGGCACAGTATCTAGATGAGGCCGCACCAGTGACCTATACAGAACCGGGCACAGTATCTAGATGAGGCCGCACCAGTGACCTATACAGAACTGGGCACAGTATCTAGATGAGGCCGCACCAGTGACCTTTACAGAACTGGGCACAGCATCTAGATGAGGCCGCACCAGTGACCTATACAGAACTGGGCACAGTATCTAGATGAGGCCGCACCAGTGACCTAAACAGAACTGGGCAGTATCTAGATGAGGCCACACCAGTGACCTATACAGAACTGGGCACAGTATCTAGATGAGGCCGTACCAGTGACCTATACAGAACTGGGCACGGTATCTAGATGAGGCCGCACCAGTGACCTATACAGAACTGGACACAGTATCTAGATGAGGCCACATCAGGACCTATACAGAACTGGGCACAGTATCTAGATGAGGCCGCACCAGTGACCTATACAGAACTGGGCACAGTATATAGATGAGGCCGTACCAGTGACCTATACAGAACTGTACACAGTATATAGATGAGGCCGCACCAGTGACCTATACAGAACTGGGCACAGTATCTAGATGAGGCCGCACCAGTGACCTATACAGAACTGGGCACAGTATATAGATGAGGCCGCACCAGTGACCTATACAGAACTGGGCACAGTATCTAGATGAGGCTGCACCAGTGACCTATACAGAACTGGGCACAGTATCTAGATGAGGCCGCACCAGTGACCCATACAGAACCGGGCACAGTATCTAGATGAGGCGGCACCAGTGACCTATACAGAACTGGGCACAGTATCTAGATGAGGCCGCACCAGTGACCTATACAGAACCGGGCACAGTATCTAGATGAGGCGGCACCAGTGACCTATACAGAACTGGGCACAGTATCTAGATGAGGCCGCACCAGTGACCTATACAGAACTGGGCACAGTATCTAGATGAGGCCGCACCAGTGACCTATACAGAACTGGGCACAGTATATAGATGAGGCCGCACCAGTGACCTATACAGAACTGGGCACAGTATCTAGATGAGGCCGCACCAGTGACCTATACAGAACTGGGCACAGTATCTAGATGAGGCCGCACCAGTGACCCATACAGAACCGGGCACAGTATCTAGATGAGGCGGCACCAGTGACCTATACAGAACTGGGCACAGTATCTAGATGAGGCCGCACCAGTGACCTATACAGAACCGGGCACAGTATCTAGATGAGGCCGCACCAGTGACCTAAAGCTAAAACTGGACAACCAGAGACAAAGTTGGCCTATTTGTGTGACAGGTGAGACTGCACACATACAGGGTCCAGGCTGTAGTTACACAGACCCACCAGAGGCGGCTTGTAACAGTGACTCACTACAACTGGACAGCCAGAGACAAGATAATGGCCTAATTATGTGATAGGTGAGACTGCACACATACATGGCTCAGGCTACAGTTACACAGACCTACCAGAAGTGGCTCGTGACAGTCACCAGTATAGATTATATATATATATATATATATATATATATATATATATATATATATATATATATATATATATATATATATATTAAAGAGCACTGCTCCCAGTACAGATCCCTGGGGTACTCCACTAGTAACATTTCCCTCCAGAGACTGCACTCCATTTACTACAACTCTATGTTTTGTCCTACACATTACAAATATTTGAAAAATAGACCCATAAATAGCATTAGAACAACAAGGCGAGTCCTGGTATAAGAGGAAGAGAAGGTGTCTATCACATTAGGGATTATTTAATATTATTATTATTATTATTTTTACCATAGTGCAAACATATTCAACGGCACTGTACAGAGAATATTTGAACATTCACATCCCTACCACACGCACACGAATTCATTCTAGGGTTAATTTTGGTTGGGAGCCAATTCACGTACCAGAATATTTTTGCCAGGTTATTTGGAAACTGGAGTCCCGGGGTTCGGGCCATGGTGGGAAATGATCCCATGACTGCAATGCTGTGAGGCAATTCTATAAACTCCTTTATATTATTATACTCGGTTATCTGCAGATCTCAATAAAGACAGTATTGCCTCAACCTTAGGTAGATGTGATTCCGTCTTGTGATGTTGTTTAGATAAGTGGCTGCATTAGAAGTCTGGGTTCTTAGTAACTTGTTCATCAAGTGGCTGGAGCTCTATGCAACCCAAAGCTGGGGATCTTGTCCTGGCAAAGCCCTTCATGGGCTTCATTGGCTGCGGGCATAAGATGAATCTGCCAGCAGCCCTTTGTGAGATCAAGGGTGGTTACTCTCCATCAGTTCATCCGCGCTGGGCATCGGATAGGCATCAAGCTGGGATATGTGGTTTAACTTTCTAAAGTCATTGCAGAACTATAAGCTGCCATTGCACAATTGGGCAACATCACTCACTGGTAGACTCAACCACCACCACTTGGAACACACTCTCCAAATCCCTTCTATATGTACCATTAGCCTCAGGAATGCAGTAAGGATCGTATTTCACTACCACCCCTTGAAGCATTATAATGTCATATTCGATCAAGACAGTGTTCCCTGGTAGGGAAGAGAAGACTTCATTGTTCCGTTGAACCATCTCCTCTACCTGACACCTTGTTCTGTGGAGAAGATAGGTTCCATGATAATACAGGACTTTTCCACTACCATACTCAACAACTCTGGCACCCAATCATCATCATGCTATGGTTTTAATACTTTTTCATGACCACATGAACCCGGGCCAATACAACCTAATAAGGAGTCTCTCTCCCAGGTCTCACCAAGATCCCCCCCAAACATGTGTTGCTTTAAAAACCAGTGAAACATGTCCTTGGGGCACCACCAGCTGTTCCACAACCCTCTCCTGGACAACGCTCCCTCGAAAGATGCATTATTTTTAGTCACAAAGAAGGGCTCTGACATAACAAGATGAGTGGATATTGCAGCTTATTAGCTATCGCTGCCAAGGTCCTTGAGGGTGACTGAAAGGAGGGTCCTTTTGTATTCTGCATATGTTCCATGAAAACACAGTATCTTCACTGTATTGTGATCAGGGAACCCAAAACTAAGGTAATTTTGCTACCAGTGTCAACCAAGGCCAAGACCACATTCTACTTCATCCAGATGGGTGCCCTACACACCAAACATTTTAACTTAGCCAGTCTTGGGTTAACTTCCTTTTACAGTCAGGCCTAGGTGGTTTTCAGATATGACTTAGTTTATGACTTAGCATAGGATTTGGAGCACAGGTAAGAGGTTCGACTATTTGCTGCAACACCCAGAATCTCTCCATCAGTGTGGTAAGTTCCTCAGGAGTTCAGGGGTCGCCTGCATCACCCATTTCTTGTTGTTTCGTTACAGAAATGCCACTCATTGATACGTTAAGTTTGGCCTGGCCCGGTAGCGCCAATTCCAACCAGTCTATCAGCCTTTAGGGTAAAATAGACCAATGCCTCCTTCTCATTGAGGTCCATATAAAACCGAAGGGTCTATTACAAGTATTGTGCCAGCTTCTCCACCCAGATTTCCAGCAGTCATTTCACCCTATTCGCCATTCTTCTGAAGGTGGTGATGTTAACTCCTGTGTCATCATCCGCTGAGCATTTCTGAAGCTGTTCTCCTACTCGGGACTTGGTTGTGGTCACTGGCATTGCAGCTGCCATATCACAATTCTAGCTGCTGTGACATCTTTACCAGCTGCCGCTTATACTATTGCGGCTTTCTCATGAGCATTTGCAGAATTTCCTACATTTTGGCTTCTTTGTGGCCTGGAAAGTGGAAATGTTGCTTATCTGAACATCCCACTTCTAACACCAATTATGATTGGTGGTGGAAACAACCGTTCTGTTCTTCTTCACAAGGGTTTTATTTTGTCATGTTGACCACAGACCCAAAACCAGTTCATGACCTCTGCAATCTAACAAAGACCAAAATGAAGGTGTATAAATCCCAGGCCGCCCCAGCACGCCCATCCGCCCGCCCATCCTGTACACAGTAGCCAATAGCCGGCTTTGTCACTTGAATCAGTGGGGGGATTTGTCATTCTGCCATGGCCGCACCCGCGCTGCGGCTGACTCGCCTCCGGTGCTCAGCCAGTGGGCAGCGGCAGGCAGCAGCATATCAGTGTGTCGAGCGGGTGCCGGCGCCCACACAAACCCCACTGTGGCTTGCTCCCCCAAGCGGCAGCTGGGGCTGCCTTACAGTAGTTACGCCACTGGTGCAGATAAAAGTAGTCATTTTATTAACCCACTGTCTATTCCTGAGTAAAAACTCTAATACATGTGACTTCCTAAATGTATCTGTTGCTACTAGTTCATCAATTATACAGGATTCATATTATCATTATATTCATTTATAATGCTAATAATACATATATTCCTTTCTCATCAGGGGATATGTCCGACGGCTCGCACATTGTATTCTGTAATTATGTAACTGGCCGATTGTAAAACGAACTCAGTGATCAGTTTACGCCACAAGTGAAGACAACAGAGTCGGATTGGTTTATTACGTAACGTTATCTAATGTTATCTCTAACCCTGGCAGTGTTACGCTGATTATATGAATAGCAAACAGAGGATAGAGACAGGTCATTGTGGTTTATTGGAACAGGTGGGTGTGTGGCGCTTCCAGGGATCTTATTGGGCACCATAAAATGTGACAAGTGTTAATAAAAAAACATATAACAATTTATTGCTCAAGGATGAAGCAGAATAATAACTGTAACAAAAAACAGAAAATACATATGTACATGCACATGATAGGTTGGGGAGGAGGTGGTGATATTATTCCTTCCTCTGATGAGGACTGAGAAACACAAGTAAAGAGAAAGTACAGTAAATGGGTCCTACTTGTTTAATCCAAGAGCCATTCATGTGAACCACCAATCGCCAATCACCACTGTGTGCCCTCCTCCGGCTCCATGCTGCTCCCCTGTCACTGCCCGCAGCCCCCACTAACCCTGCCCATCTCCATGAAGCAGAGACAGGCAGGGAATCCACTCTCCACCACTGTGCTGACGGGACAGGGGAGCATGTGAGATGCTTGTGCGTCCCCGTCAGGTGGAGCACCTCTCCGCCAGCCTGCTCCAGCTCAGGGATTCTGGCAATTCCCTGAGCTGGCTGAGAGGCGCTTCATCTGTAGGTGGTGGAATTTAGTTCCAACCCCCCCCCCCCCCCCTCACCCACACTTTAACCTGTGGGTATAAGATTTGCTTCTGATGATTATACACCTCAAAATTGGGAGAAAAGGCTTGAAGAAGCTACTAGGAAGGTACAGTCTTGGAGAAAATAGTATATTACCACTAGGGTAATTGACAGGCGCTGCATATTGTCCTTTATTAAAATCAAGCAGCAGTTATGAATGGGGTTAGTCAGTCCCCGATAGTCCATAAAAAAAAGGAAAGGTTAAATAACTGCGCTATTTGAGGAAATAATTCACCGTATAATATTCAACAATTTATTAATCAATAAAAATACATTCTTATAAAAACATAATGAACATGATTAATGTAAACATAATAAAATTATTTTACTTAAGAATGCCAATGCATGGCTGGCTGGTAGTGCAAATGTGCAAATTGCAGGTGATTTAGTAGCCCCACTAGATTCTGGGCAAGGTTTTTATGGATAGTGCACCCCACTTATCCTTTTAGTGTGTGGATCTTGTTTGTATTACTCCTTGGACACTGTGAATGAGGGGGGGAGAGAAGCAGTCAATGTCACTCACATATCTGGGATATTGCCCACTTTTCCAGATCGTTCTAGAGGTGGTCCCTGTGAAGTGGTGTGCTGTCTTCCCATCTCCTGAATGGTCCCCAGTTGGAATTAGGTGCAAATTTTTGGAGTCCCAGGTTCAGAGTAGGGTTACCTGGTTTTGTAATCCGCAGTTCACAGTATAGAATGGATGGGGGTGTCAATGCCTAAAGCGTTTCGCTGGGGGCTCCCAGCTATTTCAAAGGTCACCTTAGTCGCTCTAAGTATAAACTAGCATTAAGGAGTGTATTGAACATATTATAAATTGCTCTGGACCAAACATAAACTTCTAAGCAGCTGTAAAACCTACTGTAGGTAATTATCCCGATTATAGACACTAACCACCATTCACCTTCAACTCTACTGATAATAGTGTCGTCCACTCCATTAACTCTTTCAGGATAATCCCCATTCCGGAGATAACACTTAGAGTTCTGGGAATATTACAGTATGTACTCAGAGAGCGTATACAGTGTGTGCGTAGGATGAGGGGGGTGGAGAGTAAGGGGGGGGGGGGCTGTAGTGGGTGTACGAAAGCCTCTCTAGAATGCAGTGTGTAAGTGACTGTAATAGGAATATCGACAGGGACTGTAAAAGTGGTTCCCAGGACAATTCAGTTCTCAGAAAGGGACCAAGGTTGGGTTGTTTGTCATCAGCACGCACTACAATCCTGAGGACATGGAATGCATGTACAGTACTGCCTATTCCATTGCTTTATCTAATGCATTGCATGACTAATATGGGGCCCTGAATACTATGGGTTAAATGTACTACTATAGCAACCAATCAGATTCTACTTATTTATGTAGCTCCTTCTAGAAGATAATAGATAGAATCTCATTGGTTGCTATGGGCAACATGCCATTTTGAACAGAATCCCATCTTAGTAAGTTTCCCCCTATGTGTCTTGTTGGGCGGTACGGTTTCCCCGGTGAGTGTGGTGTATTAGGTATTGTCAGAGTATTGCCCACATCTGGTCACTGCTATACAGTAATATAGAGCTTTATCACAGCTGGATGTCTGAGTGAGGTTCCAGCAGTCTGTCCTCCATAGGATGATAGAACTACTGATCTCACCAGCCAGGACCACATACCCACTGCCCAGGATGACCTATGTATTACTATAGATGTGCAGAGAGGGGATGTCCTTAGCTCATATCTACTGTGCATTGCAGTGAGAGAGTAAAGGTGGCCAGCATTGGTGAGGTGACCATGATATGAGAATACAGGGACTGTCACGGGCAGTGCAGAGGTGAGGCAGCTGTGAGCTGGGAATACAGGGACTGTCAGGGGCAGTGCAGAGGTGAGGCAGCTGTGAGCTGGGGATACAGGGACTGTCAGGGGCAGTGCAGAGGTGAGGCATCTGTGAGCTGGGGATACAGGGAGTGTCACGGGCAGTGCAGAGGTGAGGCAGCTGTGAGCTGGGAATACAGGGACTGTCAGGGGCAGTGCAGAGGTGAGGCAGCTGTGAGCTGGGAATACAGGGACTGTCAGGGGCAGTGCAGAGGTGAGGCAGCTGTGAGCTGGGAATACAGGGAGTGTCAGGGAGAGAGCAGAGGTGAGGCAGCTGTGAGCTGGGGATACAGGGACTGTCAGGGGCAGTGCAGAGGTGAGGCAGCTGTGAGCTGGGGATACAGGGAGTGTCACGGGCAGTGCAGAGGTGAGGCAGCTGTGAGCTGGGAATACAGTGGCTGTCAGGGAGAGAGCAGAGGTGAGGCAGCTGTGAGCTGGGGATACAGGGACTGTCAGGGAGAGAGCAGAGGTGAGGCAGCTGTGAGCTGGGGATACAGGGACTGTCAGGGGCAGTGCAGAGGTGAGGCAGCTGTGAGCTGGGGATACAGGGAGTGTCAGGCAGAGAGCAGAGGTGAGGCAGCTGTGAGCTGGGAATACAGTGGCTGTCAGGGAGAAAGCAGAGGTGAGGCAGCTGTGAGCTGGGAATAAAGGCAGTGTCAGGGAGAGAGCAGAAATGAGGTTGCTGTGAGCTGGATCTACAAGGACTGTCAGGGAGAGAGCAGAGGTGAGGTAACTTTGAGCTGGGAATACAGGGAGTGTCAGGGAGAGAGCAGAGGTGAGGTGACAATTAGATGAGAATACAGGGACTGTCAGGGGCAGTGCAGAGGTGAGTTGGCTGTGAGCTGGGAATACAGGGAGTGTCGGAGAGAACAGAGGTAAAGCAGCTGTGAGCTGGGAATACGGGGAGTGTCAGGGAGAGAGCAGAGGTGAGGCAGCAGTGAGCTGGGAATACAGTGGCTGTCAGGGAGAGAGCCAAGGTGAGGCGGCTGTGAGCTGGGAATAGAGGAAGTGTCAGTGAGAGAGCAGAGGGGAGCTAGGAATACAGGGAGTGTCAGCAGGGACTGTCAGGAGAGAGCAGAGGTAAGGCAGCTGTGAGCTGGCAATACAGGGACTCTGGGAGAGAGCAGAGGTTAGGCAGCTATGGTCTGAGAATACAGGGACTGTCAGGGAGAGAGCAAAGGTGAGGAGGCGGTGAGCTGGGAAAATAGGGATTGTCAGGGAGAGAGCAGAGGTAAGGCAGCTATGAGCTGGGAATACAGGGAGTGTCAGGGAGAGCGCAGAGGTGAGGAGGCTGTGAGCTGGGGATATATAGACTGTTAGGACGAGAGCAGAGGTAAGGCACCTGTGAGCTGGGAATACAGGCAGTGTCAGGGAGAGAGCAGAGGTGAGGAATCTTTGAGCTGGGAATACAGGCAGTGTCAGGGAGACAGCAGAGGTGAGGCGGCTTTGAGCTGGGAATACAGGCAGTGTCAGGGAGAGAGCAGAGGTGAGGCATCTTTGAGCTGGGAATACAGGGACTGTCAGGGACATAGCAGAGATGAGGTGGCTATGAGCTGGGAATACAGGGGGTGTCAGGGAGAGAGCAGAGGTGAGGAGGCTGTGAGCTGGGAATACAGGGGGTGTCAGGGAGAGAGCAGAGTTGAGAAGGCTGTGAGCTGGGAATACAGGGAGTGTCAGGGAGAGAGCAGAGGTAAGGCAGCTATGAGCTGGGAATACAGGGAGTGTCAGGGAGAGCGCAGAGGTGAGGAGGCTGTGAGCTGGGGATATATAGACTGTTAGGGCGAGAGCAGAGGTAAGGCACCTGTGAGCTGGGAATACAGGCAGTGTCAGGGAGAGAGCAGAGGTGAGGAATCTTTGAGCTGGGAATACAGGCAGTGTCAGGGAGACAGCAGAGGTGAGGCGGCTTTGAGCTGGGAATACAGGGACTGTCAGGGAGATAGCAGCTGTGAGGTGGCTGTGAGCTGGGAATACAGTGGCTGTCAGGAAGAGAGCAGAGGTGAGGTGGCTGTGAGCTGGGAATACAGGGAGTGTCAGGGAGACAGCAGAGGTGAGGCGGCTTTGAGCTGGGATAATAGGGAATGTCAGGTAGCGAGCATATGTGAGGCGGCTGTGAGCTGGAAATACAGGTACTACAGTATAAGGGAGAGTACAGTGGTCTCCCGTGCTACCAGCTCGCTCTCCTCCATTCTGTCCTCAATCCTCCCACTCTACCAGATCGCTCCATTCCAGTCTGTCCTCTTGGGCCTCCCGCACTCCTAGCGCACTCCCCTGCAGCCTGTCCTTACTGGCCTCCCAACCTACCAGCTCACTCCCCTCCAGCCTGTCCTCAATGGCCTCACTCATTACCAGCTCACTCCCCTCCAGTCTGTCCTCAGCGCACCTCCCACGCTACCAGCTCACTCCCCTCCAGTCTGTCCTCAATGGCTTCCTGTGCTACCAGCTCACTGCCCTGGCTGCAGTCTGTCCTCACTTGTTTTCCACACTTCCAGCTCTCTCCCCTCCAGTCTGTCCTCACGGATCTCCTTTGCTACCATCTCGCTCCTGTCCTCACTGGCCTCCTGTGCTACCAGCTCTCTCCCCTCCAGTCTGTCCTCACTGGCCTCCTGTGCTACCAGCTCGCTCCCCTCCAGTCTGTCCTCACTGGCCTCCTGTGCTACCAGCTCTCTCCCCTTCAGTCTGTCCTCACTGGCCTCCTGTGCTACCAGCTCGCTCCCCTCCAGTCTGTCCTCACTGGCCTCCTGTGCTACCAGCTCGCTCCCCTCCAGTCTGTCCTCACTGGCCTCCTGTGCTACCAGCTCGCTCCCCTTCAGTCTGTCCTCACTGGCCTCCTGTGCTACCAGCTCTCTCCCCTCCAGTCTGTCCTCACTGGCCTCCTGTGCTACCAGCTCGCTCCCCTCCAGTCTGTCCTCACTGGCCTCCTGTGCTACCAGCTCTCTCCCCTTCAGTCTGTCCTCACTGGCCTCCTGTGCTACCAGCTCGCTCCCCTCCAGTCTGTCCTCACTGGCCTCCTGTGCTACCAGCTCGCTCCCCTCCAGTCTGTCCTCACTGGCCTCCTGTGCTACCAGCTCGCTCCCCTCCAGTCTGTCCTCACTGGCCTCCTGTGCTACCAGCTCGCTCCCCTTCAGTCTGTCCTCACTGGCCTCCTGTGCTACCAGCTCGCTCCCCTACAGTCTGTCCTCACTGGCCTCCTGTGCTACCAGCTCACTCCCCTTCAGTCTGTCCTCACTGGCCTCACTCATTACCAGCTCACTCCCCTCCAGTCTGTCCTCACTGGCCTCCCACACTACCAGCTCGCTCCCCTCCAGTCTGTCCTCACTGGTCTCCTGTGCTACCAGGTCGCTCCCCTTCAGTCTGTCCTTACTGGCCTCCCGCGCTCCCAGCTAGCTCCCCTCCAGTCTGTCCTCACTGGTCTCCTGTGCTACCAGGTCGCTCCCCTTCAATCTGTCCTCATGTCTGCAGCTAGACTTTTCTCCCTCTCCCACTGCTCCGCTTCTGCCAAGCCTCTTCAAGAAAATCTACACTGGCTCCCATTACCGTACAGAATCCTCTTCTCCTCCTCACATACAAGGTCATCTCTATCTCCACTGCTCCATACACCTCCTACCTCATTTCCCAACTAGCTCCCTCCCATCCTCTCCGGTCAGCCAATGATTGTCGCCTCTCCTCTTCCCTGGACACGGAATCCTGTGCACATCCAAGATTTTGCCTACACTGCCCCCTTTACAGGAATAAGTCCCTCCCTCCACCTTACAATGCTTCAAATGTTTACTGAAAACCCACCTGTTCATCACAGCGTTCTGCATCGAATGGAGGATTCAGTAGGACGTCAGTACAAGAATCAAACACAAACCTCTGTTTTGCTTCAATTCAACACTTTCATTAATGTTGTCAAACGCTATACATTGAGGCAGGCGCTATCCGGGGCAGCACGAGCCAAAAACACCCAATCCTGCTGCACACGGGATACAAGTAATAAACCTTTATTCCATCACACATCATTTTATTGTTATATTCCGGTGCTTATATTATGATCATTTATAGTGTGTAACAACTGGAGAATATTTTAAATCAACCCTGCGCTAATTATAAATTATGTATGCATTCTTGGTTACCTAATTAACCATATGGTATCAATGAAAAAAATTATATATTGATCTCTGAGAGGTGGATCAAGAATTTTACTATATGCAATCTATAAATAAACAGTCATTGACTGCCGACTAACTAGTTTTCAGGTGAGCAGGATTGCCAGAATTATATCTGTCCGATATACCGCTAATAGGTCAGACAGTGTAAGGAAAAGCACATCAAGATCAGTGTTTTACCTGTGTCCTGTCCAGGAAACGGAGAGTGGCTGTACGCAGGAGCTGGCTGGCAACTTTTAGCCTGGGGGGCAAGTCCAGAGCACTGGCCCATAAGTAACAGCGCATCATCGATTCCCGGAGATCCGCCCCCAGGGCCGGCGCTACCACTAGGCAAATCTAGGCATTTGCTTAGGGCGCCGGCCACTGGAGGGCGGTATTTTGCCCCCCCTTGCCGCCCGGGTACCTGTCCTGCGGCGTATATGTGCGTAAAAGCTGGCGGCGGCGGCAGCAGCGGGGGGTCCCTGCAGTCAATAAGAAATAACGAGCGCTATCCGCCGGGCTATGCGGAAGCGCTTCTGTTTTGGAAACACTGGCCGCACGCTGATTGGCTGAGATTCAGCCAATCAGCGTGCGCCGTGCGGCCAGTGTTTCCAAAACAGAAGCGCTTCCGCATAGCCCAGCGGATAGCGCTCATTACTTCTTATTGACTGCAGGGACCCCCCGCTGCCGCCGCCGCCAGCTTTACAGCGCCGCAGGACAGGTACCCGGGCGGCAGACACCGGGGCGCCCCCTAACCTCTTTTGATCCTCCTATCCTGCCTCCGTTCCCCTCCGTTCCTACTTATCCCATTGTATTTCGTTCGTCCACCCACCTATTTTTAGTCTGGTAACTCTTATGAGTAGGGTCCTCCTGCCTCACGTACTCACCCTACCTCTTTACCTCACCTGTCCTCCTGTCCTGTTCTTCCCTTCCTCTACTTCATCTTCAGTCTCCTCGACAATTTTGACACCTACTTCTGAACTGATGCTGATTTTAGTTCTACCAGCTATACCCCTATTTATACTGTATTTTTCAACACACCCTGTACGTTACCTTGTAATTTGTTTTTTTGTTTGCTATGTACGGCGCTGCGGACACTTTGCGGCGCCTTATAAATAAACGTACTACTACTACCCCGACTTGCCTGGGGCGCTCTGGTGCCTTGCACCGGCCCTGTCCGCCCCCCATGAAAAAAATTAAATATTGCCGCAAATGGGTAGCGAATAATTCAGTAAGAGGGTGTAGCTACGATGGCGATCCACGGTCAGACAAAATTTTTTAAATATTTGCTCCATCATAGATGGGGGGCTGAGGGCTGGGAAAAACCCCTGCGCCCCCTGTATAATAATAATAATAACAGGACACCACATGCTGCTCCTCCTGTATAATAGGGCACCACACGCAGCTTCCCCTGTATAATAATAATAACAGGACACCACAGGCTGCACCCCCTGTATAATAATATCAGGACACCAGAGGCTGCTCCCCCTGCATAACAGGACACCACAGACTGCCCCCCCTGCATAATACCAGGACACCACAAACTGCTCCCCCTGCAATGTACCAGGACACCACAGGCTGCTCCCCCTGTTTAATAACAGGACTGAGAGGACACCACAGGCTGCTCCCCCTGTTTAATAACAGGATTGAGAGGACACCACAGGCTGCTACCCCTGTTTAATAACAGGACTGAGAGGACACCACAGGCTGCTCCCCCTGTTTAATAACAGGACTGAGAGGAAACCACAGGCTGCTCCCCCTGTTTAATAACAGGACTGAGAGGACACCACAGGCTGGCTTCTCCCCCTGAACAGATGAGCTGCAATTACCTGGGTCTGATCTCAACGATGACCACGCCGCTGGGCGGACACCGGTGGGGCTGCAGCACTAGGGGGAAGTAATGTGGAATGCACCACACACACAGGCTGGAAGGGTAGTAGGGTGCCGTGTGACTCCGCACAGGCTGCGCTGCTTCCGGTCTTGGTGTCGGCTCTGGACCCTCTTCCCTCCTACATCCCGCCCACAGCCCCGCGCTCTGTAGCGGCTGCGGCCTCCTGTACTAGATATGTCCTCAGTGCAGGAGGCCGGCAGCCATGTTCCTGAAGCCGCGTCTGGTACTGCCAACAGGAGGACACCACCAGGCGGCCCGCAGCAATAAATGATAAAGCGGCCCGGGGGGCACATGGCACCCTGCACCAGCCCGCCACTGGCTGTACGGCCATGCACGTTTTGCAAGTGATTAACGGTGATGGGCAAATGTCCTGCTCCTCACTTTTATGGACCTCCCGTCTGTGCCAGGTCCCTGTTGCCAGGTAAATGAAAGGGTATATATCCACCACTGATCATGTTGTCTTGGAATAGCAGCGTCCAACAAGGGGAAGGTCCTTAGTCCAGCCGCTTATGCATTTCGCTCCGGTGCTGGGAGATTTTGCATGGGTGTGAAACGCATAAGAGGCTGGACTAAGGACCTCCCCCTTGTTGGACGCTGCTATTCCAGGACTGCAGGAAACGGTTGTTTACATGTATTATATTTTGTTTATTTGATATTTCTTTTTTTTTCTTTTTTATTCAATTAGAACAGGCATTCCCAACCAGGGTCCTCACGGCACACCAACAGTGCAGGTTTTGTAGATATCCAGGCTTGAGCACAGGTGACTTAATTAGTATCTGAGGGATTCTAATCTGTGCTGAAGCCTGGATATCACTAAAACCTGCACTGTTGGTGTGCCCTGAGGACCGTGGTTGGGAATGCCTGAATTAGAAGCACAAAGAAAAAAAGTTTTTTCCATGTTGTAAAAATAGATATTTTAAAACGTTTCTACAAATCCTATATAGTGTCGTCTTATTCTCTATGCATCTATGGTCCGGTCCTTTACATGTTGATCTCTTAACCCCTCTTACCTTCTTCTAATTTGATTGTTTTTAACTAATAGGATTTTTATACAGCGCTATTCTTGTTTCATACCAACTCCTTACTTGAAAACATTTCAAGTAACGAGTTAGTTGTATCTTTATTGATATAGCTTGTATTTCTATAATACTTCCCCAGGTTTCAAAAAGATCTTTCACCCTCTTTTCTTTTTGCAGCGTTGCCTCCACCCATTCCATCAGGAATATATAAAATAACTTATTTCTTTTTTGGTACTTGTTTCCTAGCACGGCCACAATCGCGGGCATCGTGTGTCATTTTTAGTGGTATACGACGCGACCGACACGATGCCCCCGATTTTCCCATTGAAATGCATTGAAAATAGTCAAAATCGCGTCGGTCGCGTCGTATGCGGCTAAAAAAGCCTTAAATGGTCCAGACGCGATGCCCACGATTTCCCCATAGGAAACAATGTTAAATGGCTCAATGTACCCGCGATGCCCCCGATTTCTCATAGGGAACAATGTTAAATACCTCAATTTCACCAAATCATCATAGGGAAAGCCCCAAAAACACACCCAGAACAGTGAAATGTCCCCCCAAAAGTACTTTACGCCACCCCACGATCAACGCGAACCCGAAGCGTGGCGAGCGCAGCGAGCCCGCGAGGGGCGGCGGTACGCGTCCTCCGATCTTTTCATACCCCCACTATCCACGTCGGCGTGGAGTTGAGAATAGAATAGTGTGGCGAGCGTAGCGAGCCACCGAGCCCGAAGCGTGGCGAGCGCAGCGAGCCCCGCGAGGGGACGCGGATACCTTCACAGGTAAACGCGTCCCTTCGCGGGCTTCACAGGTATCTGCGCTCGCCACGCTTCGGGCTCGGTGGCTCGCTGCGCTCGCCACACTATTCTATTCTCAACTCCACGCCGACATGGATAGTGGGGGTATGAAAAGGTCGGAGGACGCGTACCGCCTGCGCTCGCCACGCTTCGGGTTCGCGTTGATCGTGGGGTGGCGTAAAATACTTTTGGGGGGACATTTCACTGTTCAGGGGTGTTTTGGGGGGTTTATGGCCCATTTAACATTGTTCCCTATGATGATTTGGGTAAATTGACCCATTTAACATTGTTTCCTATGGGAAATCGGGGGCATCGCGGCTAAATTGAGGAATTTAACATTGTTCCCTATGGGGAAATCGCGGGCATCGCGTCACGACCATCGCACCCGATTTTTTAGTGCTTGCGATGGCCGCGATGGCCGCGATGCCCCCGATTTTTCCTCACGATGCCCACGATCATGATCGTTGTGGCCGTGCTAGGAAACAAGTACCTCTTTTTTTTCTAGCCGCAGCTTATATTGCCAGTAACAGTTTTTTGTGCTTTTCGCAATCTTTACCTCCTTCCCAATTATCCCAAAGATTGCCCATTCTGGGGTCAGTGGGAAAGTGTTGGCTAGTAATTTAATGTTAAATTGCCATACTTCCACCCAGAACTTTTTGATGAAAAATATTATGGAACATTTCTTTATACATTATTGCTGAGATGGATCTGACTGAATCTTCATGGGTTTTAGGAGTTTTTCCATCGTTAGGTGGGAAGTTATCCCTCCATTTTATTGTGCCCGTTTCTATCTTATCATACTCTAATGGTTGATGTAAAAATGTATAATGAATTGATATAATTTTCTTATATGGTGTCTTATATGGTTATATATCTCTTATTGTTAAATGTTGAAGTACCCGACTTGTGTAGTGTTGGGCCTGGAGGTATGTAACATTGTGGGTGGTAAAGCACCATACCTCCCTACCACCTGGGCATATGTAAGGGTTCTACTTGTGCTCCTGTCTATAAGATGTTCTACTCCACTTATTTCTTGATGTTTCCACTTCTTAAAGGGGAGCCCTACTTTACCCTCTTAAAATTCAGGGTTGTGTACATATGTTAGGAATTGTGATTTATATGGATTTAGTTGAAGTATTTTCCTTAATATAAACAATAATCTTCTAGTCGACACGAGTAATGGATTGTTTATTACGTCCATCTCTAATTTTGCTTTTTCTAAATGTAAAAAGTTACTCAGATGTATGTCCGCCAATAGCTCTTGCACCAAAGATGTGTTCGTATAGATTTCAGTCTGTAACCAATCTCTAAGATGTCTTAGTACAGACGATGTTACATGAGGGAAATGGAAACCTCCATTATTTATCTTTTGTTGCATCTTAATTAGACTAATTCTTGTTTTCTTATCTTTCCAGATAAAGTCGCAAAAGAGGTTGTTTATTTCAGATGTTTTTCTGCGACAACAAGAGGGGTCGATTTTGAAGGGGATATAACAGTCTTGGTAGTGATATCATTCATAACAGACTAAGTAACGCATTTATCATTAATGTGCATTTAGTCTCAAGGGCCATTGCTGTTGATTTTTCAAAATTCACCCCGAAACCTGATTGACTACCTATTTATTTATTTATTTTTTCACAAGAGGTTTAGGGATTCCTCTGGATTTGCCACATACAGGAGTAGGCTGTCTGCAATGGCTGATATTTTAATGGTTTGGGCTCCTACCATAATGTCCTTTACCATTGGCCAAGCTTGTATGATATGTAACATTGGGACCAGTATTAAATTGAAGAGGAGTGGGGAGAGGGGACACCTCTGCCGAGTTCCCCTCAACATCTAAAGATCTTGATAAAGGTCATTCTGACCGAAACGCGTAGATCCTGTCAGAGGAGAGTGAACAGCCACACTTTCGGATGTATGTATTGTTTTTATTCAAGTTTTATATTTTGTCTTCTTTTGTTTTTGGACTTTTTTTGGACTTTTTTCTTTTTTTTTTTGGAATTCTTTGTCCCTATGTTATTTATGGGATTTTTGTAAAAACTTTTTGTATGGATTAAAAACTCTGGTAGAAAACCATTTTATCAAAAATTGGTCCCCTGGCCTTTTTTGGTGGAAATGATCCAATAGAATTTAAAAAGAAAACGTTACGGGCTTTCTGCCCCTTACTAAAAGGGGTGAGTAAGGTACGCCCTCCTGAAGTTGGGCTTCAAGCATTTGGGCTTATATACATCTAAACCATTGCACTGAGACATATATTTTTTATATTTTATATCTGCTGGGGATTGGAGTTGTCAGAATCCGGTGAGATACTCCTTGAGATCACTCACTCACATTCAAGGAGATAAAGATAAAGAAACCTTGATAGGTTTGAAAATCACAGTTCACATCGTGAGTAGGGGTACGCCCGCTTCTTTTGAACACTAAAGAAACCTTAATATATGTTCCCCCACTATTTCAGATGTAAGTGAGGTATGCTGTCAAAACACACCATTTTTGTCTAGCTACCCACTTTCTTTATCATATAAGGTTACATCACAGTTTTAGACACCGCTTTTTCCTCTTTTTTTTGGAACACGTGCAAGTCCATCGTGCCACCTTCCCATAAGTGGAAAAACCTTCATCGATGTTTAGAAGTTGATTCCTCTGAGGCTATACCAAAAGAAACCTTGATAAGAGGAGTACCATCACAATTCAACGTGAGTTTTGGTACGCCCCGCGGAATCAAAATCGTCTTGCATATTAATGACAGAGTTACAGGTGAGTATTTTACGACAAATTTAGTGAATTGGAAACTTCCAATTGCCTAATTAGTCATTAAAGGTTGTCCAGAGGGTTGCAGAGCAAGTGCTGACAATTTTTTTCTTAAAATATGAATTTTAGGTTCACAAAAAAACCCTGAATATCAATGATTTTGGTAAACTCACACCTAATTAAATATGCCTCAAGTGTGTGTGTGTGTGTGTGTGTGTGTGTGTGTGTGTGTGTATGTATATATATATATATATATATATATATATACACACGTGTATATGTATGTTTGAAAGCCACTCCCCTAACATTAGATTCATGCCCGTTTTTGCATTACCTTTCCCTGTGAAAAGCTGGGCCACTTGCTTGTGCCTGTCCCCCAGGCTGAAAGTTGCCAGCCAGCCCCTGAGTATGGTATGTGCAGAGTTAAATGATGGATATGATAAATGGTCTTTGTGGATTGTGCGGAATATCTTTAATAGAATTGGGACCATTTCCTTTTGTAGGGTTCTAGAATATTCTATTGTTAACCCGTCGGGTCCTGGTTCTTTTCCTAACGCCATTTTAGCTATAGTTGGTATTATTTCTTCTTCGTTAATTTCAGCCTCTAACGGCTCTTTCTGATTTTGCGTTAATTTTGTATTTCTTTAAGTATTTTGTATATTTTATGTTGGTCAGCGTGTTGCGCTTTATATATATATATCTTCAACGTATTTTTCAAATGTGTTTAGTATCTCTAAGGGTTTTGTTAAAGTTGTCCCTGTGTTATCTCCCTTTACCACCAATATGTGATTGTTACTTTTTGCCGGTTTGGACATATTTGCCAATAGGGCCCCCGTTTTATTACCCCATCTAAAAAAGTGATTTCTGTGTTGAGTTTTGCCTTGATATTTATTTTGAGGAAAATTATTTTCCTATATTTTATAAAGTAAATGACCAGTCTGTGGGTAGATTCTCCATCACACATAAGGAGAGTCGCTCAGGGCCAGATGTATCAAGCTTTAAACAAATATAAAGTGGAGAGTGATAAACACAAACAGCTCCTAATGGTCATGTTACAGGCTGGGTTTGAAAAATGCCAGTAATGAGCTGATGGGCTGATTGTTTATCACTATCACTTTTTAAAGCTTAATATATCTGACCTGAGAGATCTCTAGCAAAAGAGACCAAACCAAAGGCCACCATTCCCTTAGGGAGGAGGAAGAGGTCATGAAATGTTCTGAAAAAACATATCCAAAATACGACCGTATCTCACACAAGACACTACTAAATCTCTTATCCATGCACTCATTATATCCCGCATTGATTATTGCAATAGTCTCCTAACTGGTCTCCCCAAGAACAGACTCTCACCACTGCAATCCATTCTAATGCTGCTGCTAGGCTGATCTTCCTTGCAAGACGCTCATCGTCTGCTGATCCGCTCTGCCAGTCCCTCCATTGGTTGCCTGTATCTTACCGTATTCAATATAAAACACTTCTACTCGCATATAAAGCTATTACCCATACTGCACCAGCATATATCTCTGCACTTATCACACAATATCTCCCATCTCGACCACTCCGCTCTGCACAAGATCTGCGTCTCTCATCTGCACGGATCACCAGCTCCCATTCACTATTACAGGACTTTCATCAGGCTGCTCCCATCCTATGGAATGCCCTTCCACGCACAATAAGACTCTCCACTAGCCTCCAAACGTTCAAGTGTTCTCTGAAAACTCACCTCTTCAGGCAAGCCTATCATATTTATATACCACACGCACATAACCCTCTGCGGCACTTATGTATTATATAACTTCCCTTCTGGACTTGTAACGTGGTGGGACTGCAATGCTATTACTGGTGCCTGTCCTGGTGTTTCCCCCCTATATCCCTATAGATTGTAAGCTTGCAGCAGGGCCCTCCTACCTCCAAGTCTGTCTGTTACCCAGTTTGTTTTATCTCTGTCTACTACTGTAAAGCACAACGGAATCTATTGCGCTATATAAGACACTAACGGAATCTGCTGCGCTATATAAGACACTGTAACGGAATCTGCTGCGCTATATAAAACACTGTAACGGAATCTGCTGTGCTATATAAGATGCTGTAACGCAATCTGCTGCGCCATATAGGACACTGTAACGGAATCTGCTGCGCTATATAAGACGCTGTAACAGAATCTGCTGCGCTATATAAGACACTGTAACGGAATATTCTGCGTTATATAAGACACTGTAACGGAATCTGCTGCAATATATAAGACGCTGTAATGGAATCTGCTGCGCTACATAAGACACTGTAACGGAATCTGCTGCGCTATATAAGGCACTGTAACGGAATCTGCTGCGCTATATAAGACGCTGTAAGGGAATCTGCTGCGCTATATAAGACACTGTAACGGAATCTGCTGCGCTATATAAGACACTGTAATGGAATCTGCTGCGCTATATAAGACACTGTAACGGAATCTGCTGCGCTATATAAGACACTGTAACGGAATCTGCTGCGCTATATAAGACGCTGTAACAGAATCTGCTGCGCTATATAAGACACTGTAACGGAATATTCTGCGTTATATAAGACACTGTAACGGAATCTGCTGCAATATGTAAGACACTGTAACGGAATCTGCTGCGCTATATAAGACTCTGTAACGGAATCTGCTGCGCTATATAAGACACTGTAACGGAATCTGCTGCGCTATATAAGACACTGTAACGGAATCTGCTGTGCTATGTAAGACACTGTAACGGAATCTATATAAGATGCTGTAACGGAATCTGCTGCGCTATATAAGACGCTGTAACGGAATCTGCTGCGCTATATAAGACACTGTCACGGAATCTGCTTCGCTATATAAGACACTGTAACGGAATCTGCTGCGCTATATAAGACGCTGTAAAGGAATCTGCTGCACTATATAAGACGCTGTAACGGAATCTACAGCGCTATATAAGACACTAACGGAATCTGCTGCGCTATATAAGACACTGTAACGGAATCTGCTGCACTATATAAGACCCTGTAACGGAATCTGCTGCGCTATATAAGACACTAACGGAATCTGCTGCGCTATATAAGACGCTGTAACGGAATCTGCTGCACTATATAAGACGCTGTAACGGAATCTGCTGCGCCATATAAGACGCTGTAACGGAATCTGCTGCGCTATATAAGACACTGTAAATAAATAAATAATAAATGCTTTCCCAACAGTAGGAATGTAATATTCAGTATCAGCGTTGGTGCTCAGAGGGAAACATGTCACCAGCAGAGGGCAGCACTGAGTAGAAGTGCACACTGTAGGATTGTTAGATCTCGGCAGCAGAGAGTAAGGACTGACTGCGGCACAGTCTGACAATGAAGGTTACTTAGATCTGACTGCACGGCTGTCAGTGTGCGTATGTGATTGGGGGTGGTAAGCAGATGTTTCCTGGAAGTGCCCAGGCATTTTGTGACGTCAGCTCCGCCCCCGATCAGCCTTTTTCTATCGCAGCCGCCAAGTCCTGGGCTACACACAGACTGCGCACACTGCGAATCATTCCATTGTGCGCGGCTTGTGAATAGATAGGCAGCTAATCACCATTCCAGCTCATTTTCACAAGCAAACAATATAGCAGAGTGGCGATCAGGGCTGAATAACCCCAATGTCCGCAGAGCAGGATATCACAGTACATAATCCACCCAGCACACCTGAATGTGTCTCACACAGGGAGCATGTCACGGCCGGTCAGAGCCTAATTAATGGGGATCTCGGGGGGTCAATACCACTGGGCCCCACCTATCTGAAAGGGCCCACCTAGGCTCCAGCTACTACAGATTGGATGGGTCCTTAGTGATTTGATCACCATCACAGCCGCCAGCACTGCAGAAGCAGCATGAGGCCGGGACACAGCTGCGTGGGAGAAAGAGCAGGACTCAGAGGTGTATTTCCCTCCTTCTTCTGCCCACTACAGCTCCCGCCTGCTACCTGTCCGGCAACATGGCTGCCTAATGCCACTGTGTGCTGCCTGCCTGGCCCCATGGCTGCCTAATGCCACTGTGTGCTGCCTGCCCGGCCCCATGGCTGCCTAATACCACTGTGTGCTGCCTGCCCGGCCCCATGGCTGCCTAATGCCACTGTGTGCTGCTTGCCCGGCCCCATGGCTGCCTAATGCCACTGTGTGCTGCCTGCCCGGCCCCATGGCTGCCTAATGCCACTGTCACTTTGTGCTGCCTGCCCGGCCCCATGGCTGCCTGATGCCACTGTGTGCTGCCTGCCCGGCCCCATGGCTGCCTAATGCCACTGTCACTTTGTGCTGCCTGCCCGGCCCCATGGCTGCCTAATGCCACTGTGTGCTGCCTGCCCGGCCGCATGGCTGCCTAATGCCACTGTGTGCTGCCTGCCCGGCCCCATGGCTGCCTAATGCCACTGTGTGCTGCCTGCCCGGCCCCATGGCTGCCTAATGCCACTGTGTGCTGCCTGCCCGGCCCCATGGCTGCCTGATGCCACTGTGTACTGCCTGCCCGGCCCCATGGCTGCCTAATGCCACTGTGTGCTGCCTGCCCGGCCCCATGGCTGCCTAATGCCACTGTGTGCTGCCTGCCCGGCACCATGGCTGCCTAATGCCACTGTGTGCTGCCTGCCCGTCCCCATTGCTGCCTAATGCCACTGTGTGCTGCCTGCCCGGCTCCGTGGCTGCCTAATGCCACTGTGTGCTGCCTGCCCGGCCCCATGGCTTCCTAATGCCACTGTGTGCTGCCCAACTGGCCTGTGGCTGCCTAATGCCACTGTGTGCTGCCTGCCCGGCCCCATGGCTGCCTAATGCCACTGTGTGCTGCTTGCCCGGCCCCATGGCTGCCTAATGCCACTGTGTGCTGCCTGCCCGGCCCCATGGCTGCCTAATGCCACTGTCACTTTGTGCTGCCTGCCCGGCCCCATGGCTGCCTGATGCCACTGTGTGCTGCCTGCCCGGCCCCATGGCTGCCTAATGCCACTGTGTGCTGCCTGCCCGGCCCCATGGCTGCCTGATGCCACTGTGTGCTGCCTGTCCGGCCCCATGGCTGCCTAATGCCACTGTGTGCTGCCTGCCCGGCCCCATGGCTGCCTAATGCCACTGTGTGCTGCCTGCCCGGCACCATGGCTGCCTAATGCCACTGTGTGCTGCCTGCCCGTCCCCATGGCTGCCTAATGCCACTGTGTGCTGCCTGCCCGGCTCCGTGGCTGCCTAATGCCACTGTGTGCTGCCTGCCCGGCCCCATGGCTTCCTAATGCCACTGTGTGCTGCCCACCTGGCCTGTGGCTGCCTAATGCCACTGTGTGCTGCCTGCCCGGCCCCATGGCTGCCTAATGCCACTGTGTGCTGCTTGCCCGGCCCCATGGCTGCCTAATGCCACTGTGTGCTGCCTGCCCGGCCCCATGGCTGCCTAATGCCACTGTCACTTTGTGCTGCCTGCCCGGCCCCATGGCTGCCTGATGCCACTGTGTGCTGCCTGCCCAGCCCCATGGCTGCCTAATGCCACTGTCACTTTGTGCTGCCTGCCCGGCCCCATGGCTGCCTGATGCCACTGTGTGCTGCCTGCCCGGCCCCATGGCTGCCTAATGCCACTGTGTGCTGCCTGCCCGGCCCCATGGCTGCCTAATGCCACTGTGTGCTGCCTGCCCGGCCCCATGGCTGCCTAATGCCACTGTGTGCTGCCTGCCCGGCCCCATGGCTGCCTGATGCCACTGTGTGCTGCCTGCCCGGCCCCATGGCTGCCTAATGCCACTGTGTGCTGCCTGCCCGGCACCATGGCTGCCTAATGCCACTGTGTGCTGCCTGCCCGGCCCTATGGCTGCCTAATGCCACTGTGTGCTGCCTGCCTGGCCCCATGGCTGCCTAATGCCACTGTTTGCTGCCTGCCCGGCCACATGGCTGCCTAATGCCACTGTGTGCTGCCTGCCCGGCCCCATGGCTGCCTAATGCCACTGTGTGCTGCCTGCCCGGCCCCATGGCTGCCTAATGCCACTGTGTGCTGCCTGCCCGACCCCATGGCTGCCTAATGCTCCTGTCACTTTGTGCTGCTCGGCCCCATGGCTGCCTAATGCCACTGTGTGCTGCCTGCCCGGCCCCATGGGTGCCTAATGCTCCTGTCACTTTGTGCTGCCTGCCCGGCCCCATGGCTGCCTAATGCCACTGTGTGCTGCCTGCCCGGCCCCATGGCTGCCTAATGCCACTGTGTGCTGCCTGCCCGGGCCCCATGGCTGCCTAATGCCACTGTGTGCTGCCTGCCCGGCCCCATGGCTGCCTAATGCCACTGTGTGCTGCCCACCTGGCCCGTGGCTGCCTAATGCTTCTGTCACTTTGTGCTGCCCGCCTGGCCCCCCAGCTGCCTGATGCCACCGTGTCCTGCCACCCAGCCTCGCAGTTGTCTGATGCTCCTGTCACTGTGTGCTGCCCACCTGGCCCCCGAGCTGCCAGATGCCACTGTGTCCTGCCACCCAGCCTCGCAGTTGTCTGATGCTCCTGTCACTGTGTGCTGCCCACCTGGCCCCCGAGCTGCCAGATGCCTACTCTCTGCACCCCGCACACAGGTTAAGAGAGTTCAGTGTGTTTTGGGAGCATTATTTTAAAGGCTTTTTAGGTAAGAATAGGTGCAAGATTGATGAGGGGGACAGGGAGGTACAGGGGGAAGGGGGTGTAAAGATGGAGGGTGACAGATAAGTGCAGGGGTGATGGGGATACAAAGAGGCATCGGGGAGACGAAGGTGCAGGGGGTGAAGGAGGTACAGAAATGTGCAATGGTGGTGTGGGGACAGCGGGGAAAGGGTGCAGGGGTGATGGGGATTAAGAGGTGCAGGGCAGGAGGGAGTGAGATGTGCAGGAGTGACAAGGGGATGGAGAGGTGCAGAGGTGACGGCGAACAGAGAGGTGCAGGGGTGACAGAGGTGCAGTGGGTGAAGGAGGGACAGAGATGTGCAAGGGTGCAGGGGTAATGGAGATTAAGAGGTGCAGGAGGGAGTGAGATGTGCATGAATGACAAGGGGATGGAGATGTGCAGGGGTGACAGAGGTGCAGGGGTGACGGAAAGGGGCAGAGGGGACAAAGATGTACAAGGGCGATGGGGGAACAGAGAGGGGTGGTGGGGGGATAGAGAGGTGCAATTGGGAAGGAAAGGTGCAGGAATAACAGGAGGTGAAGAGGAGATAGAGACATAAAGGAAAGGACTTCTAAATTGTGACTTTGGCCACTGTGTGTATGTACAGTATATATATATATATATATATATATATATATATATATATATATATATATCTGTGGATAAATTGGTGGGCTAAACAAAAGCACATAATATCAGTACTGGGTCAAAGGATTGACGGAGATTTTCTGTAACGCACCCCGTGTGGAGACGAAACGCGTCGGGCTTATGTGTACATCATTTGTATAAGAACAATCCTCAGACAAGAAAATTGAAAAGTATTGTTTTAATGCCTCATTTTTAATAAATGTTTTTTATTTGAAAACCTTGTCTATGGATGTTTAGAAAATATTGAAAAAGTGGGGAAAGATAACTAAATACTGTGGATAGATAGGGCACTATATAACACTTTTGTGGAGATATATATATATATATTATACATACTGTATGTACTGTACCTACAGTACAGTAAGTACCATACAGGTATAAGATGAAAAGGTTCTTGTTTCCTAGCAGGGCGCCCAGATTTCCTTCGTACGCTAACATAGTGAAATCGCATCACATGGGCCATTTTAGTGCCGTGCGATGTGATGTGATGCAAATTTTTAATGTAATTTATTCACTGCTGTGTTGGCCCTGGGAGATCGCATCGCACCTCCCGCAAAATCACTTGTGATCTCATGCGATTTTATAGGGTGTGATGCCATGCCATTATCTATACAGTTGTATGACATACAATGAGGTTTTAATGACCCCCCACTACCCACACCACTCCGAAGCATGGTGAGCACATTGAGCCCTGCGAGGGGCGGCAGAACGCGTCCTCCTGACCTTTTCATACCCCCACTATCCACAACGTGATGAGCACGTGACCGAGTCCATTGCCCGGCAACAACACGGATGCAACCAGGAACACTGGCGGGGATCTCGTTGTTTGTGTCACCGATACCGGCAATCGGTGCATGATGGCGGGGTCCCTACCCTACAAGTCTGTGACATCACATACATTTGCATTATTGTTGCGAGGCTCAGCAGGGGTCACCTGAGGAACATAAGAGTTAGCTAGTGCCATTGTATCATTACCAACATCACATTAATTTACATAGGCAGTGTGCATCTTTCCAAGATCAGTCCCCAAAAGCACACTGGCAGGTAGATTGTCCAGCACCCCAACATCACGGATGCCTCTTCCAACCCCCCAATCAAGGTATACCCTAGCCATAGGAACATCAGGGTAGACACCAACCACCCCCCGTACAGCAATAGTCTTTCCTGGGATGATGTTCTCTGGGCCCACCAATGCTGAATCTATGAGTGTCAGATCTGCACCCAAGTCTAATAGCCCAAGCGCCACCTTTTGTCCTACCTGGACTGGTTGTAGATTGTCACAGGGTCTCTCCTGGGGTCCTCCTACACACAGGATGGTGGGCACAAGTTTCAAGGCTGGGCCCCCCATAGGAGATTTCTTCTTGGGGCAATGGAAACTAATGTGCCCCACTTCATTGCAATGAAAACACCTGTGGCCAGTTGCCAAAACAGGTTCTCCCCCCACCCCCAACAAATGCAGCAGCTGCAAGAGGAATGTGGGGGTGATTCTCTGGATCTCCGATCTCTCCAGATGACTTGCCAGGGCATACCGTAGGTCTTTGCCACAGAATCCCTGGTATAGGTGTATTGGCATGGCAGCCTTTTCCACTGGTTCACGATTCTGGTCCAGGACCCAATCTTTAACTTCTGCTGGGCAGATTGCAATGAACTGCTCCTGCAGAATGAGGTCCTTCAGTTTATAATAGTCCTTCCTTCACTTGTAAGCCATCAACCAACTGATGCAACAGCCCCACATAGGTATCAGAGGGACTGCCCTTTGAGTCTGTGAACTTCTGTGGGTAAGCCTCAGGGGTGAACCCCTCACTCGGCTTTGCGCTTTGCAGCCTCAGCATCTCGTTTGGCCCTGCAGCCTCTTGCTAGGCTTAGCGCTCTGCAGCTTTTTGTCATCAGTTGCTTGGTAATGCTGCATAAGTTATAAAGCAGTTGCTGGGTCCACAGCCTTAATTTGCCTGACAGCAGTTTGAAGGTAACTCTGCAGTGTAGACTCACTGGGCCTAGCAGATGTATCTGACCCTGGCGGAGCTTCTGTTGTATTGTCCAGTGCTGACTGAGCCCCTGGAGTAGGATTGTCCATGGGCTGGCTTCTTCCAGCAGTTAGAGCCCGATCAGCATCCACGAGTGCCCAAATCAAATGTTCTGTACTCTGGCCAGACCAAGGGATTTTCCTCTGCATACACACAACTGCCAGGTTATCTCATTTCATCATCTGCTCGTGAGACATCCTGAGTTTCACAAATAAAAAGATAGGAAAGAAAAAACAAGAGATTGGGTCACTATGTGACTTCTAAAACTATAGTAAAGCTCTGAGTTCTGATTCTGGTGATGTGGGTGTTTCTCACAGAATTCTACCCACACTCACTTAGGTTCTTATAAAGAAAATGAATTCTCAATCCCACCGCTGCCACCAAATGTCAAAGACCCACCTCCTCCATATATGTCTATCTGAACAGTGCCGGCCGTGACTGAAGGTTCACTTTGGACACACAAGTCCTCTATATACAGTCACTGCCACCAATGCAAGATTCGAAGGAGCGCTTGCATCCACTCCGGACACACAATACATTGTATAAAAAGGCTGTAGCAAAAGCCGCACTCTGGTGTAAATCCTATGAACACAGATTCAGAGCTAGAAATATGAATTATTTATTTCCAAGAATACTTCAGAGCTTTAGTCACAAAAAAGGTTACAAAGATGATTAAATACACACAGAAGAATACAACTCAAACAATATAAAAGGTATAAAACCCACAGAACCTTATCTTACATATTGCTGATCCCCAAGAAGTACCCCCGGTTATTGGGAGAGAAGAGTAATTATAAATGCAGATTCCCTCATTCCTTTCATGCTGGACACTAATGAATGTCCCTAAGTATCTGATCCTTTGTAAATGAATGGAAGATTCCACAAGTTCCTTACAGATTGGAATGCAAAGTCTGATAAGAGATCTGTACTAAAGGGGAGGGACGGACCCTGACCTCTCTCTGGACAATGTTGATCCAACCCCCAATCTGGTTTATGAGGGGTCTCAGATCTTATCTGACATCCTGGCTCTTTCACCAAGAAAGTCCTACAACTCTGTTTTGTATTTCCTTAGAGTGACATTCTCTTAGCCTCCCCCTGGGTCACCATAAGTTCACAAGTATTGAAGAAATACTGTACATTGATATCACATATAATAATAACAGGAGACATCATTTATTCCATCCGATCATGTGTTGGATCGTGACATTAATGCACAGCCTTTTTGTGACATATGTGTTTCAATACATGTGTGGGCTTTGAAACATACCTTGGAAATACCTTGGAAAGGATTGCATATGACATGACATGATGTTATCTAACGTGTGCTCATGTGTTTTTGTGTTGTGTCAATCTGTGTACAGTATGTCGGATTCCCTGTCCATAATAACCAATCGCCACTATGTCCTTATATGGGCACATCACGCACTAACCTTATAATATATTGGATTTACCCTAGTGCAATACAAATCATTCTGCCATTTGCACTAAGTGGCTTTTACCCAAAAACACACACACACACAACCTACCGCAACATCTATTAATGACCCATTCTATTAATGACCCATCACTTTCATGCACATATATAAACACTTATACACATGTGTAGATGTACACATTAACAAGTACCCTACCAAATTGTGTTACATATTTGTATAAATCACAGACAAATTGTAAATAACTAAAAATATTTATTTGTAACAATCTTATTTTAAAAGTTTGCGCAGCTGCGCCATGCTGTTTGCAGCGTTGATGAGGTTGGTGTGGAGGTCCCCCAGAGTCATGTCTATGGCCTCTTGTCTGGTGTGGGAATGCTGTTGGGATGGAAAATGTTGGCTAAAATTTTTTGTTTTGGTTACAATGTAATACAATGTATGGTGTGAGGGAAATGTGAAGAGAACAGTCATTTCAGAACAGGGTGGAAGAGGGTACTGCTGTGATGAGGTGAAAAAATAGTACGATGACCAGACACACAGATTCCATGAGTTGCATCTAGGGATGGCCATTGACTGTCGATGATTTGAAATTATTGATGGTTTATGGCCAATGTTGAATACTTTTGCCATCGATGTGGGAGAACCAGATGGTTTCCCTACATCGATGGCAAAGGAGAACCGATGGTTTTTTTTTCAAGGTGCTGGGACATCGAGCATAGCACCACCCCCCGATACCCGGAAGTCCCGCCCCCAAGTCAAATATAATGGATGACCATTGATAGCTAAAACTATTGATGGTTATCCATCAAATATTTTATGACTATAGATGGCTGAGTGCAGAATCGCCATAGTTTGCAACCATCGATTGTATCAGCACCGATGGCCATCCCTAGTTGAAACCAGGTGGCCATTGGCTTGTTATCAGGATGTAAGCAACCGGACATGGGCAAGGCTTGTGGCAGGGGACAGAGGACTAACCCCGGGAGTAAGTTATGCTGTGGAAGCCTGATTACATTGTATTTCCTTACCTGCTTGTACCTTGTCAAAGTCAGGGACAGTGTAATGGAGAAAGGGTGTGTGTTCCACTGAAGGGGTGCAGCAAGGCCAAACTCTACCAAGGGAAGCCGTGTTCCAGGTGGAGGAGAGACAACAGTCCTTGTGGCCACCGTACAGGGCGGGAGTGACTAACAATGGGTCTGAGTTTGCAGGTATATGAAGTTAGGGAATTACAGATGGGCCTGTATGTGAGTGTGAGGAGTTTCAAGAGTGTTCTGTAGGGAAACGGGAGCCACTTTAGATTGTGTGTAAGTGTGTGGTAGCTAAAGTAGAGACGTGTGATAATGGTGGCTGTGGAACAATGGTCAGATTGGAAAGTAGAGTTGCCATGGTGACAGCATAGTGATGTCAAGTGTACAGTACTACATTCGACATATTGGATACTTACGGCTGTCATCATTTTGCCTGGGGTGTCCCAATGATGACGGACTTGGAGGAGGGGGCCTTGATAAGTTTTGGGATGGGGATTGGTAAGGTTGTGTTTGGGGGATGGAAATTTGGATGGGGTAGGGGAGGTGATATGGTATGGGAGTTTGGAGGGGGGGGTGCGGATTTGGATGGGGTAGGGGATATGGATGGGGTAGGACAGGTGGATGGGGTAGGGGATATGGATGGGGTAGGGGAGGTGGAGGGTTGAGGGGAGGTGGGGGTGGAGGGTAGAGGGTTTGTGGAGCCTCAGTTTCCTCCTCTGCTTGCTGGATCCGCCTATGGCATGCCAAGGCGTGTGCTGTGATGGTTGGTTTGATTGAAGATGATGTGATGGAGGTGTGAAAAGCACAAAAAAATAAAAAAAATAATTAATACACACATTAAATATTCAAATAATGATTTTTTTTTACAAACTGCACCATTGAACACATTGGGTGAAATTTAGTAAGATCAGAGATTCAGAAAGTGAGAGATTTGGTAAGAAATCTCCAGGATTTTTTAAAGCAGCAATCATTTACACTGCAAAATCACACTGGTTTTACAGTGATTGCGGCTTTAAAAAAAACCTGGAGATTTCTTACCAAAGGGGGAAATTTACTAAAAATACGAATACAAAAATGGTATTCGCATTCTTAATACGAATGAATATGAATGAATACGACTGGTGTAGTCGTATTTTCATTCGTATTCCTGTTAGGAGCTGCACGGGCAGCACCTGCGCTCGCCCGGCAGCCTCCTCTGTAGTCCCGGCGGTTGCTGCGTTGCCAGGACGCCATCGCGTCATCAGCCGGATACTTCCGGCAGACGGAGACGGGCGCCCGGCAACTAGGAGACAACCCCTTCCTCCCCTGCCGCAGCGGTTGCCTAGGCGACGGGGGACGCCTGGCGGCCGCAGGGAGGAAGGGGTGTACGTGACGCCGCACACTACGTCAGCGTAGTGCTCTGGCGCGCTATTTAAACTGCTGCACCAGTACACTCAGATGCCGGCTATAGCTTTGGAGTTCGTGTCTCTGAGTGTTTCCGGTTCCAGGTCCTTGCACAGCGTTATTCCTGTCTCCTGTGGACTTGTCATAGCTGCCTCCTGGATCCTTGTTTCCTTCTGGTAGCAGACCCCTCCGTTCTCAGATAAGTTGGGAGTTGTATCCACTCCCTGTCTGTTTTTGCATTCTATTATTGTACCATCATTCTGTGTATTGTTACACCTGTCAGCGTTCATAGTACTGTGTCATCATACTGTGTATTGTTACACCTGTCAGTATTTTCTATGATTTTGATCCATCCTGTGTATTGTTACACCTGGCAGTTTGGATCAGTTATTGTGTATTGTTACACCTCTAGGCTACCGTATTTGCCTTGGGAGTTCCAGCTTAGATTGTTATCCACTGACACCCTCCTCCACAGGGCAGGGGTAGTTCTCGCCTCTAGGGTTCTTAGATAGCTGTCCCCTTGTTCTCCTCTGGCCTTGGCGGCTGCGTTGTCACTAGTAAGACCAGGTGGCATCGGGGTGGGAGCCTGACTAACGGGCTCCCACGAACGCGGCTATTATTGGTGAAGGTTAGCTTAGCACGCACCCGCCAACTCCAATAGGTGACAACGGAGTTAGGGTTGGCGAGATCTCCCGTGTCCCTAACATTATAGCCGGCCCATACTTCACCTCCACTTCTCTGGCTGTGGTTCTGCTGTCATGGATCCAGCCCAGCAGGCTGCTAATCACGCTTTGGCAGGACAGATGCATAACCTGACACAAGAGCTCCAGAAATTGACACTCCGGGTGAACTCACAAGAGGAACGGGTAGGGGTCTTATCCTCTTCCAGAAACCCTGAACCCAAATTGAGTCTCCCAGACCGGTTTTCCGGGGAGCGTTCCCAGTTTTTTAATTTTAGAGAGTCATGTAAGCTTTACTTTAAACTCCGCCCGGCCTCCTCTGGCTTAGAATCCCAGCGGGTGGGAATGGTTATCTCCCTATTACAGGGGGGCCCGCAGACCTGGGCTTTCGGCCTTCCCGCAAGTTCACGAATTCACCGAGGTAAGGGCCTCACCCTTACCTCGGTGAATTCGTTCTTTTCGGCCATGGGGTTGCTGTATGATGACCCAGACCGTGCTGCCTCAGCTGAAGCCAACCTGAGGGCACTACGGCAGGGTCAGGGTAATGCAGAGGCTTATTGTACCCAGTTTAGGAGGTGGGCCATTGATTCAGGTTGGAATGACCCAGCACTCCGCAGCCAGTTTAGAATTGGTCTGTCAGAAACTCTCAAAGATGCATTAGTTCACTACCCTACCCCGACCTCCCTTGATGACATTATGGAATTAGCCATCAAGGTAGATCGGAGGTTCCGGGAACGTCAGAGGGAGAGGGAGTCCGGGGTTTTTCCCTCCTCTTCACTGGGGGAGACCTCGGAGGTTTCTGGTGACGAACCTATGCAGATTGGGGCCACTCGGTTGTCAGCCTCGGAAAAAAATCGCAGGAGACTGAAAGGTCTCTGTCTGTATTGTGGGGGTCAGGGTCATCGTGCGGTGGTCTGCCCGTTGAAGGCGGGAAAAGACAGGGCCTAAGTGTTCTTGGGGAAACTCACTTGGGCCTATCCTATTTTTCTCCCCTAGACTCGATTCTCATTCAGGTTTCTCTCACCTGTAAAAGCCGCACCGTCAGTACCACTGCCTTTGTTGATTGCGGCGCAGCCGGCAATTTTATTGACAGGGGTCTGGTTCATTCACTGGGGCTCGAGCCCATTCCCTTGGTCAATGCCTTGTCGGTTTGTGGCCTTGATGGGCAGTCTCTCTCCAACGGCAGTGTTACTGCTTGCACTCCTTCTCTCCAGCTGTCGGTGGGGGCTCTTCATTCTGAAGAGATTTCCTTCTTTTTGTTCCACTGTCCACTCACACCACTCGTCCTGGGGTTACCATGGCTTAGAAAGCACAATCCTAGTATTGATTGGACCACTGGGGAAATTACACGGTGGGGCTCCTCCTGTTCAGATCATTGTCTCTCTCTTCCTCTTCGTCTTGTTCTTCCCGTTTTTTCTTCTCTACCTTTACCCTACAGAGACTTTGCAGATGTGTTCTCCAAAAAAGAAGCTGATACATTGCCCCCTCACCGCCCTTTTGATTGTGCCATAGACCTCGTCCCCGATGCCAGATTGCCCAAGGGACGTTTATATGCCCTTTCAGCACCTGAATCCCAGGCCATGGATTCATACATAAGTGAGAGTCTTGAAAAAGGGTTTATTCGTCCATCTAAGTCTCCCGTGGGCGCGGGGGGTTTTTTTTGTAGAGAAGAAGGACGGATTGTTACGTCCATGTATCGATTATCGAGCCCTGAACAAGATTACCATAAAAAATTCTTACCCGTTACCACTCATATCTGTGTTATTTGATCAAATCCGAGAGGCGAGAGTTTTTTCCAAGATCGACCTCAGAGGAGCGTATAACCTCATTAGGATTAGGAAAGGAGATGAGTGGAAGACTGCCTTTAATACGCACTCAGGCCACTACGAGTATCTTGTAATGCCGTTTGGCTTGGCCAATGCTCCTGCGGTCTTTCAGGATTTTATCAATGAGGTCCTCCGTCCCTACCTGGGGGTATTTGTTGTTGTGTACTTAGACGACATTTTAATTTTTTCTAAGTCACTTTCGGAACATAGGCAACATGTTCGCATGATTCTTCAGAAGTTGCGTGAGAATCAACTATACGCCAAACTCGAAAAGTGTGAATTCGAAATGTCTCAAGTCTCTTTTCTGGGCTATGTCATTTCTCCCAAAGGTTTTTCTATGGACCCCAGTAAGGTTCAGGCCATCATGTCCTGGGCTCGTCCTACTAACCTCAAGGCGGTCCAAAGATTTTTAGGATTCTCTAATTATTATCGGAGATTCATCCGTTCTTTTTCTGACATTGTCGCCCCCATTGTTGAATTGACTCGCAAAGGAGCCAATCCGGAAGTTTGGTCCCCACAGGCCATCGAATCCTTTCATAAATTGAAAAAAGTTTTTTGTTCAGCTCCCGTCTTACATCACCCTGACCCCAGAGTTCCTTTTCTTGTGGAGGTTGATGCCTCAGATGTAGGGGCCGGAGCTGTCCTTTCCCAGAAGGACATTCATGATCAGAAGATTCATCCTTGTGCCTTCTTCTCCCGTAAGTTCTCCTCAGCCGAAAGGAACTATGATGTTGGGAATCGGGAATTGTTGGCCATCAAGTGGGCGTTCGAGGAATGGCGTCATTGGCTTGAAGGGGCCAAACACGTAATCACTGTAATCACCGACCACAAAAACTTAGCCTACATTGAGTCGGCCAAACGGCTAAATCCACGACAAGCTCGATGGGCATTGTTTTTTACCAGGTTCCAGTTTATCATTACATTCAGACCTGGGCCCAAGAATGTCAAGGCTGATGCCCTATCTCGTAGTTTTCAGACTTGTCAGAGTGCTGAACTGGAAGAGGCACCCATTGTCCCGTCCTCTGTCATTTTTGCAGGTCTCACTCAGGATTTGGCCTCCCGTGTTCTGGCTTCTCAGCCTTCGGCCCCGCAGGGGACTCCTCCTGATCGCCTGTTTGTCCCTAGACATCTCAGAGAGTTGGTCCTCAAGGACTTTCATTCCAGTAGGGTCACAGGACATACGGGCGTTACTAAGACCCTGGAACACTTGTCCAGAGCGGTGTAGTGGCCCACCATGAAACAAGACGTTTCTCTTTTTATCTCCTCTTGTCCTGTTTGTGCTCGGCATAAATCTTCCAGATTATCACCAGTGGGTACACTCTTGCCATTATCAATTCCAGAAAAGCCATGGTCCCATATTTCTATGGACTTTATTGTCGACCTTAAATGTATGACAATGGATAAGTAAACAAGTATTTTGCGCCTCCAGCGGCCAGACAGTCTAAATATTCCTATAGGTTTTCTCTAAACCATCACCAATCACCAATAACAAAAATTGGAATAAGACTTAGCCGGCGCTTGGAATATTCACAGGTTGTCACAGGTTTTTCTCCCATGCAGCAGGTAACATGTGAGGATAAGAAATAGTATATAATAGTGAAGTACGTTTAAAAAAGATTCATTTAATACATATAAAATTCATACATGGCATATGCTTATGCTAAAAACAACAAACAAGGTGGGCACATCAAATAGGTGCTACCACTTTAAAATAGTTCAGTCCTTGTAAGCGACAATGAAGGGTAATTACCGGATCCACAGGGAACTGGCTGTTTAAGCAGTTCCACAATCGCATGTGAGAGTCACAATCCAACGTATACCACTGCTGGGCTCATCACCGTGTGTTCCTTCCGGTCCCTTCTGGCTTCAAGGTGACTTTAGTGCAAATCACCAACGCGTTTCTTCCCCTATTGGGGACTTTTTCAAGGTGTCCTGTTCGAGTGCACTAAAGCTCTTTATATACTCTTCAAATTCCCGCGCCGCAGCTGGACTCCTAATCAGGATGGTATGCCTACAAGTCCCATAGTCCCCCGCAAAAGGAGGAAATCAAGCCAGTATTAAATGGCTCCCACCTCACAAGAGACCACAAAGAACTGATTATGAAAATAATATACATTTTCAGAATAAGAAATATGAAACCCCACCCATTAATAGACATTTCAGAAGGAGACTTCCTACCCCAAATAGGGAACAGGAACAGCATGATAACCCAAGGGAAAGAGACAGAACAACATATAAAAAAATATATGATGAGGAATTTAGATCGTCAAGATGGGAAACTAGAAATAGATTTAACCCATTAAGAGACGAACGTTGTCCCTCCGGGGATTTTTTATCCAGGAGGAAAGAATCATTCAGGCCCCGGTAACTAGGAGGGGAAAAAGGGGGGGCAAAATAAAGAAAAAGAAGAAAAAACATCATAAAAAGAAAAAGATAAATAAGACACAAGAGGCAAACTCAAATGAGAAAGGTAAGATTAAAATATTCAACCTCTCGGAACACCAATTAGAGGTGGCCGAGATTTCTACCTTAGAGAAGGGCCTCAAATATGCCCCTTCCCTTCCTCTCAATAAATTTGAAACATTTGTGGACCTTAACAAATTTGTACGCAAATTAAGCCTTAAGAAATTCTTCATCAATCAGAAAACGGATGTACAAGTAGAAACGAGTAAAACTCCGTTTAAACCGAAGTCTATCTTCAACCCCACTTACTCCAGGGGGAACTTTGTGGAGACATTTCTAAAATTGGTATCAGATGATATCAAAGAGATGGATCACAAAATGAATAAATGTAATTTAACATTTAAAGAAAGAAATGCTCTAAAGAATCTTAGGGAAAATGAAAATTTGGTCATAAAACCAGCAGATAAAGGGGGGGGGGGATAGTGATCATGTCCAAAGAAAATTATGACAAGGAGGTATACAGACAGTTATTGGATGGCCAAACCTATACCAAATTGAAAAATGACCCCACCACCAAGATGTTGGAGAAAATTAAAACCTTACTGATAGAGTATAAAACAAAAGAGGTAATATCAGAAAAAGAATTTGCCTTCATCTTTAATGAGGAGCCAACAATCCCGGTTCTGTATATCCTCCCTAAAGTCCATAAGGACCCCATCTGCCCCCCGGGAAGACCAATTATTTCCGGGATCGGGTCAGTCAGTGCCAATTTATCCGAATATATCGATTTTTTCCTACAACCACTGGTCTCACATAATAAGTCACATCTGAAGGACACTAGGGACGCACTTAATGCCCTAGAAGGGGTCAAATGGGAAGAAGGCATGATACTGGTGACTGCGGATGTTAAATCCCTGTACACTATAATAGAGCACCAAAAAGGGGTTGAGGCACTAACCAAAGCTCTTAGTATTAGTGACCTAGATGATACATTACAAACATTTTTAATTAATGGAGTACGTTACATTTTGGAGAACAACTATTTTGCGTTTAACGGGAATTTTTATCTTCAAAATGTTGGCACCGCTATGGGCACCAGGTTCGCCCCCAGTTACGCGAACATCTTTATGGGGCAGTGGGAGGAGGATGTCATCTGGAACCACTGCCCTTTCGGGGCGAACCTGGTGCTATGGAAAAGATACATAGACGATGTCATTTTTATTTGGAACGGTGGGGAAGAGCTTTTAAATCAATTTTTTACTTATTTAAATACTAACCTATTGAACATAGAATTTTCATTTGAATCTAGTAAAAGTACTATAAATTTCCTGGATATATCAGTGTATGTGGAAAATTGTCAGCTACTTACAAAAAACTATAGTAAGCCTACTGACTCAAGCGCCTACATCCAGGCCAGTAGTTGTCATCACCCTGACTGGCTACGATCAATTCCGGAAGGCCAGTTCAGGAGGCTCAGAAGAAACTGCAGCACTGTTAGTACATATAAAGAACAGGCTGCAACAATGGAGAATAAATTTATTTCTTCTGGGTATGATAAAGACAAATTAAAAATTATTAATACTAAAGTTACGAACTTAGACAGAGAGTGTTTATTAAAACCCAAGGAAAAGCATGCTGAAAATGGAAATACACGATTTGAATGGTCATTCGTGACCACATATAGCAGCCAGACTAGACTGCTTGAAAAGTCACTTAAAAAGCATTGGGGGGTGCTACAAAAGGATCCCGTCATTGGAAAATTAATACCAGAGCAACCCAAATGTATATATAAAAGAGCACCAACAATTAGAACAAGCCTGGTCAGAAGCGCCGCTCCTCTAACTAGGCCCATGACTACCATTAAATCAAAGGGCTTTTTTAGGTGCGGACTGTGCCTCGGTTGCAGGGGAATACCAGGGAATTCCTCCAAAATCAATGAGGTCACTATCAACAATAACAATTTCAAAATAAGGGATTTTGTGACTTGTAACAGCAGTAATGTTGTATATGCTATTGGTTGCAAATGTGACTTGTGGTACATAGGTCGTACATCGAGACCACTTAAGACCAGGATCAGCGAACACCTGAGAAACATAAAGAAAGGGGTTACAACTCATGCGCTGTCCGAGCACTTCAGGGTCAAGCATAATAGCTGCCCCTCGGGGATTAAGTGCTTTTGTGGTCTTAGACAAATAAAATCAAATTGGAGACAGCGGGACCTAGCTAGTAGATTAGCTAAAGCAGAAATGCAGACTATCTACGATCAAAATACATTGAGCCCCGCTGGCTTAAATGCAGACTTCGAAATCAAATGGTTTCTATGAAATAAATGTCCTATAAGAATCTGTTTATCTCTGATGTACTTTCGCTGTATCTAAATACTTATTTTATTCTGTCTTTCATCTTCTATTGTTCAATAGGTATTAGTATCCGGCAGGCGTTACTTAGTAACGAAATGTTTACATTTGATGCGGCTACAGGGGGAGGAGACATTGATCAAAATCACCTCCAATACAAATTGATGGAGGAGAGACCGGTAGTGACGTATCGGCACCCTGGACCCTGTAAAACAAGCAGCATGCGACGCCGCTGAATGAATGGATAAAACACGCCTGGCCGGACTGACGTATTGGCTCCCGACGTGCTGCTGCGTCAGACGCCGTGGTAGCCATAGGAACCCTGAAAGCCAGAAACGGCTGAGCAGGAAGTCCCGCGCCGCAGCGGGGGACTATGGGACTTGTAGGCATACCATCCTGATTAGGAGTCCAGCTGCGGCGCGGGAATTTGAAGAGTATATAAAGAGCTTTAGTGCACTCGAACAGGACACCTTGAAAAAGTCCCCAATAGGGGAAGAAACGCGTTGGTGATTTGCACTAAAGTCACCTTGAAGCCAGAAGGGACCGGAAGGAACACACGGTGATGAGCCCAGCATTGGTATACGTTGGATTGTGACTCTCACATGCGATTGTGGAACTGCTTAAACAGCCAGTTCCCTGTGGATCCGGTAATTACCCTTCATTGTCGCTTACAAGGACTGAACTATTTTAAAGTGGTAGCACCTATTTGATGTGCCCACCTTGTTGTTGTTTTTAGCATAAGCATATGCCATGTATGAATTTTATATGTATTAAATGAACCTTTTTTAAACGTACTTCACTATTATATACTATTTCTTATCCTCACATGTTACCTGCTGCATGGGAGAAAAACCTGTGACAACCTGTGAATATTCCAAGCGCCGGCTAAGTCTTATTCCAATTTTTGTTATTGTTTATTGTCGACCTGCCTCCATCTTCCCGCTTCACCACCATTTGGGTCACTGTTGACCGCTTTAGCAAGATGGCACATTTTGTACCTTTGCGTAAGATTCCCACAGCCAAAGAATTGGCACAGCTCTTTATCACTCATGTTTTCAGACTTCACGGCCTTCCCTTGGATATTGTTTCGGACAGGGGCTCTCAGTTTGTAGCCAGGTTCTGGAGAAATTTTTGTTCTGGGTTGGGTATACAGGTCAGTCTTTCTTCTGGATATCACCCACAGTCCAATGGACAGACCGAAAGGGTCAATCAGGCCTTGGAGCAATATTTGCGCTGTTTTGTCTCCAAATGTCAGAGCAATTGGGCCGAGCTGGTACCTTTGGCCAAGTTTGCTTATAACAACTCCTACCATGTGGCTTCCAAGAGTTCGCCGTTTTTGTGCAATTTCGGGTTCCATCCCAAGTGCAATTCCTTTGTTGTTTCCACGGATTCTTCTCGATCACCCCTCTCCACGGTATCCCTCCTTAGGAGGTCATGGCGCAAGGTACACTCAGCTCTTAGACAGTCTTCTGCACGGTCTAAAGTTTTCTTTGACAGGCATAGGAGACCTTGTGTATTCCGAGTGGGGCAAAAAGTGTGGTTGTCAACCCGTCACATCAAGCTTCGCCAGAGATGCCCTAAATTGGGACCTAGGTTCATCGGTCCATTCCGGATCACTGCTCAGATTAACCCGGTGGCATTTAGGTTGCAGCTTCCCAGAGCGCTGCGCATCAATAATGTCTTTCACTGTTCCCTTCTCAAACCAGCCTCAATGACTTCTCAATCAGGAGCCACTCAGAAGCGTAGACCAGTCCTCGTTCAAGGGCATAAGGAATTCATAGTGGAACAGATATTAGACTCCAAGGTCGTTCGGGGACAACTTAAATTTTTGGTCCACTGGAAGGGTTTCAGAGAAGAGGAAAGGTCTTGGGTACCTGAGCGATTTTTACATGCGCCCAGGCTTAAAGCAGAGTTCTTTAAAACTTTCCCGTTCAAACCCGGGTCTAAGGGTTCGGTGACCCCTCCTCAAGGGGGGGGGGGGTACTGTTAGGAGCTGCACGGGCAGCACCTGCGCTCGCCCGGCAGCCTCCTCTGTAGTCCCGGCGGTTGCTGCGTTGCCAGGACGCCGTCGCGTCATCAGCCGGATACTTCCGGCAGACGGAGACGGGCGCCCGGCAACTAGGAGACAACCCCTTCCTCCCCTGCCGCAGCGGTTGCCTAGGCGACGGGGGACGCCTGGCGGCCGCAGGGAGGATGGGGTGTACGTGACGCCGCACACTACGTCAGCGTAGTGCTCTGGCGCGCTATTTAAACTGCTGCACCAGTACACTCAGATGCCGGCTATAGCTTTGGAGTTCGTGTCTCTGAGTGTTTCCGGTTCCAGGTCCTTGCACAGCGTTATTCTTGTCTCCTGTGGACTTGTCAGAGCTGCCTCCTGGATCCTTGTTTCCTACTGGTCGCAGATCCCTCCGTTCTCAGATAAGTTGGGAGTTGTATCCACTCCCTGTCTCTCCCTGTTGTTGCATTCCATTATTGTACCATCATTCTGTGTATTGTTACACCTGTCAGCGTTTACAGTATTGTGTCATCATTCTGTGTATTGTTACACCAGTCAGCGTTTATAGTATTGTGTAAGCATTCTGTGTATTGTTACACCTGTCAGCGTTTACAGTATTGTGTCATCATTCTGTGTATTGTTACACCGGTCAGCGTTTATAGTATTGTGTCAGCATTCTGTGTATTGTTACACCTGTCAGCGTTCATAGTACTGTGTCATCATACTGTGTATTGTTACACCTGTCAGTATTTTCTATGATTTGATCCATCCTGTGTATTGTTACACCTGGCAGTTTGGATCAGCTATTGTGTATTGTTACACCTCTAGGCTACAGCATTTGCCTAGGGGGTTCCAGCTTAGATTGTTATCCACTGACACCCTCCTCCATAGGGCAGGGGTAGTTCTCGCCTCTAGGGTTCTTAGTTAGCTTTCCCCTTGTTCTCCTCTGGCCTTGGCGGCTGCGTTGTCACTAGTAAGACCAGGTGGCATCGGGGTGGGAGCCTGACTAACGGGCTCCCACGAACGCGGCTATTATTGGTGAAGGTTAGCTTAGCACGCACCCGCCAACTCCAATAGGTGACAACGGAGTTAGGGTTGGCGAGATCTCCCGTGTCCCTAACAATTCCAGAGGATAATTTAGTAATCAGTCGTATTTGACTGATTCGTATTATCCGATGGCGTATTGATTCGTATTTTTTCCTGATACGAATTTGTATGTTAAAATACAAATTCGTATTGGTTTTAGCCTGCATGGATCAGTCAGATCCGTGCAGGCAACAGTGTAAAAAAAATGTAATAATAAATAATTGTGAAAGTGTGTGTGCGCTTAGTGGCCTATTATAAATCACACATTTGTGATTATGATCTGCTGGGGGATATTTTCTGATTCTTTCCTCATGTGTAAAATTTTAAGATGTGAAATACACTTCCAAATCAAGGTGTATTTTTTTTTCAATTCGACGAATGCGTTTTCGATTCGTATTCGTATTTTTTACAAATACGAATTGTTAGTAAATGTCTAAAGTACGTTGTTTTCATGTTAAAAATAGGCGTATTCTATCGATGTTGTATTCATTCGTATTCGTATTCAAAAATACGAATACGCCATGTATTCACCATGAATACGAATACACATCACGATAGTAAATCCTGAAAATACGAAAAAAAAATTTGCTGTACAAATACAAATTTTTTATACGATTTTACCTTAGTAAATATCCCCCTCACTTTGATTCTCATAACCCATTATGTAATGTAAAAGCCACATTTCCTAGCCATGTTAAACATTTGTACAATCAACACGCAATATATTTTGAGGTTTTTTTAAAAAAAAAACTCAAAGAAGCATATGTACATCTTACATTATACTGCACAGTGGCGTAACTATAAATTTTGCTCCCCCCTGCCAAAAAGTTTGTGATGACCCCAAACCACCCACCCCCCCCCCCCCCCCACACACACACACACACACCCGGGGTCCTCGCCAGCGTGTTTCCCCAGCGTGTGACGTGATGACGAAGCTGAAGCAGGAAAGAGGAAGAGAAACCTGCTTCCCTTGGCTCTGACGCATCCCAGGCCGCCGTAGCACGCCCATCCTGTACACAGTAGCCAATAGCCGGCTTTGTGTACGGTCACTTGCAGGGGCTGGCTGGCAACTTTCAGCCCGGGGGCCAACCCAAGCAAATGGCCCAAGCCCGGAAGGTGGGCAAGTCTCCCGAATCACCGCCGCAGCCCCCCTCCCCCTTTCCCGCTGTATAAAATCACAAATTTTGCGGGTCCACGGGGAGGGAGCTAAAATTACGCAAATTGCTACTTCAGCAACTGCCACACAGCAACCACTTCAATCCACTCAGTGTCCAGCCTGCCCAGCACTTTCAATGTGAACACTACAGAATTCCCCCCTAGCACTCTCCCTGGGCCTCCAATATTCACCCCTCAGCATACACAAAGTTACCTTTTCCCTAGTGTATTGTGGCAGGCTGCTCCCTGAGGACAGCAGGCTGAGCCTGCCAGCAGCGACACACAAAAGGCCACCTGTCAATAAAAGGAGCTTAGGGTGCTATAGTGAAGAGCAGCCGGCCATGAAGCATCCTCTGTGCCTGCCTCCCCCCGCAGCCAGCTGTGAGCAGTGTGGCCGGAGACCTGAGCGAGAGGGGGCTGAGCACAGGGCTGATGGCTGAGCGGGGGAGGTGAGCGGCTAAACTGTCCCCTTTGGACCCCCCTTCCCCCCACCGGCCTGGTTGATCATGCGGGAGACAGGCAATAAAGCTCATCAGTCAGGACTCAGAGGCGTTGTGTGCATGGCGGCCGGGTCGTGCAGGAGACACAGAGCTCGGCTGTCAGGATGTGCGCAGGCTTTAGCTGCTGCTCCCGGAGACTTTAAGCGCTGGCACCAGCAGTCTCCTCTCTACCCAGCAGCCGCACGCATTCTGACAGCCAAGTTCTACTGTCCGTCTCCTGCTCAAGTCAGGCCCAGGACCCGACAATACATACCGGCCGGGGGGGCATGTGGCACCCTGCCCCCCGGCCAAGCCCGCCACTGGTCACTTGAATCAGTGGAGGGATTTCTCGTCTTTGCCAAGGCCGCACCCGCACTGTGGCTGACTCGCCTCCGGTGCTCATCCAGAGGGCAGTGGCAGGCAGCAGCATGTCAGTGTGTCGAGCAGGTGCCAGCGCCCACACAGAACCTGCTGCGGCTTGCTCCCCCAAGCGGCTACTGGGGCTGCCTTACAGTAGTTACGCCACTGATACTGCCTTACATAATGCATCAAAACCTACCCTCATACATACCCACACACACAAATACACACACACACATAAATACACACACACATAAATACACACACACACAAACATAAGTACCACAACATGTCGACATTTATGCAAACATTTGCCAACATTTGCATCTTCAAAAATAAATTTGCTCCTTACAGCGTGCTATGCTCATTCTCAGGCACCGCAGGAGGCCGGCCTGATGCATTTGCAGATAGGACCAGCGATGTGTCAGCTGGCCGATAGTCCGCTCCACCCCCCCACCCCACTTGCAATGTGTTAGCGGACCACAGTGTACGCGCAGCGCTTAGCCGCATTGGAAAAGTACGGGCTCACCCTCCCAAGGCATCTGTCCATAGTGGACACCAGGAGCCACAGATCCCTCCTGGTAAAGGGGAGCGCTCTCATATTGGCAATGGCGCAGCAAACAAACCCAGATCTATATATTTACTATGCTGCACTATCATTGGCTGCTTAACTGTTATTTGGTATTAACTTTATCCATAATCTGTGAATGAACAATCATATCTCCGCTTACATACAGTATATACAGTAATAATTTACTGTATACATGCATTCGCATTACATTTCCCTCCATTTTTTCAGATGCGATGGCAGCAGAGATGGAGCCGCTATGGTGTTACCGTGCAGCAACTTCCATCTAAGGACAATTGTTGCGTATTTACATTAGCAACGGTGGGTAGTTATGTAATCGCATCGCATGCAAAAATCGCATGTGATCGCATGCAATTTCCCAACGGTGCCGTACTTATGCTAATTGGGCGCCCTGCTAATACATAAGTACCCAAGTACAGACTCAGGAGCCACGTGTAGTCCCCTGTTGCGCCCTTAGGGCGTGGTTACCTGGTTCCAACGTGGTGACGTCCTGGTCTGGTCCGTGCTGTACCTGTGGAAGCTCCCGGCTGACTGCTATGTACCTGATGCGCTCCGTCTGCAACTGATCACTGCCTGCGGTTTTCCATCGGCGCCTGGTCCGGCTGTACTGCTCTGTCCACACGGCAAGCTTTCTACTTTTAACCCTATGTATGTCAGCATTATACAAGTAAAAATTTCAGAAATGTATTGCTGATTGGTGCGCTTCAGTCTTCTCTTTTCTACAAGCATACCCCCTTTGGATTAGTGGTTGGATCCTTGTAGTGGAGCTGCACACATTTATGGGACATTCGGACCAATCCTCATAATAAGACTGTTGGAATTTTTGTGCTGGGTATTTGACAGTGGAGGGGGCCCTGCTTATTTGTCAGTCCTGGGCCCCACGCTTTCTGATGGCAGCCCTGCACCGACGCACATCGGGATCGAATCTGTATTGGATGTAGAAAAAACATTCGATAACCAATCGATTTTCTATTTGCTTTTACTTCTACTGTATAAGCAGAATAGTCTATATCTCACCGTGTGCGCCCTCTATATCTCACCGTGTGCGCCCTCTATATCTCACTGTGTGCGCCCTCTATATCTCACCGTGTGCGCCCTCTATATCTCACCGTGTGCACCCTCTATATCTCACCGTGTGCGCCCTCTATATCTCACCGTGTGCGCCCTCTATATCTCACCGTGTGCGCCCTCTATATCTCACCGTGTGCGCACTCTATATCTCACCGTGTGCGCCCTCTATATCTCACCATGTGCACTCTATATCTCACCGTGTGCGCCCTCTATATCTCACCGTGTGCGCCCTCTATATCTCACCGTGTGCGCACTCTATATCTCACCGTGTGCGCCCTCTATATCTCACCGTGTGCGCCCTCTATATCTCACCGTGTGCGCCCTCTATATCTCACTGTGTGTACCCTCTATATCTCACTGTGTACACTCTATATCTCACCGTGTGCGCCCTCTATATCTCACCATGTGCACCCTCTATATCTCACCGTGTACACTCTATATCTCACCGTGTGCACCCTCTATATCTCACCGTGTGCGCCCTCTATATCTCACAGTGTGCACCCTCTATATCTCACAGTGTGCACCCTCTATATCTCACAGTGTGTACCCTCTATATCTCACCGTGTGCGCCCTCTATATCTCACCGTGTGCACCCTATATATCTCACCGCGTGCGCCCTCTATATCTCACCGTGTGCGCCCTCTATATCTCACCGTGTGTGCCCTCTATATCTCACTGTGTACACTCTATATCTCACCGTGTGTGCCCTCTATATCTGACCGTGTGTACCCTCTATATCTCACCGTGTGCGCCCTCTATATCTCACCGTGTGTGCCCTCTATATCTCACTGTGTACACTCTATATCTCACCGTGTGTGCCCTCTATATCTCACAGTGTGTACCCTCTATATCTCACCGTGTGCGCCCTCTATATCTCACCGTGTGCACCCTATATATCTCACCGTGTGCACCCTCTATATCTCACCGTGTGTGCCCTCTATATCTCACTGTGTACACTCTATATCTCACCGTGTGTGCCCTCTATATCTCACCGTGTGTACCCTCTATATCCCACCGTGTGCACCCTCTATATCTCACCGTGTGCGCCCTCTATATCTCACCGTGTGTGCCCTCTATATCTCACCGTGTGCACTCTATATCTCACCGTGTACACTCTATATCTCACCGTGTGCGCCCTCTATATCTCACCGTGTGCGCCCTCTATATCTCACCGTGTGCGCCCTCTATATCTCACCGTGTGCGCCCTCTATATCTCACCGTGTGCGCCCTCTATATCTCACCGTGCGCGCCCTCTATATCTCACCGTGCGCGCCCTCTATATCTCACCGTGCGCGCCCTCTATATCTCACCGTGTGCACCCTCTATATCTCACCGTGTGCGCCCTCTATATCACACCGTGTGCACCCTCTATATCTCACCGTGTGCGCCCTCTATATCTCACCGTGTGCGCCCTCTATATCTCACCGTGTGCTCCCTCTATATCTCACCTTGTGTGCGCCCTCTATATCTCACCGTGTGCGCACTCTATATCTCACCGTGCGCGCCCTCTATATCTCACCGTGCGCGCCCTCTATATCTCAGCGTGCACGCCCTCTATATCTCACCGTGCGCGCCCTCTATATCTCACCGTGCGCGCGCTCTATATCTCACCGTGTGCGCCCTCTAGATCTCACCGTGTGCGCCCTTTATATCTCACCGTGTGCGCCCTCTATATCTCACCGTGTGCGCCCTCTATATCTCACCGTGTGCACTCTATATCTCACCGTGTGCGCCCTCTATATCTCACCGTGTGCGCCCTCTATATCTCACCGTGTGCGCACTCTATATCTCACCGTGTGCGCCCTCTATATCTCACCGTGTGCGCCCTCTATATCTCACTGTGTGTACCCTCTATATCTCACTGTGTACACTCTATATCTCACCGTGTGTGCCCTCTATATCTCACCGTGTGCACTCTATATCTCACCGTGTACACTCTATATCTCACCGTGTGCGCCCTCTATATCTCACCGTGTGCGCCCTCTATATCTCACCGTGTGCGCCCTCTATATCTCACCGTGTGCGCCCTCTATATCTCACCGTGTGCGCACTCTATATCTCACCGTGTGCGCCCTCTATATCTCACCGTGTGCGCCCTCTATATCTCACTGTGTGTACCCTCTATATCTCACTGTGTACACTCTATATCTCACCGTGTGTGCCCTCTATATCTCACCGTGTGCACTCTATATCTCACCGTGTACACTCTATATCTCACCGTGTGCGCCCTCTATATCTCACCGTGTGCGCCCTCTATATCTCGCCGTGTGCGCCCTCTATATCTCGCCGTGTGCGCCCTCTATATCTCACCGTGTGCGCCCTCTATATCTCACCGTGTGCGCCCTCTATATCTCACCGTGTGCGCCCTCTATATCTCACCGTGTGCGCCCTCTATATCTCACCGTGTGCGCCCTCTATATCTCACCGTGTGCGCCCTCTATATCTCACCGTGTGCACCCTCTATATCTCACCGTGTGCGCCCTCTATATCACACCGTGTGCACCCTCTATATCTCACGGTGTGCACCCTCTATATCTCACCGTGTGCGCCCTCTACATCTCACCATGTGCACCCTCTATATCTCACCGTGTACACTCTATATCTCACCGTGTGCACCCTCTATATCTCACCGTGTGCGCCCTCTATATCTCACAGTGTGCACCCTCTATATCTCACAGTGTGCACCCTCTATATCTCACAGTGTGTACCCTCTATATCTCACCGTGTGCGCCCTCTATATCTCACCGTGTGCACCCTATATATCTCACCGCGTGCGCCCTCTATATCTCACCGTGTGCGCCCTCTATATCTCACCGTGTACGCCCTCTATATCTCACTGTGTACACTCTATATCTCACCGTGTGTGCCCTCTATATCTCACCGTGTGTACCCTCTATATCTCACCGTGTGCGCCCTCTATATCTCACCGTGTGTGCCCTCTATATCTCACTGTGTACACTCTATATCTCACTGTGTGTGCCCTCTATATCTCACAGTGTGTACCCTCTATATCTCACCGTGTGCGCCCTCTATATCTCACCGTGTGCACCCTATATATCTCACCGTGTGCACCCTCTATATCTCACCGTGTGTGCCCTCTATATCTCACCGTGTGTACCCTCTATATCCCACCGTGTGCACCCTCTATATCTCACCGTGTGCGCCCTCTATATCTCACCGTGTGCGCCCTCTATATCTCACCGTGTGCGCCCTCTATATCTCACCGTGTACACTCTATATCTCACCGTGTGCGCCCTCTATATCTCACCGTGTGCGCCCTCTATATCTCACCGTGTGCGCCCTCTATATCTCACCGTGTGCGCCCTCTATATCTCACCGTGTGCGCCCTCTATATCTCACCGTGCGCGCCCTCTATATCTCACCGTGCGCGCCCTCTATATCTCACCGTGCGCGCGCTCTATATCTCACCGTGCGCGCCCTCTATATCTCACCGTGCGCGCCCTCTATATCTCACCGTGCGCGCCCTCTATATCTCACCGTGCGCGCCCTCTATATCTCACCGTCGGCGCCCTCTATATCTCACCGTGTGCGCCCTCTATATCTCACCGTGTGCGCGCTCTATATCTCACCGTGTGCGCCCTCTATATCTCACCGTGTGCGCGCTCTATATCTCACCGTGTGCGCCCTCTATATCTCACCGTGTGCGCGCTCTATATCTCACCGTGAGCGCCCTCTATATCTCACCGTGCGCGCCCTCTATATCTCACCGTGCGCGCCCTCTATATCTCACCGTGCGCGCCCTCTATATCTCACCGTGCGCGCCCTCTATATCTCACCGTGCGCGCCCTCTATATCTCACCGTGCGCGCCCTCTATATCTCACCGTGCGCGCCCTCTATATCTCACCGTGCGCGCCCTCTATATCTCACCGTGCGCGCCCTCTATATCTCACCGTGCGCGCCCTCTATATCTCACCGTGCGCGCCCTCTATATCTCACCGTGCGCGCGCTCTATATCTCACCGTGCGCGCCCTCTATATCTCACCGTGCGCGCCCTCTATATCTCACCGTGCGCGCCCTCTATATCTCACCGTGCGCGCCCTCTATATCTCACCGTGCGCGCCCTCTATATCTCACCGTGCGCGCCCTCTATATCTCACCGTGCGCGCCCTCTATATCTCACCGTGCGCGCCCTCTATATCTCACCGTGCGCGCCCTCTATATCTCACCGTGCGCGCTCTCTATATCTCACCGTGCGCGCCCTCTATATCTCACCGTGCGCGCCCTCTATATCTCACCGTGTGCGCCCTCTATATCTCACCGTGTGCGCCCTCTATATCTCACCGTGTGCGCCCTGTATATCTCACCGTGTGCGCCCTGTATATCTCACCGTGTGCGCCCTCTATATCTCACCGTGTGCGCCCTCTATATCTTACTGTGTGTGCCCTCTATCAGACAACGTCTACCATCAGTGACTGGTTTCTGTGATGCCATGTCTGGGCAGGGCGACTGGTTTCTGTGATGCCATGTCTGGGCAGGGCACTTCAGATTTGCAGAATTATATTGGTGTTGTAATCGGTATGTGGCAAACATCAGCCAATCAGGCTTGGACAATAGACATTAAGGCAGTGGTTCCCAAAACTGTATGCCGTAGCACCCTGGGGTGCCTCAGGACCTTTGCAGGGGTGCCCCAGGTTGGTGGTCAGGACCAATAATAATCACTTATGGTCATTGTGATAGGAAAAAGCAGAGCTGGTGGCTACCAACCAAACCATGCGAACAAACAAAGTGAGTCCTGTCCCTCAGCACATAATCCAACAAGTGATATACAAACAATTTACTCAATTGAGAAAAAAAATTCTCAATAAGAAACTTTTCTACTAGGGGTGCCGTGAATTTATATTCTGATACTCCGGCGCCGTAATTCCCAAAAGTTTGGGAACCTCTGCATCAAGGTCATTGATCATTTTTTATGATCTTTGATCTTGGAGGAATAATGTTATTCCTGGACTATTATCACACATTTAGATCATTTCGCTGGCAAGTCAGAGCCTGATTCAGGATGTATTTGCTGCAATCTCGGCCCGCCAGGTAAGGGTACGCCTGCCTCCTACTACCGCGTGAATGCCCGCACCGGCAAGCGAATGGTCCCCTGCAGATAATAGTTAGCCTGATCTGACATTTATCTGGCCCGGAGATGGCCGAACGGAGAGCCGGCGCTGACGTCACGTGACAATAGCCCCCCACCCCGTGCAGGCTTTGCCAGGCCTGCATTCACATCTTGGCACCCACCCACTGTTTTTGTGGGCATGCCCAGAATACGCTGGGTGTCCCCATGCGCCTGCCCGCCCCTCCCCCTGTGCAAACGCCTCGGCGACTGTAATAGTCTCTGAATGCATTCGCACAGCCGCACCATCGGTCCCCGGACTGAATCTGCGCTTGGCCGGGCCAAACTGAATCACCCCCTTAGTTAGCAATGGATGCTTAGGGTTATAATTCACCCTCACAGTGATATAGAACATTAGATATCAGATCCGTTCTGTACATACGTGTTTATTGTGTGTGTGTGTGTGTGTGTGTGTGTGTGTGTGTGTGTGTGTGTGTGTGTATGTGTGTATGTGTGTGTGTATGTCTGCATGATGAGTTGGATGTTTGTTTTGGGTTATTGAATTGGAAGAAAGGATTTTAATTATTACGTTTTGAATCAGCCCCAGAACAAAAGAGTTCCTTTCTCTTCTGTTTCCTGCTTCCATATAAATATCAAATTCTCTGGGAGCAGCGTTTCTTTGATATGGCTGATTGGGGTCATTACCCAAATTGACTGATGATAAATCATTCTGGCATCTATACAGTAAATGTGTTTTTAAGAACCTAAATCATCTTCTTGTACAATTATAATTTCCCCTTCTCAGTGCCGGAGGCGCTCTCTTCAATTCAATTGCATTTCTTTTGGGTTGGGAAACAGACCAGTTATCCTTAGGTGGCAGAGATTGGCTACCCATTGGCACTGCCCGTACATTTATGTTTATGTACCATATCATCAAGGTAAAGTGCAAGTTCTGGGTTGTGGGGGAAGGGGTGTGAGATAAGCTGTCACTTATTCCTAGATCGTCAGCGAGGAGACAAATGTACACAAAGGTCTGATCAATGTACACATAGCGAAAATTTATTAAATGCATAAAAGTGAAATGATGGTATATTTACTAAAAGTACATTTTAATTGATTATAAATTATTTCAGATCAATTAAAATCATTCTTAATCAATTTTGGTCTTCCGGAGCTAAAACACACATTTGCTAACATTCAAAACAAATATAAAAAAATCTTTAACATCTCTGAGCGATGTGCAAAATATCGGCTAAAAATGCCAGCGTGACTTACATTTGTTATATAAATTCAAATTAAAAATGTTGTGTAAGAGTGAGCAGCAGCGTACCTTACGAGCTCCGGTGATAAGCCCTTAACACATTGTTTGTGTGGGCTGAATTGGCTTTCATCCGGCCCCCCCCCCCCCGAGAGCCCTTGGTGATCCCCCACAGCCCGGCTCCTGTCTCCCCCCAGCCGCGGAGTCGGGAAGCCGTTATAACGGCTTCTGCGGACTGCGGCCTGGTTCTCTTCCGGAGCCAGGACCTAGAGTTTTGTCCGGCGCCGGGAATTGAGCTCCGGGCCGACGGAAGCCACACGGGAGGCGATGACGGACAAGCAGAGTTGCCTCTCATCGACCCCCGGTCCGGGTGAGCTGGCGGGTGAGTCCTTCTGCCTCTGCAGGAGCGGGAGGGACTGCTGAGAGCTGCAGTGCGCCGGGGGTTATCCCCGCTGCGGGTGGGAGACACCATACACTGCGACACTGCCCACCTATCTGGTGCTACTGAGCCTAGCTCCACTGGGCTCTGGAGTTAGCAGGGGCCCTGTACCCACAACACTATAGGGGGGTGGGGAGGACCGCAGCTCCCATTGGGTGCAGTGCACCACCCCAAAACTACGACCCCACAACTCCAGACACCATCACCTCCAGGCCTGGTGGAGACCCTGCAGGGGAAGCGCTGTCAGAGGGTCCGGCACCCAGAATTATAGAGAGCCACCCGGTGCTATTAGCCCCCTGCACCACAGGGGTGGGCAACTTCACCACTCAAACCTGTAGGCATCCCCAGTGGGGTTACCATATAGTCTGAGTCATTCATAACCCTAGGAGTATGCTATAGCTCTCCGATGCCACCAAGAGGCACAAGCTCCACATACCTCTGCCCATTTTGAAAGCAGATATACACCTTCTATCTACAACCAAGAAGCTATACTGCTTCCTATACACTACCTGCTTATTTGCATACAGATAGGCTGCCCGCCTATAACAATTAGGGCCTAGGAGCCTACCCTCCTTAGATAGTGAATCACTGTGGTTAGACTAGCAGCCAATAACTCGGAGACCTCCTACCCCACCACCTAGGTCTCATCAGAATCTAGCTACATCCCTGCTCGATGCCTGAAGCCTGACCCAGGCCCCTGTGATGGTGTGGCCCTTCTACATATAAATTCACACCCAAGGCCCAGTGAGCATCAAATAGACCTGTGCCATTCACCACACCCTTGCCAAAAGACAACATTTCCAGGAGCCCTTATTGGGAGGGGCCATTACAACCTGAGCCCCTGGCCCATTCCCCCTTCAAGTACGGGATTCCTGACCAGATGACCTCCTGAGGGAGCACCCTCCACATCCCTCCAGTGGCTACACAACAGGCCTTCTGCAGACGCACTTTGGCCCTTTACTACCCTGTCATTCTATCAAGTTAACACAAAAGCTTCCGGTTTCTCTCTCACCATGAATAGAGGTAATACCGCAAGTAAGAAAAGAGGAGGAGGAGTAGATATTTCTCAACATTTTGCCAAAAATGATAAAACCCCGACAAACACTGATATCTCTTCGCCAGGCAGCCCACAAGCAAATAAAGAGGACCCGCCCTCATCAGCCCCTTCGACGAAGGATGATATCCTAGCCCTGCGATCCCTTATAGAGGATCTAAAGGACTCACTAGAATCTAAACTTGATAAGGCGGTCTCATCCATCAAATCTGATCTATCATCCCTTTCCGCTAGAACATCCAAATTGGAGACTAAGCAGGACGCCCCTTCACAAAACTCAAAATGAGACACTGAGGGACCTCGATCATGTCTTCCAGGACCTAGCCGACCTTCGCACTAAAAACGAAGATCTGGAGAACAGGGAAAGGAGAAATAACCTTAGGATTCGCAATATCCCTGAAACAGTCTCTCCAAGAGAGCTAGAGACCTACCTACAGCACCTATTCTCGCACATCTTACCAGACCTCTGCACCCAACAACTGCCCATTGAGAGAGCCCACAGGGCCCTCCGACCCAAACCAAGAGATGGCGACCCACCCCGGGATGTTATCATGCGTTTCTCCAGCTTCAAGGACAAAGAAAGAGTGCTGGCTCCAACGCGGAACAAGCCCCACATCCTCTATGAGGGCTCTAAACTATTGTTCTACCAGGACCTGGCCCCTGTCACCTTAATCAAAAGGAGAGAACTTAAGGACTTAACCAGTGCCCTGCGCTCGAGAGGAATCCGCTACCGTTGGGGTTTCCCATTCAAGCTCTTGGTGGATCTGAATGGAAAGACTGTCGTCATACGGGATCCTAAAGAGGGCAAAGACTTTCTCACAAACTTAGAAGAATCGAGACCTTCTCCTGATCCTCCTCCAAATGCCTAACTCCGTAACTATACTGATAGTTAATCTAATATTCATGTCCAAGATGCTAAGTTGATTTGAAATAAGTGTTATGCTTGTTTTCCTTCATATTACGGGGTAGCTTTTTATTTACACCCCCCCCCCCCCTTGTTGGCCTCATTACACATATGCTATATTGTTATATTGTTTTTTTATGAAGAGCCCGCGGTAAAGGTTAAGACTGCAAACACCAGTAACGAATCTTGATATTGTGCCTTCCTTCCTTGTCCTCTCCCATATCTTCGCATTACCCTCCCTCCCCTTTCTCCCCCATTTTTTTTATTATTTATTTCTTTTCTCTATCTCTCTCGATCCTCCTCCTCTCTCACTCACCCTTTCCCCACCTCACTCCTTCTCCTCTACCCACCCTCTCTTACTTCATAGCACGTATTTTCACTCAAACTGGTCCGATGAATATTTATATGTCACTCATTAGACTCTACGGTAAGTGCAAGATTTATAACCTAACCACTTTAGGGCAACATACATGTTGATTACCATAATGTACAGGCCTAGTTGCAACCCCATAAGTTTGAATACCACTGGAGGGATGTTACCCTCTATCTCATTGTTTACAAATTTCTATATTTTATTGTTTATTTACACGTTGTTTCTACTTGAGCAAAATTACCTTTAACCTTGCTGTCTAAGTACCTATTGAGGTGGCTTGGCACTTTCCCCAGGCTACCCCAACATCGGACCCAAAGGTCCTAAACTCTGGGCGTGTTGATCTCCGCTGGTCGTGAGACCCACCATCCCAGTTCCTTCCTCCTACAACAACATCCAACTACCCGCTCCATCTCCCCCCCCCCCCCCCCCCCCCCCCCAGCGACGAGTTGCGACTTTTTTTTTTCCTTCTTTCTGCATTAACTTTTATCCTTCTCCTCACTACCATGTCTCTAACATTTTCCTCAATGAATGTCAAGGGACTAAACACGCCTCAAAAACGCACCAATCTGTTTCGCACAATACACGATATCAAAGCCAATATCATATTCATACAAGAGACCCACTTTAAAGCTAACTCACACCCCTCACTCAGCTCCAGGCGCTTTCCTACAGTCTTCTACTCAAATAGTCAAACTAAACATAATGGTGTGGCCATTATGATAGGTAGTAAGGTCCCTTTACGCTCCAATCAATCCACACTGACTCTGACGGGCGATTTATTATTCTCAATGGATTGATAGCTCACCAAGAATGTACAATTGCAAACATATATGCCCCAAACATGGGTCAGTCTTCCTTTTTCAGAGCCTTTTTCTCGGAACTCGAGAAGAGGCGAAAGGGTTGTCTAATCCTAGGTGGGGACTTCAATGCTATTCTAGACATCCACTTAGACAAATCTCACCTCCCTACAAGCCCACAGACTAACTCTATATCTCGCTCACTAAATAAATGCATAAAAGAATCTGGATTATTTGATATATGGAGAGCACACAATCCCACTTCCAAAGATTACACATTTTTTTCAATACTGCATCAATCTTACTCCCGTATCAACATGTTTTTTGGTTGCCCCTCTACTGCTCCACATATTGTACAATCCTCAATTATTTCCAACTCCTGGTCCGACCACTCAATACTCACTGCCACTTTCGATTCCCTCGACAATCCCCCTTCCCGCTCTTCCTGGCGACTGAACGAGACCCTGCTAAAAATCCCCCAGTTCCAGGAAAAAATACTTGCGGCCATCACGGATTATTTCTTCCTAAATACTGACGATACCCCCTGCTCTCCCTTGGTGTGGGAAGCACACAAAGCTGTTGTTAGAGGTCATATTATAAGCTACGCATCTTTTAGAAATAAGGAACAGAAAGCTAAACTCACTGCTCTCACCAATGAGGTTAGTATGTTGGAAGCTCAACACAAAAATCACCCCTTTAGCTCTGTCTACAGGCAACTCACTGCAGCCAAGGCGTCCCTCAATGCTTTACTGGCTGAGCGGACAGAGAGGGCTCTACGCAGACTAAGACAACGTTTCTACGAGAAAAGCAATAAAGCAGATTCTTTACTGGCAAATAGATTAAAAGCCCGCAAGGCCCAGACAGCTATACAAGCTATCAAGGACACAACGAATACACCGCAATATAATCCTTCAAAAATCAACTCTCTCTTTAAAGAATACTATGAACGCCTATATAACCTAAATGACCACTTAGACGACACTCCACCGCAATCTGAATCAACTTCAGACTACTTATCATCAAGTAACCTCCCGAGCCTTGACACAGATACTTCTACAAGCTTAAATAGGCCCTTCACTGACGAGGAAGTCATAGCAGCACTTAAAACACAAAAACCATCAAAAGCTCCTGGCCCAGACGGCTTTCCGACCTCGTATTATAAGACATTTCAAACTATGCTAGTGCCTCACCTAACTAAGATGTTTAATCAAATTTTTGATGGAGCTCAATTTCATCCAGCCACTACAACTGCCACCATCACAGTAATCCCCAAACCTAATAAAGACCCCCAACTTGTTTCTAATTACCACCCCATTTCACTACTTAATGCGGACCTAAAAATATTTGCCAAAGTTCTGGCTAACCGCCTAAACCCACACCTCCCATCATTGATTCACCCTGACCAAGTAGGCTTTGTCCCATCTAGACAGGCGTTAGACAACACTAGGAGAACCATCGACATTATCCACTATATCAACACAAGTAAGACCCCCTCACTAGTTCTTGCCCTAGATGCCGAAAAGGCTTTCGACAGAATCTCGTGGCCTTTTATGACCCGAACCCTTCAACAATTCGGCCTCCGAGACAAATTCCTCAAAGCAATACAAGCACTCTACCATTGCCCCTCAGCCGCGGTTCTGGCGGGCGGTCTGCTCTACTCCCCCTTTCAAATCACAAATGGCACCAGACAAGGCTGTCCCCTCTCGCCCCTAATATTTGCCCTAATAATCGAACCCCTCGCAAGCCGCATAAGATCCAACCCAGACATCACGGGAATCAGTGTTAAAGATAATCAATACTCCCTCTCATTATTTGCAGATGACATCCTCCTCACTCTCACCAAACCCTTTATTTCACTCCTGAACCTGTTTCAAGAACTCACAACTTTTGGAAACCTTTCGGGCTACAAAATTAACAACTCAAAATCGGAAGCCCTCCCACTCCACCTCACAGACCAATCTAAAAAACTTTTACAGGCGAACTTTAATTTCAATTGGAGGAAATGTTCCCTCAAATATTTAGGGATTCAGATAACTAAATCCTATAGCTCCCTTTATAAGGCCAATTACCCCCCACTCATAAGATCGATACTCAAAGACATACAACAATGGCAATCATATTTCCTCTCATGGATCAGCCGCATCACCGCTATAAAAATGAATATACTCCCTAAACTGCTTTATTTATTTCAAACCCTAACGATCCCAATCCCATCGTCCACAATCACTGCTATACAATTTGCTCTGTGCAAATTTGTTTGGAACAACAAGAAACCCAGAATCCGCCAAGATATTCTATCTAGACGCTCCCAGGATGGGGGACTTGGCCTGCCCATACTACAGCGCTATCTCGAAGCTACTCGACTCAGCCAACTTATAGCCTGGCATTCTCCACCTAAAAGTAAAAGATGGGTAGATCTGGAAAGTGACTTGGTGGGGATCCCTTCCATTTCTTATCTCCCTTGGTTACCTCGTAAGAACCATCCACAGTTTTATTTTAGCCCTCCTACAGTAGAATTGACTTTAAAGGTCTGGGAGAAACTCAATAAAAAATTTAAACTTTCATCATCCCCATCACCTTTAACCCCCTTATGGAGCAACCCTTCCTTTCCACCGGGCCTCAACCCCTTGATGGCCTCTCCCTGGCTCCGAGCAGGTATCACTAGAATTCACCATGTATCTGGGGACTTTGCTCCCAAAACTTTCGACGAGCTACAGGAAAAATTCCATATCTCGAATACCCTGAACTACCAATATCTCCAACTTCTACATTTTTCTACCTACCATCAATCCGCACAGCCCCGACAAGCCCCCACCCCTCTAGAAAGATTCTGCATATTTAGGCCTACCGTCAGGGGAACCATTTCACAACTCTACAACTCTATCTTAATCACTAACACTCCCACACTAGACAATCATGAACGTGAATGGGAAACGGACCTAGGTCGGCGCCTTGAGGAGGAGGAATGGGAATCTATTAGTCTGGCAATATCAAAATGCTCAATCAGCGTATCAATTAAAGAGAATTCCTACAAGGTCTATTCCAGATGGTACATGGTCCCAACCAGCCTTCACCGCATATATACAAATTCTTCAGATTTGTGCTGGAGAAATTGCGGGCAGAGGGGGTCATTCTACCACATCTGGTGGTCCTGCCCAATTATAGCACAATTCTGGAAGATGGTTCTCTCTCTTCTCTCTCGACTCGTCGACCCTCCCACTCCCATTGAACCCATCAACCTACTTTTATGTGCCCCAATTGACCACTTCTCTAAGGAAGCGAACAAGTTAATTTTACATGTTGCTTGCGCGACTAAGCACCAAATAGCCATCAACTGGAAAAATCCCAATGCCCCAGCCAACAGGAACTAATTAACAGAATTGCTAAGATGGAATATATAACAAGTCTGCAAAACAACACAGTCCGTAAATTCCACTCCGTTTGGCTCCCATGGTATACACACTACAATACCCCGATTCCTGGTCGCTCATAAAATTCCCTATCACATACAAATAACTTTTATTTACTCCTATACTCCAATATTCGCTATATTCACTTCCTTATCTTTCTTCTTACCTCCCGTCGCTGGGTCCCGACCCCTTCCCCTCCCTTCAACTGTAAACCCCTTTAAATCATTTAGCATTTCCTTGACCATACACTAAGATAAAACATGGTAGTGCCGGCCCCTTCATATAGGCCTCCACTGAATTAATTTACACACCATTTCAACCTATACCATATTCGAGTGAACGATAGTTGTGGCTACACAACTACCTCAAGGCTCTCATTTCGCCTACGACTCTTTACCAAAGACGTTTTATTGTTACCGGTTCGATTAGTTCACTACAACAAACGGTCATTTCAATTACTACTTATGATACCATACCGTTATGTTTGTATTACTATGCATGGTTTGTAACCACATTTTATCAATAAAATTTACGAGATTAAAAATGTTGTGTAAAAAAAATAATATTTCCTATATAAGGTAACATTACAGGTCACTGGGCACTAAAAGTGTTAAACCTGTAAGCCCAACATCGATTAACATTGATTTTAATTGATCAGAAATTGATCAAAATCAACATTTTTAGATGTTTATTTGCAAGTTAACTTTAATTACCTCGGGAACCTTTAATAAATGTGATATGTTCTAATTATGACCACAGTTGCTATGTGTTCCTTATAAATACAGTAGTTTCTTTAAAGGAATTATCCAACTATTGGATTACGCCAGGGGCGGATCCAGGATAAAATGACAGGGGGGGCACCATGATAAAAAAGGGTTTGGGTGGGGGAGGGGCAGTGTTAGTGGTGCCAGTGTACATGCTAAGAGAGCGGCAGGAGAGGGTGGGAATGGAATTAAAAATAGGCCCTGGCATTTAAAGTACGCAGGCCCACCATGGCGACAAAAGTGAAGGATGTAGTTGTGCGCGCGCCAAAGGCGCACTCTGGAAAAGGGTGTGTGGCCACTCAACAGGGGGCGTGTCAACACCATATACAACTTCTACACATTATGCAACAAAATACTAGACCCCATTATACTTGCCCCTTACATATGATGCCAAATGGAATGAGCCAAAATTGACATAATGCCACATGGATTGAGCCAAAATTCAAATAATGCCACATGGATTGTGTCAAATTCACATAATGCCACATGGATTGAGCCAAAATTTACATAATAACACTCACAGATTGAGCCAAAATTCACATAATGCCAAATGGATTGTGTCAAAATTCACATAATGCCACACGGATTGAGCCAAATGCATAAAATGCCATACGGATTGAGCCAAAATTCACATAATGCCACATGGATTGAGCCAAAATTCACATAATGCCACACGGATTGAGCCAAAATTCACATAATGCCACACGGATTGGGAAAAAATTCACATATCGCCACACGGATTGAGCCAAAATTCCCATAATGCCACATGGATTGAGCCAAAATTCACATAATGCCACACGGATTGAGACAAAATTCACATAATGCCATATGGATTGAGCCAGAATTCACATAATGCCACACAGATAAAGCCAAAATTCACAATACACTTCATAAACAGGGACATTGTCCACCAAAGGCGCGCATTAAACATTTACATTACATACATACATACCATTACACGTTAAGTTACACGCCATTATGTCCATTATGTGTTATGCCAAACACCATAATGCCTAATAAAAATTATGCTACATAAGTGCTGCTTCTCTACATGCTCATTGCCAAGGGTTCCATGCTCATTGCCAGAGGTTCCATGCTCATTGCCATGTGGGATTACATGCTCATTGCCAAGGGGGAATACATGCTCGTGGTAAATGGGGGACAGCCGCCGCCAGGAAGAAGTGATAGCCACTGACAGTGGCAGAGCCTGGCTGTATTCAGAGCACTGCAGGTCCCGGCTATTTGAAATAATACCCCTTTCACACCAGAAAATGCATTCCCAGGTTGGCCCCTTTTACACCAGCCTAGTCCCTGCATTTTATGGTGTGAGGGGGAGAGAAAACCACCCCTCCCCCCTTTAACCAGTTATCTCATTTAACCGGCTATATCTTCGGAACCAACTGACCCATTTACATGAGACAAGTATTATATTGAAGAACTTTTGAGTGGGCTTTGAATGATTTTGGTCCAGTGAAACTGGAACGTTTGGTTCCAGAGTAATCTGCCCTCAAAAACATGAACAGCCATGAAATTACATTTCAAAAATAAAAAAATCGGTTTACACGCAATATCTCTGGAACCGATTGACCGATTTGGACCAGCCTGGTATCATATTGAAGTCCCAGCGATTTGGAATTGAATAAAATCAATCACAAGCTTCTGTGATGCCAGGGCGGGAACTGGCAGCCGTCGGAACCGGGTGGGGGTCCGAATTGACGGGTCCCATATTATCCTATGGGGAAAAAAGTTACAGGTTTGCCAGGCGATATCTCCGGTTCCCGGGGGGCTAGAGACACGGGGCTGGGCTCGTTGGAAAGCCCTGGTCCTCAGCTACAAAATAAATGACAGGGGGGGCACGTGCCCGGGTGCCCCCCCCCTGAATCCGCCACTGGATTACGCTAAGCAGCACGGGGACGGTCACTAATGGGGGAGGGAATTTTCAGTCCAATCAGTTGGGAAGAGAGAGTTTACTATATCAATAACCTAATATTTAACCAGTGTGGTGATAAAGAAAATCCCTTATTTAACATGTTTGCGCAGCAACCTTGTATTATACCTGAAATTTAGGCAATGACCACTGGACCTTGACCCTATATTGTTGTCAATCTTAGTTCCAAGGTGACAAAAACAGTTCTTATCTGTTACATAGTGTATGCGTAGTAAGCACATAAGCCAAACATAGATAGTGATGTGGAATGGAATTTTGTATTGCGCAATCGGTTTCTAACATCCTCTAATTGAGACAGGTAAAAGACAGTTAAAAAAAATGACGTAGGTTTATTTGTAATGGTAGGTTATGCTCCACGCAGATCAATAGCATGTTAAATCACCACTAGTTCAATATCAATTAAATGTACATACAGTAGGAGCAAGTTTCATCTTTGCTCCTTTGGCCATGGCTAGCCATGGCTATTCTATTGTTCTCAGCTGCAATACGTATTGTATTGCAGCTGAGAACAATAGAATAGCCATGGCTAGCCATGACCAAAGGAGCAAAGATGAAACTTGCTCCTATTGTAGTTTAAGGTGTCCTCGAGCAGGAAAGGGCAGTTAATGGAACAGCTATTAAGCCTTTTATCTGTGTCTGCATAGGATGCTAACACTGAGCAGTCTGCCTAAAAAGATAATCAGAAGGCAAATAGGATCGAGGACCCAACCCAGGGCCGGTGCCACCACTAGGCAGCTTTAGGCATTTGCCTAAACGTGCCGGCCATTGGAAGACGGAAGTTGAGGGCAGGTTCCCCCCCCCCCCCCTGGATCGAGGTGAGCGGTGCCAACTCTCCCCCCCCCCCTGGAACGGCTCGGCACTGCCGCCACTGCATCACATCCCCCCATGTAGAGATGCGGCCGCTGGTGTGAGCGCCGGGGCGCCCCACCCCCCCCCCCCCACCCCCACCCCCACCCAACCATATGTTATCTATTTTGACTTAAAATTAAGATTTCTACTACTGCTATGTAAGCGCATAACTGTAAAAGAACATTGATAATGTAAACATAGTGAATTTGACATTACGGGACGTTATGTACAATCATTTCTGCTTAGGTTAAAAGTTTTTTTTAGATGGAACTGACTTGTTTCTGGCCAGTAATCAGAGATTTGATGATGACCTCATTAAGGGTGGGTGCACAGGCGGATAAACTGCATGAGAGGCTTTTGTTCTATGATAGACTTGTTGGATCAATTCTAAATTGAAACCTGTACCTCCGTTCTCTGCCTTTCTATCTTCACCATAATAAGCTACTCATTATAGTCAGTTTTTCCTTTTTTATTTAAAATTGCAACATGTGTTTGTCGAGTTAGTTTGTAACGGCTTTTTATTTACTGTATATCTTTCTGTAACTAAGCATTGTACTCCATTGTCAATAAAGTATTCCCTTATTAGTAAAATTCATATACGCTCTTAAGGATGCTAATAGATCATTAAGGTTATAATATAACTACAATGTTTGCAACATTAGTAGAAATGGGCAATTCTATTGCAGCTAATCTGCCCTGCTATTTAGAGCATAAAATTCACTAAAACACAATCATATGTAAGTACTGTTGCAGAAAGAAAATATTGGCTCTAAAATGGGAATCAGGGTGGTTCCTTGTGATGACTTTTGCACCTACACACAAGCCAACTGGGGATTGAATCTATGGAATATTATCTATAAAAGGAAAAGGACCCAATAAATAAATCAGCCTAATGAATAACCTACTGAATAACTTTTTCTGGTTGGAGGGATATTTTTATTTCCATCTTTCTGGGACAGCGATGGGCACTAGGCTAGCTCCCAGTTACACTCATTTATTTACGGTGCTTTGGGAGGATCAATCAGTATAGAAGTGGCACCAATGGGGAGCCAGCCTTGTGCTCTGGATCCAATGCATACTGTAGATTATGTATTTTTTGTGTGAATCACTTTTGATCCTATCTCAAGCTAAACTCAAACAAGAGGAATAAATAGCTCACTTTTCAGAAAACCACTAGACAGGTTAATTTTCCGGATCTGACTATCTACTGGAGGAGGAATGGATATAATGTGTGTATAACGGATAAAGATACTTTGTACACTGTAAAGCAGAAGGATAGCTAGGAGAGCACTTTCCGGCTAATATTAATGCTTTCTTCGGTACTCTTTACCTAGAAGGGCGCCCATCGCGGCCATCGCATGCACTAAAAAATCGCATGCGATGCGACCGATGCGATGCCCGCGATTTCCCATAGGAAACAATGTTAAATGTCTCAATTGACCCGATTTTCCATAGGAAACAATGTTAAATGGCCCACAGAGGCCAAATAGGCACCCTGAAGTGTGAAATGGCCCCCACAATTGTTAACGGCACCCCACGATCAACGTCAACCCGAAGTGTGGCGAGCGCAGCGAGCCCACCAGGGGCGGCGGTACGCGTCCTACGACCTTTTCATACCCCCACTATCCACGTCGCCGTGGAGTTGAGAATAGAAAGTGTGGCGAGCGCAGCGAGCCACCGAGCCCGAAGCGTGGCGAGCGCAGCGAGCCCCGCGAGGGGACGCGGACACCTTCACAGGTATACGCGAGGGGACGCGGACACCTTCACAGGTATACTCGTGGGGCTCGCTGCGCTCGCCACGCTTCGGGCTCGGTGGCTTGCTGTGCTCGCCACACTTTCTATTCTCAACTCCACGCCGACGTGGATAGTGGGGGTATGAAAAGGTCGTAGGACGCATACCGCCGCCCCTCGCGGGCTCGCTGCGCTCGCCACGCTTCGGGTTCACATTGATCGTGGGGTGGCGTTAACAATTGTGGGGGCCATTTCACACTTCAGGGTGCCTATTTGGCCTCTGTGGGCCCTTTAACATTGTTTCCTATGGAAAATCGGGTCAATTGAGACATTGAACAGGAAAATCGGGTCAATTGGGACATTTAACATTGTACCCTATGGGAAATCGCGAGGCGATTTTTTTTTACTAACGATGCCCACAATCAAAATCGTGGGCGCCCTTCTAGGTAAAGAGTACCCTTTCTTCCATCATTTGTCACGTGTAAAAGCTGCAAAACAGAGAAAAAATTTGTCTGTTCCGAAATCAAAAATCTGTATGACCCAACATACAGTACGAACTTACAACAATGGTAATAAATGGGTTAAAGATGGATTTTGAAACAAATTGTATAATTTGTATAACTACAGTATGTACGAATTGCCATTTTCTTTTCTTGTTCTATAGCGGGGTGGGCAATTGTTTCACTCGGGGGGCCACTTAACACTTCCAGTAAATATTCGAGCACCGCACAAAAAGTATCTTGACTATCACCAAAAGTGCTGTAATATTTTTATCAAAAATATTTTATATATATGCATACCCTCCAACAGTACCGATTTAGCCGGTACAGTACCGTTTTTTAACGGCCTGTACCTGCTAAAATCCACTGTACCGATTGTACCGGTTTTCTAGCTGCAGCACTTGATGTCAGGCACCTCCTCCTGCCTTCACCTCTATTTCAGCCGAGGAGGTTGCGGGGACTCTGGGAGGTGTAGTATCCAACACCTCCATATGTTCCCCCGGGAGCGTGAGGGGGATCCGACTACAATACTACAAATCCCGAGGTGCCCCACAGGGGAACACAGCCTGCCCACCTCTCCCTGCTCAGGGATAGGCTGTGGTGAGATGAATGTCACCTGTGGGAAGTGCATGATTCACTGTGCAGAAGAAGAGGAACGGCGCAGGGCGGGAGACTTGGGGCAGGGCAGGTATGGTGATTTTAAGAATATTCGATGACTGAGATCAGCAAGCGGCAAGCAGGGGAGCTGACTGACATGTGCTGCTGTCCAGGAGGAGGGGGACACGCTGGGCTCTTGTCAACACGACCAATGCTGTGCCCCCAGGATGTGCAGAATCAACCATTGAAAGGATAGGAAACGGGGCTTGACCACGCCCCTTTCGTGCTGGCCACGCCCCCTTTACGTTTGTGTACCGATTGCTGACCCTCAGATGTTGGAGGGTATGTATATGCACACATACATATAGTAAGGGGGCACAAAACAACATCGCAGGCCGCAACGACTGGGATGAACTTGTACTTCTGAAAAGACCCCCTTCCCCCTCTCCCCCAGGACCCAAACAGAAGCATCTACCATTTCCCCCCCTATCCCCTTAACACAGTTGCCCCTAACCCCCACCCACCCACCCCCCCAAGAGGGTGCAATTAAATTACTTTTGACCACTGATATTTTAATGTGCCCTTTTATCTTTCGTTATGTGGTGTCACTGAGGAGAGATTTGTTTGCCGGGCGGAGCTGTCCAGGATTTCCTGTGAAGTCAGACAGCGCGTGGCGAGGGGGCGGAGCCAACGTGTGAGTGTGCATCAAATGGAACACTGGTTTTGACTCGTGCTTTGGTTGCACCCCACAAGCTGCCCAGCATCTGAAATCATGGAGCAAATCCCAACTGCCCCTGCGACAAACTAAGCTCTCCTCCTCCGCAATGAAAAGCAGCGCGTCTTACCTTCCCAGTGGAGATGAATAGCCCAACTCCTTCAAACAGCGACCCATCTTAAAAGAGGAAGACATACCCTCCAGCATCTCTGTGCTGAAAGATGGTACAGTTGCAAAAAGGGGGTGTGGTTACTGGAAAGAGGGTGTGGCATTGCAGCACTCCTATAGAAATCTATAGCAATTAGGAGTCACTGCCCCTGTTTTGGCCAGAACAGAAAATAAAAAGCAGTACTGTACAGGCTAAATCAGGACATTAGGAGGGTATGGGAGGATCTCCAAAACGCATAAATGTCAACAAGGGATTGAGGGGGTCTGGTGATATACAGAATCCAGGGAGAAGCCAGCACAGTGATACAATCTGACTTGCGTAGTCCAATAAATGTTATGTTTTATACAGTACATACCAGTCCCGCCTTGCATTGGGCCTTATTCAGACCTCATTGAACCCTGCACCACACAGACAGAGTGAAAACCTGCTGAGTACAAGCTCTATGCAAATCTATACACAACTCACCTTCTGAGAATGTTCCCAGTACTGTATGTGCAAGTAACATCCATAACTCTGCGACAGAATCAGGCTGATCGAGGCCGGAGCGGATGTCACAGACGCTCCCTGGAAACACATGCGAGCCTCATCTTCCCGACACTCCCAGAAAACATCCGATTACCAGCCGCTAACTGCAGCTTCATAAAATTTGACAGCAGATAAGAACCACTTGGCCCATCTAGTCTGCCCCTTTTTTAAACATGTTACCTCAAACCATATTTGATCCTTATTTCTCTGTAAGGATATTCATATGAGTATCCCAAGCATTATTTCTTAACAGTTTCTTATATAGCGCAGATTCCGCAGCGCTTTACAGAGAATATGTGAACATTCACATCATTCGTTGCCCCAGTGGAGCTTACCTAAATTCCATATCACATGTACATGCACACACAGACATTTTAGGGTGAATTTTGTTTGGAGCCAATTAACCTACCTGTATATTTTTGGATTGTGGGAGGAAACTGGAATACCCGGAGGAAACCCACGCAAGTACGGGGAGAATATACAAACTCCGCACAATTAGAGCCATGGTGGGAATCAAACCCATGACCTCAGTGCTGTGAGGCAGTAATGCATTTAAATTGCTCTACTGTATATGCCTCTACCACCTCTGATGGTAGGCTATTCCACTTATCTACTACTCTTTCTGTGAAGTAATTCTTCCTCACATTTCCCCTGAATCTTCCTCCCCCTAGTGTCACTGAATGTCCTCGTGTTCTGCTGCTCCTCTTCCTGTGAAGAATGTCTCCCACCTGTACCTTCCTCCCCCTAGTGTGAGTGCATGTCCTCGTGTTCTGCTGCTCCTCTTCCTGTGACTAATGTCTCCCACCTGTACCTTCCTCCCTCTCGTGCCAGGGCATGTCCTCGTGTTCTGCTGCTCCTCTTCCTGTGAATGATGTCTCCCACCTGTACCTTCCTCCCCCTAGTGTCAGTGCGTGTCCTCGTGTTCTGCTGCTCCTCTTCTTGTGACTAATGTCTCCCACCTGTACCTTCCTCCCTCTAGTGTCAGTGCATGTCCCCGTGTTCTGCTGCTCCACTTCCTGTGAAGAATGTCTCCCACCTGTACCTTCCTACCTCTAGTGTCAGTGCATGTCCTCGTGTTCTGCTGCTCCTCTTCCTGTGAAGGATGTCTCCCACCTGTACCTCTCCCCCCAGTGTCAGTGCGTGTCATCGTGTTCTGCTGCTCCTCTTCCTGGGAAAAATGTCTCCCACCTGTACCTTCCTCCCTCTAGTGTCAGTGCATGTCCTCATGTTCTGCTCCTCTTCCTGTGAAGAATGTCTCCCACCTGTACCTTCCTCCCCCTAGTGTCAGTGCATGTCCTCGTGTTCTGCTGCTCCTCTCCTGTGACTGTCTCCCACCTGTACCTTCCTCCCCCTAGTGTCAGTGCATGTCCTCGTGTTCTGCTGCTCCTCTTCCTGTGAAGAATGTCTCCCACCTGTACCTCTCCCCCCAGTATCAGTGCGTGTCATGGTGTTCTGCTGTTCCTCTTCCTGGGAAGAATGTCTCCCACCTGTACCTTCCTCCCCCTAGTGTCAGTGCATGTCCCTGTGTTCTGCTGCTCCTCTTCCTGTGAAGAATGTCTCCCACCTGTACCTTTCTCCCTCTAGTGTCAGTGCGTGTCCTTGTGTTCTGCTGCTCCTCTTCCTGTGAAGAATGTCTCCCACCTGCACCTTCCTCCCTCTAGTGTCAGTGCATGTCCTCGTGTTCTGTTGCTCCTCTTCCTGTGAAGAATGTCTCCTACCTGTACCTTCCTCCCCCTAGTGTCAGTGCATGTCCTCGTGTTCTGCTGCTCCTCTTCCTGTGAAGAATGTCTCTCACCTGCACCTTCCTCCCTCTAGTGTCAGTGCATGTCCTCGTGTTCTGCTGCTCCTCTTCCTGTGAAGAATGTCTCCCACCTGCACCTTCCTCCCTCTAGTGTCAGTGCATGTCCTCGTGTTCTGCTGCTCCTCTTCCTGTGAAGAATGTCTCCCACCTGTACCTTCCTCCCTCTAGTGTCAGTGCATGTCCTCGTGTTCTGCTACTCCTCTTCCTGTGACTAATGTCTCCCACCTGTACCTTCCTCCCTCTAGTGCCAGTGCATGTCCTCGTGTTCTGCTGCTCCTCTTCCTGTGAAGAATGTCTCCCACCTGTACCTTCCTCCCCCTACTGTCAGTGCATGTCCTCGTGTTCTGCTGCTCCGCTTCCTGTGAAGAATGTCGCCCACCTGTACCTTCCTCCCCCCCAGTGTCAGTGCGTGTCCTCGTGTTCTGCTGCTCCTCTTCCTGTGAAGAATGTCTCCCACCTGTACCTTCCTCCCCCAGTGTCAGTGCATGTCCTCGTGTTCTGTTGCTCCTCTTCCTGTGAAGAATGTCTCCCACCTGTACCTCTCCCCCCAGTGTCAGTGCGTGTCATCGTGTTCTGCTGCTCCTCTTCCTGGGAAGAATGTCTCCCACCTGTACCTTCCTCCCTCTAGTGCCAGTGCATGTCCTCGTGTTCTGCTGCTCCTCTTCCTGTGAAGAATGTCTCCCACCTGTACCTTCCTCCCCCTAGTGTCAGTGCATGTCCTCGTGTTCTGCTGCTCCGCTTCCTGTGAAGAATGTCTCCCACCTGTACCTTCCTCCCCCCCCCTAGTGTCAGTGCGTGTCCTCGTGTTCTGCTGCTCCTCTTCCTGTGAAGAAAGTCTCCCACCTGTACCTTCCTCCCCCTAGTGTCAGTGCATGTCCTCGTGTTCTGCTGCTCCTCTTCCTGTGAAGAATGTCTCCCACCTGTACCTTCCTCCCTCTAGTGTCAGTGCATGTCCTCGTTTTCTGCTGCTCCTCTTCCTGTGAAGGATGTCTCCCACCAGTACCTCTCCCCCCAGTGTCAGTGCGTGTCATCGTGTTCTGCTGCTCCTCTTCCTGGGAAGAATGTCTCCCACCTGTACCTTCCTCCCTCTAGTGTCAGTGCATGTCCTCATGTTCTGCTCCTCTTCCTGTGAAGAATGTCTCCCACCTGTACCTTCCTCCCCCTAGTGTCAGTGCATGTCCTCATGTTCTGCTGCTCCTCTTCCTGTGACTAATGTCTCCCACCTGTACCTTCCTCCCCCTAGTGTCAGTGCGTGTCCTCGTGTTCTGCTGCTCCTCTTCCTGTGAAGAATGTCTCCCACCTGTACCTCTCCCCCCCGTGTCAGTGCGTGTCATCGTGTTCTGCTGTTCCTCTTCCTGGGAAGAATGTCTCCCACCTGTACCTTCCTCCCCCTAGTGTCAGTGCATGTCCCTGTGTTCTGCTGCTCCTCTTCCTGTGAAAAATGTCTCCCACCTGTACCTTCCTCCCTCTAGTGTCAGTGCGTGTCCTCGTGTTCTGCTGCTCCTCTTCCTGTGAAGAATGTCTCCCACCTGCACCTTCCTCCCTCTAGTGTCAGTGCATGTCCTCGTGTTCTGCTGCTCCTCTTCCTGTGAAGAATGTCTCCCACCTGTACCTTCCTCCCTCTAGTGTCAGTGCATGTCCTCGTGTTCTGCTACTCCTCTTCCTGTGACTAATGCCTCCCACCTGTACCTTCCTCCCTCTAGTGCCAGTGCATGTCCTCGTGTTCTGCCGCTCCTCTTCCTGTGACTAATGTCTCCCACATGTACCTTCCTCCCCCTAGTGTCAGTGCATGTCCTCGTGTTCTGTTGCTCCTCTTCCTGTGAAGAATGTCTCCCACCTGTACCTTCCTCCCTCTAGTGTTAGTGCATGTCCTCGTGTTCTGCTGCTCCTCTTCCTGTGACTAATGTCTCCCTGTACCTTCCTCCCTCTAGTGTCAGTGCATGTCCTCGTGTTCTGCTGCTCCTCTTCCTGTGACTAATGTCTCCCACCTGCACCTTCCTCCCTCTAGTGTCAGTGCATGTCCTCGTGTTCTGCTGCTCCTCTTCCTGTGAAGAATGTCTCCCACCTGTACCTTCCTCCCTCTAGTGTCAGTGCATGTCCTCGTGTTCTGCTGCTCCTCTTCCTGTGAACAATGTCTCCCACCTGTACCTTCCTCCCTCTAGTGTCAGTGCATGTCCTCGTGTTCTGCTGCTCCTCTTCCTGTGACTAATGTCTCCCACCTGTACCTTCCTCCCTCTAGTGTCAGTGCATGTCCTCGTGTTCTGCTGCTCCTCTTCCTGTGAAGAATGTCTCCCACCAGTACCTTCCTCCCTCTAGTGTCAGTGCATGTCCTCGTGTTCTGTTGCTCCTCTTCCTGTGAAGAATGTCTCCCACCTGTACCTTCCACCTTCTAGTTTCAGTGCATGTCCTCGTGTTCTGCTGCTCCTCTTCCTGTGAAGAATGTCTCCCACCTGCACCTTCCTCCCCCTAGTGTCAGTGCATGTCCTCGTGTTCTGCTGCTCCTCTTCCTGTGAAGAATGTCTCCCACCTGTACCTTCCTCCCTCTAGTGTCAGTGCATGTCCTCGTGTTCTGCTACTCCTCTTCCTGTGACTAATGTCTCCCACCTGTACCTTCCTCCCTCTAGTGCCAGTGCATGTCCTCGTGTTCTGCCGCTCCTCTTCCTGTGACTAATGTCTCCCACCTGTACCTTCCTCCCCCTAGTGTCAGTGCATGTCCTCGTGTTCTGTTGCTTCTCTTCCTGTGAAGAATGTCTCCCACCTGTACATTCCTCCCTCTAGTGTCAGTGCATGTCCTCGTGTTCTGCTGCTCCTCTTCCTGTGACTAATGTCTCCCTGTACCTTCCTCCCTCTAGTGTCAGTGCATGTCCTCGTGTTCTGCTGCTCCTCTTCCTGTGACTAATGTCTCCCACCTGCACCTTCCTCCCTCTAGTGTCAGTGCATGTCCTCGTGTTCTGCTGCTCCTCTTCCTGTGAAGAATGTCTCCCACCTGTACCTTTCTCCCTCTAGTGTCAGTGCATGTCCTCGTGTTCTGCTGCTCCTCTTCCTGTGAACAATGTCTCCCACCTGTACCTTCCTCCCTCTAGTGTCAGTGCATGTCCTCGTGTTCTGCTGCTCCTCTTCCTGTGACTAATGTCTCCCACCTGTACCTTCCTCCCCCTAGTGTCAGTGCATGTCCTCGTGTTCTGCTGCTCCTCTTCCTGTGAAGAATGTCTCCCACCAGTACCTTCCTCCCTCTAGTGTCAGTGCATGTCCTCGTGTTCTGCTGCTCCTCTTCCTGTAAAGAATTTAGTTGCCCTTGTTTGTACAGTCTCTAATTTATTTATATCCTTCTGGAGATATGGCCTCCAGAACTGAACACAATACTCTAGGTGAGGTCGTACCAATGACCTATACAGTGGCATTATTACTTCTTTCTTTCTACTTCTGATACCTCTCCCTATGCAACCAAGCATCTGACTTGCCTTATTCATTGCTTTGTTACATTGCCTACCTGCTTTTAAGTCCCCTGAAATAGTGACGCCTAGATTCCTCTTTTCCTCAGTAGTTTCCATTATAGTGCCATTTATACTATATTGAGCCTTTGGATTTCTGAGACCCAAGTGCATGATTTGGCATTTTTTGGCATTAAACTGAAGTTGCCATGCTCTTGACCATTCCTCTAATCTGCCTAGATCATCAATCATTTGTTTTACCCCTCCTGGTGTGTCTACCCTGTTGCATACCTTTGTGTCATCTGCAAAAAGGCACATTTTACCCTCAATTCCATTTGCAATATCACCAATAAAGATATTAAGAGACACTGAGGCTGAAGTAAAAGTGAAACATGGAGCTGTAATTGGGTTCTTCCACGTATACAGGTATGGACATGACCAATGGACATGCAATAACTGAAGGTGTGGCTAGAAATGAGAGTTCATGAAAGGAAACCATCACTGGTATAATAATGAATACAGGAAATAGCCAGAAAGTATCATCTGGAACAGATGGTGAGTACTTGGGTCAGCTGGGCCCGACAGAGTGTACAGGAATCAGCTGGGACCTATGGATTATACAGGAATCAGCTGGAACTGATGGAGAATACAGGAATCAGCTGGAACTGATGGATTATACAGGAATCAGCTGGAACCTATGGATTATACAGGAATCAGCTGGAACCGATGGAGTATACAGGAATCAGCTGGAACCGATGGAGTATACAGGAATCAGCTGGAACCGATGGAGTAGACAGGAATCAGCTGGAACCGATGGAGAATACAGGAATCAGCTGGAACTGATGGAGTATACAGGAATCAGCTGGAACCTATAAATTATACAGGAATCAGCTGGAACTGATGGAGAATACAGGAATCAGCTGGAACTGATGGATTATACAGGAATCAGCTGGAACCTATGGATTATACAGGAATCAGCTGGAACCGATGGAGTATACAGGAATCAGCTGGAACCGATGGAGTAGACAGGAATCAGCTGGAACCGATGGAGAATACAGGAATCAGCTGGAACTGATGGAGTATACAGGAATCAGCTGGAACCTATGGATTATACAGGAATCAGCTGGAACTGATGGAGAATACAGGAATCAGCTGGAACTGATGGATTATACAGGAATCAGCTGGAACCTATGAATTATACAGGGATCAGCTGGAACCGATGGAGTAGACAGGAATCAGCTGGAACCGATGGAGTATACAGGAATCAGCTGGAACTGATGGAGTATACAGGAATCAGCTGGAACCTATGGATTATACAGGAATCAGCTGGAACTGATGGAGAATACAGGAATCAGCTGGAACTGATGGATTATACAGGAATCAGCTGGAACCTATGGATTATACAGGAATCAGCTGGAACCGATGGAGTATACAGGAATCAGCTGGAACCGATGGAGTAGACAGGAATCAGCTGGAACCGATGGAGAATACAGGAATCAGCTGGAACTGATGGAGTATACAGGAATCAGCTGGAACCTATGGATTATACAGGAATCAGCTGGAACTGATGGAGAATACAGGAATCAGCTGGAACTGATGGATTATACAGGAATCAGCTGGAACCTATGGATTATACAGGAATCAGCTGGAACCGATGGAGTATACAGGAATCAGCTGGAACCGATGGAGTAGACAGGAATCAGCTGGAACCGATGGAGAATACAGGAATCAGCTGGAACTGATGGAGTATACAGGAATCAGCTGGAACCTATGGATTATACAGGAATCAGCTGGAACTGATGGAGAATACAGGAATCAGCTGGAACTGATGGATTATACAGGAATCAGCTGGAACCTATGGATTATACAGGAATCAGCTGGAACCGATGGAGTATACAGGAATCAGCTGGAACCGATGGAGTAGACAGGAATCAGCTGGAACCGATGGAGAATACAGGAATCAGCTGGAACTGATGGAGAATACAGGAATCAGCTGGAACTGATGGATTATACAGGAATCAGCTGGAACCTATGGATTATACAGGAATCAGCTGGAACCGATGGAGTATACAGGAATCAGCTGGAACCGATGGAGTAGACAGGAATCAGCTGGAACCGATGGAGAATACAGGAATCAGCTGGAACTGATGGAGTATACAGGAATCAGCTGGAACCTATGGATTATACAGGAATCAGCTGGAACTGATGGAGAATACAGGAATCAGCTGGAACTGATGGATTATACAGGAATCAGCTGGAACCTATGGATTATACAGGAATCAGCTGGAACCGATGGAGTAGACAGGAATCAGCTGGAACCGATGGAGTATACAGGAATCAGCTGGAACTGATGGAGTATACAGGAATCAGCTGGAACCTATGGATTATACAGGAATCAGCTGGAACTGATGGAGAATACAGGAATCAGCTGGAACTGATGGATTATACAGGAATCAGCTGGAACCTATGGATTATACAGGAATCAGCTGGAACCGATGGAGTATACAGGAATCAGCTGGAACCGATGGAGTATACAGGAATCAGCTGGAACTGATGGAGTATACAGGAATCAGCTGGAACTGATGGAGTATACAGGAATCAGCTGGAACCTATGGATTATACAGGAATCAGCTGGAACCTATGGAGTATACAGGAATCAGCTGGAACCTATGGATTATACAGGAATCAGCTGGAACCGATGGAGTATACAGGAATCAGCTGGAACCGATGGAGTATACAGGAATCAGCTGGAACTGATGGAGTATACAGGAATCAGCTGGAACTGATGGAGTATACAGGAATCAGCTGGAACCTATGGATTATACAGGAATCAGCTGGAACCTATGGAGTATACAGGAATCAGCTGGAACCGATGGATTATACAGGAATCAGCTGGAACCGATGGATTATACAGGAATCAGCTGGAACCGATGGAGTATACAGGAATCAGCTGGAACCTATGGATTATACAGGAATCAGCTGGAACCGATGGAGTATACAGGAATCAGCTGGAACTGATGGAGTATACAGGAATCAGCTGGAACTGATGGAGTATACAGGAATCAGCTGGAACTTATGTATTATACAGGAATCAGCTGGAACCGATGGAGTATACAGGAATCAGCTGGAACCGATGGAGTATACAGGAATCAGCTTGAACCGATGGAGTAGAGAGGAACAAGCTGGAACCGATGGAGTATACAGGAATTAGTTGAAACCGATGGAGTAGACAGGAAACAGCTGGAACTGATGGAGAATACAGGAATCAGCTGGAACCTATGGATTATACAGGAATCAACTGGAAATGATGGAGTATACAGGAATCAGCTGGAACCTATGGATTATACAGGAATCAGCTGGAACCGATGGAGTATACAGGAATCAGCTGGAACAAATGGAGTATACAGGAATCAGCTGGAACTGATGGAGTATACAGGAATCAGCTGGGACCGATGGAGTATACAGGAATCAGCTGGGACCTATGGATTATACAGGAATCAGCTGGAACCGATGGAGTATACAGGAATCAGCTGGAACAAATGGAGTATACAGGAATCAGCTGGAACTGATGGAGTATACAGGAATCAGCTGGGACCGATGGAGTATACAGGAATCAGCTGGGACCTATGGATTATACAGGAATCAGCTGGAACCGATGGAGTATACAGGAATCAGCTGGAACCGATGGAGTATACAGGAATCAGCTTGAACCGATAGAGTAGAGAGGAACAAGCTGGAACTGATGGAGTATACAGGAATCAGCTGGAACCTATGGATTATACAGGAATCAGCTGGAACTGATGGAGAATACAGGAATCAGCTGGAACTGATGGATTATACAGGAATCAGCTGGAACCTATGGATTATACAGGAATCAGCTGGAACTGATGGAGTATACAGGAATCAGCTGGAACCTATGGATTATACAGGAATCAGCTGGAACCGATGGAGTATACAGGAATCAGCTGGAACTGATGGAGTATACAGGAATCAGCTGGAACCGATGGAGTATACAGGAATCAGCTGGGACCGATGGAGGATACAGGAAACAGCTGGAACTGATGGAGAATACAGGAATCAGCTGGAACCTATGGATTATACAGGAATCAGCTGGAACGGATGGAGTATACAGGAATCAGCTGGAACCTATGGATTATACAGGAATCAGCTGGAACTGATGGAGTATACAGGAATCAGCTGGAACCTATGGATTATACAGGAATCAGCTGGAACCGATGGAGTATACAGGAATCAGCTGGAACCGATGGAGTAGACAGGAATCAGCTGGAACCGATGGAGAATACAGGAATCAGCTGGAACTGATGGAGAATACAGGAATCAGCTGGAACTGATGGATTATACAGGAATCAGCTGGAACCTATGGATTATACAGGAATCAGCTGGAACCGATGGAGTATACAGGAATCAGCTGGAACCGATGGAGTAGACAGGAATCAGCTGGAACCGATGGAGAATACAGGAATCAGCTGGAACTGATGGAGTATACAGGAATCAGCTGGAACCTATGGATTATACAGGAATCAGCTGGAACTGATGGAGAATACAGGAATCAGCTGGAACTGATGGATTATACAGGAATCAGCTGGAACCTATGGATTATACAGGAATCAGCTGGAACCGATGGAGTAGACAGGAATCAGCTGGAACCGATGGAGTATACAGGAATCAGCTGGAACTGATGGAGTATACAGGAATCAGCTGGAACCTATGGATTATACAGGAATCAGCTGGAACTGATGGAGAATACAGGAATCAGCTGGAACTGATGGATTATACAGGAATCAGCTGGAACCTATGGATTATACAGGAATCAGCTGGAACCGATGGAGTATACAGGAATCAGCTGGAACCGATGGAGTATACAGGAATCAGCTGGAACTGATGGAGTATACAGGAATCAGCTGGAACTGATGGAGTATACAGGAATCAGCTGGAACCTATGGATTATACAGGAATCAGCTGGAACCTATGGAGTATACAGGAATCAGCTGGAACCTATGGATTATACAGGAATCAGCTGGAACCGATGGAGTATACAGGAATCAGCTGGAACCGATGGAGTATACAGGAATCAGCTGGAACTGATGGAGTATACAGGAATCAGCTGGAACTGATGGAGTATACAGGAATCAGCTGGAACCTATGGATTATACAGGAATCAGCTGGAACCTATGGAGTATACAGGAATCAGCTGGAACCGATGGATTATACAGGAATCAGCTGGAACCGATGGATTATACAGGAATCAGCTGGAACCGATGGAGTATACAGGAATCAGCTGGAACCTATGGATTATACAGGAATCAGCTGGAACCGATGGAGTATACAGGAATCAGCTGGAACCGATGGAGTATACAGGAATCAGCTTGAACCGATGGAGTAGAGAGGAACAAGCTGGAACCGATGGAGTATACAGGAATCAGTTGAAACCGATGGAGTAGACCGGAAACAGCTGGAACTGATGGAGAATACAGGAATCAGCTGGAACCTATGGATTATACAGGAATCAGCTGGAACTGATGGAGTATACAGGAATCAGCTGGAACCTATGGATTATACAGGAATCAGCTGGAACCGATGGAGTATACAGGAATCAGCTGGAACAAATGGAGTATACAGGAATCAGCTGGAACTGATGGAGTATACAGGAATCAGCTGGGACCGATGGAGTATACAGGAATCAGCTGGGACCTATGGATTATACAGGAATCAGCTGGAACTGATGGAGAATACAGGAATCAGCTGGAACTGATGGAGTATACAGGAATCAGCTGGAACCTATGGATTATACAGGAATCAGCTGGAACTGATGGAGAATACAGGAATCAGCTGGAACTGATGGATTATACAGGAATCAGATGGAACCTATGGATTATACAGGAATCAGCTGGAACCGATGGAGTATACAGGAATCAGCTGGAACCGATGGAGTATACAGGAATCAGCTGGAACTGATGGAGTATACCGGAATCAGCTGGAACTGATGGAGTATACAGGAATCAGCTGGAACCTATGGAGTATACAGGAATCAGCTGGAACCTATGGATTATACAGGAATCAGCTGGAACCGATGGAGTATACAGGAATCAGCTGGAACCGATGGAGTATACAGGAATCAGCTGGAACTGATGGAGTATACAGGAATCAGCTGGAACTGATGGAGTATACAGGAATCAGCTGGAACCTATGGATTATACAGGAATCAGCTGGAACTGATGGAGTATACCGGAATCAGCTGGAACTGATGGAGTATACAGGAATCAGCTGGAACCTATGGATTATACAGGAATCAGCTGGAACCGATGGAGTATACAGGAATCAGCTGGAACCGATGGAGTATACAGGAATCAGCTGGAACTGATGGAGTATACCGGAATCAGCTGGAACTGATGGAGTATACAGGAATCAGCTGGAACCTATGGAGTATACAGGAATCAGCTGGAACCTATGGATTATACAGGAATCAGCTGGAACCGATGGAGTATACAGGAATCAGCTGGAACCGATGGAGTATACAGGAATCAGCTGGAACTGATGGAGTATACAGGAATCAGCTGGAACTGATGGAGTATACAGGAATCAGCTGGAACCTATGGATTATACAGGAATCAGCTGGAACCTATGGAGTATACAGGAATCAGCTGGAACCGATGGATTATACAGGAATCAGCTGGAACCGATGGATTATACAGGAATCAGCTGGAACCGATGGAGTATACAGGAATCAGCTGGAACCTATGGATTATACAGGAATCAGCTGGAACCGATGGAGTATACAGGAATCAGCTGGAACCGATGGAGTATACAGGAATCAGCTGGAACCGATGGAGTAGAGAGGAACAAGCTGGAACCGATGGAGTATACAGGAATCAGTTGAAACCGATGGAGTAGACAGGAAACAGCTGGAACTGATGGAGAATACAGGAATCAGCTGGAACCTATGGATTATACAGGAATCAGCTGGAACTGATGGAGTATACAGGAATCAGCTGGAACCTATGGATTATACAGGAATCAGCTGGAACCGATGGAGTATACAGGAATCAGCTGGAACAAATGGAGTATACAGGAATCAGCTGGAACTGATGGAGTATACAGGAATCAGCTGGGACCGATGGAGTATACAGGAATCAGCTGGGACCTATGGATTATACAGGAATCAGCTGGAACCGATGGAGTATACAGGAATCAGCTGGAACAAATGGAGTATACAGGAATCAGCTGGAACTGATGGAGTATACAGGAATCAGCTGGGACCGATGGAGTATACAGGAATCAGCTGGAACCTATGGATTATACAGGAATCAGCTGGAACCGATGGAGTATACAGGAATCAGCTGGAACCGATGGAGTATACAGGAATCAGCTTGAACCGATGGAGTAGAGAGGAACAAGCTGGAACCGATGGAGTATACAGGAATCAGTTGAAACCGATGGAGTATATAGGAATCAGCTGGAACCGATGGAGTAGACAGGAAACAGCTGGAACTGATGGAGAATACAGGAATCAGCTGGAACCTATGGATTATACAGGAATCAGCTGGAACTGATGGAGTATACAGGAATCAGCTGGAACCTATGGATTATACAGGAATCAGCTGGAACCGATGGAGTATACAGGAATCAGCTGGAACTGATGGAGTATACAGGAATCAGCTGGAACTGATGGAGTATACAGGAATCAGCTGGAACTTATGTATTATACAGGAATCAGCTGGAACCGATGGAGTATACAGGAATCAGCTGGAACCGATGGAGTATACAGGAATCAGCTTGAACCGATGGAGTAGAGAGGAACAAGCTGGAACCGATGGAGTATACAGGAATCAGTTGAAACCGATGGAGTAGACAGGAAACAGCTGGAACTGATGGAGAATACAGGAATCAGCTGGAACCTATGGATTATACAGGAATCAACTGGAAATGATGGAGTATACAGGAATCAGCTGGAACCTATGGATTATACAGGAATCAGCTGGAACCGATGGAGTATACAGGAATCAGCTGGAACAAATGGAGTATACAGGAATCAGCTGGAACTGATGGAGTATACAGGAATCAGCTGGGACCGATGGAGTATACAGGAATCAGCTGGGACCTATGGATTATACAGGAATCAGCTGGAACCGATGGAGTATACAGGAATCAGCTGGAACAAATGGAGTATACAGGAATCAGCTGGAACTGATGGAGTATACAGGAATCAGCTGGGACCGATGGAGTATACAGGAATCAGCTGGGACCTATGGATTATACAGGAATCAGCTGGAACCGATGGAGTATACAGGAATCAGCTGGAACCGATGGAGTATACAGGAATCAGCTTGAACCGATAGAGTAGAGAGGAACAAGCTGGAACTGATGGAGTATACAGGAATCAGCTGGAACCTATGGATTATACAGGAATCAGCTGGAACTGATGGAGAATACAGGAATCAGCTGGAACTGATGGATTATACAGGAATCAGCTGGAACCTATGGATTATACAGGAATCAGCTGGAACTGATGGAGTATACAGGAATCAGCTGGAACCTATGGATTATACAGGAATCAGCTGGAACCGATGGAGTATACAGGAATCAGCTGGAACTGATGGAGTATACAGGAATCAGCTGGAACCGATGGAGTATACAGGAATCAGCTGGGACCGATGGAGGATACAGGAAACAGCTGGAACTGATGGAGAATACAGGAATCAGCTGGAACCTATGGATTATACAGGAATCAGCTGGAACGGATGGAGTATACAGGAATCAGCTGGAACCTATGGATTATACAGGAATCAGCTGGAACTGATGGAGTATACAGGAATCAGCTGGAACCTATGGATTATACAGGAATCAGCTGGAACCGATGGAGTATACAGGAATCAGCTAGAACTGATGGAGTATACATGAATCAGCTGGAACTGATGGAGTATACAGGAATCAGCTGGGACCGATGGAGTATACAGGAATCAGCTGGAACTGATGGAGAATACAGGAATCAGCTGGAACTTATGTATTATACAGGAATCAGCTGGAACCGATGGAGTATACAGGAATCAGCTGGGACCTATGGATTATACAGGAATCAGCTGGAACCGATGGAGTATACAGGAATCAGCTGGAACCGATGGAGTATACAGGAATCAGCTGGAACCGATGGAGTATACAGGAATCAGCTGGAACCTATGGATTATACAGGAATCAGCTGGAACCGATGGAGTATACAGGAATCAGCTGGAACCTATGGATTATACAGGAATCAGCTGGAACCGATGGAGTATACAGGAATCAGCTGGAACCGATGGAGTATACAGGAATCAGCTTGAACCGATGGAGTAGAGAGGAACAAGCTGGAACCGATGGAGTATACAGGAATCAGTTGAAACCGATGGAGTATATAGGAACAAGCTGGAACTGATGGAGTATATAGGAATCAGCTGGAACCGATGGAGTATAAAAGAATCAGCTGGGACCGATGGAGTATACAGGAATCAGCTGGAACTGATGGAGAATACAGGAATCAGCTGGAACCTATGGATTATACAGGAATCAGCTGGAACCGATGAAGTATACAGGAATCAGCTGGAACCGATGAAGTATACAGGAATCAGCTGGAACTGATGGAGTAGACAGGAATCAGTTGGAACCGATGGAGCATAAACGAATCAATTGGAACCGATGGAGTATACAGGAATCAACCGAAACCGATGGAGTACACAGGAATCAGCTGGAAGCGATGGAGTATACAGGAATCAGCTGGAACCGATGGAGTATATAGGAATCAGCTGGAACCAATGGAGTAGACAGGAATCAGCTGGAACCGATGGAGTATATAGGAATCAGCTGGAACCTATGGATTATACAGGAATCAGCTGGAACTGATGGAGTATACAGGAATCAGCTGGAACCGATGGAGTATATAGGAATCAGCTGGAACCGATGGAGTATATAGGAATCAGCTGGAACTAATGGAGTAGACATGAATCAGCTGGAACCGATGGAGTATAAAGGAATCAGCTGGAACCGATGGATTCCTGTATACTCCACCAGAGAGGCGCGTATGACATCGGCCATGGTGACTGAATGCTGTATACAATGCGGATGTTGTCTAAAGCCAGACCACAGCACCAGTGTGGAAAGGCAGAAAAAGTCTCTGATTACCCAGATCATGGTGCTTTCCCTTTTATGCAGCAGCAAAACCATGCAGCTATAATACTAGCAGGATAGTCCCTCCTGGAATGGACTGGAGAACATGGCTCACTGACGGATCATATGAAAGTGGGGGGTAATAGGTAAATGTCATCCTGATTCTTGGTATTACGCACTACGGTCAGCGTCGTTTTACTTATCCTGCTATAAGGAACAATTGGGGCGACTGAGCGGATTCAGCGCTGGTTTCCTGTGAGCCCCTTATATTGGGCTCACCGGCTGCCGTACACGTAGTACAGTGTATGGCGCAGGGTTACATGCTGAGTGCTGGATCTCACAGTTACTGCCTCACTGTACTATGGGAGAGTTATGTCACCTTATCTCCTCACACCTGCAGTATATCTCCTGTAAGATAATCTCTCACCTTGTTTGTAATCACCGTTCCTGACCAATTAACCCTTGCAGCTGTTATACTATATACTGTTGTATACACACAGAGCACGGAGCCAATGTATACCAGAACTACACAGACACTACAGGGGGATCACAATAATGCCACACTGTGTACTCACCATATATAGTATACACCACACTGATCCACTGTATACTATATACTGATATATACTGTGTACTCACCATATATACAGTATACACCACACTGATCCACTGTATACTATATACGGATATATACTGTGTACTCACCATATATACAGTATACACCAGACTGATCCACTGTATACTATATACTGATATATACTGTGTACTCACCATACAGTATACACCAGACTGATCCACTGTATACTATATACTGATATATACTGTGTACTCACCATACAGTATACACCAGACTGATCCACTGTATACTATACTATATACTGATATATACTGTGTACTCACCATACAGTATACACCAGACTGATCCACTGCATACTATATACTGATATATACTGTGTACTCACCATATATACAGTATACACCACACTGATCCACTGTATACTTTATACTGATATATACTGTGCACTCACCATATATACAGTATACACCACACTGATCCACTGTATACTATATACTGATATACACTGTGCACTCACCATATATACAGTATACACCAGACTGATCCTCTGTATACTATATACTGATATATACTGTGTACTCACCATACAGTATACACCAGACTGATCCACTGTATACTATATACTGATATATACTGTGTACTCACCATACAGTATACACCAGACTGATCCACTGTATACTATATACTGATATATACTGTGTACTCACCATATATACAGTATACACCGCACTGATCCACTGTATACTATATACTGATATATACTGTGCACTCACCATATATACAGTATACACCAGACTGATCCACTGTATACTATATACTGATATATACTGTGTACTCACCATATATACAGTATACACCGCACTGATCCACTGTATACTATATACTGATATATACTGTGTACTCACCATACAGTATACACCAGACTGATCCACTGTATACTATATACTGATATATACTGTGTACTCACCATATATACAGTATACACCGCACTGATCCACTGTATACTATATACTGATATATACTGTGCACTCACCGTATATACAGTATACACCACACTGATCCACTGTATACTATATACTGATATATACTGTGTACTCACCATATATACAGTATACACCAGACTGATCCACTGTATACTATATACTGATATATACTGTGTACTCACCATACAGTATACACCAGACTGATCCACTGTATACTATATACTGATATATACTGTGTACTCACCATACAGTATACACCACACTGATCCACTGTATACTATATACTGATATATACTGTGCACTCACCATACAGTATACACCAGACTGATCCACTGTATACTATATACTGATATATACTGTGTACTTACCATACAGTATACACCAGACTGATCCACTGTATACTATATACTGATATATACTGTGCACTCACCGTATATACAGTATACACCACACTGATCCACTGTATACTATATACTGATATATACTGTGTACTCACCATATATACAGTATACACCGCACTGATCCACTGTATACTATATACTGATATATACTGTGTACTCACCATACAGTATACACCAGACTGATCCACTGTATACTATATACTGATATATACTGTGTACTCACCATATATACAGTATACACCGCACTGATCCACTGTATACTATATACTGATATATACTGTGCACTCACCGTATATACAGTATACACCACACTGATCCACTGTATACTATATACTGATATATACTGTGTACTCACCATATATACAGTATACACCACACTGATCCACTGTATACTATATACTGATATATACTGTGTACTCACCATATATACAGTATACACCACACTGATCCTCTGTATACTATATACTGATATATACTGTGTACTCACCATATATACAGTATACACCACACTGATCCACTGTATACTATATACTGATATACACTGTGCACTCACCGTATATACAGTATACACCAGACTGATCCACTGTATACTATATACTGATATATACTGTGTACTCACCATACAGTATACACCAGACTGATCCACTGTATACTATACTATATACTGATATATACTGTGTACTCACCATACAGTATACACCAGACTGATCCACTGTATACTATATACTGATATACACTGTGCACTCACCATACAGTATACACCAGACTGATCCACTGCATACTATATACTGATATATACTGTGTACTCACCATATATACAGTATACACCAGACTGATCCACTGTATACTATATACTGATATATACTGTGTACTCACCATACAGTATACACCAGACTGATCCACTGTATACTATATACTGATATATACTGTGCACTCACCATACAGTATACACCACACTGATCCACTGTATACAGGGCCGGCGCCACCACTAGGCAAATCTAGGCATTTGCCTAGGGCGCCGGCCACTGGAGGGCGACATTTTGCCCCCCCCCCCCCCCCCCCCTGCCGCCCAGGTACCTGTCCTACGGCGCTGTGTATTTAAATCTGGCGGCGGAGGCAGCGGGGGTCCCTGCAGTCCATTAGAAATAACGAGCGCTATCCGCCGGGCTATGCGGAAGCGCTTCTGTTGTGAAAACACTGGCAGCACGGCGCACGCTGATCTCAGCCAATCAGCGTGCTGCCAGTGTTTTCACAACAGAAGCGCTTCCGCATAGCCCGGCGGATAGCGCTCGTTATTTCTAATGGACTGCAGGGACCCCCGCTGCCTCCGCCGCCAGATTTAAATACACAGCGCCGCAGGACAGGTACCCCCCCCCCCCCCCGGCACCGGGGCGCCCCCACCTCGACTCGCCTGGCACCGGCCCTGACTGTATACTATATACTGATATATATTGTGTACTCACCTGCACTATATAAGACGCTGTAACGGAATCTGCTGCGCTATATAAGACGCTGTAACGGAATCTGCTGCGCTATATAAAACGCTGTAACGGAATCTGCTGCGCTATATAAGACATTGTAACGGAATCTGCTGCGCTATATAAGACACTGTAACGGAATCTGCTGCGCTATATAAGACACTGTAACGGAATCCGCTGCGCTATATAAGACACTGTAACGGAATCTGCTGCGCTATATAAGACACTGTAACGGAATCTGCTGTGCTATATAAGACACTGTAACGGAATCTGCTGCGCTATATAAGACACTGTAACGGAATCTGCTGCACTATATAAGACACTGTAACGGAATCTGCTGCGCTATATAAGACGCTGTAACGGAATCTGCTGCGCTATATAAGACGCTGTAACGGAATCTGCTGCGCTATATAAGACACTGTAACGGAATCTGATGAGCTATATAAGACACTGTAACGGAATCTGCTGCACTATATAAGACACTGTAACGGAATCTGCTGCGCTATATAAGACGCTGTAACGGAATCTGCTGCGCTATATAAGACACTGTAACAGAATCTGCTGCGCGATATAAGACGCTGTAACGGAATCTGCTGCGCTATATAAGACGCTGTAACGGAATCTGCTGCACTATATAAGACACTGTAACGGAATCCGCTGCGCTATATAAGACGCTGTAACGGAATCTGCTGCGCTATATAAGACGCTGTAACAGAATCTGCTGCGCTATATAAGACGCTGTAACGGAATCTGCTGCGCTATATAAGACGCTGTAACGGAATCTGCTGCACTATATAAGACACTGTAACGGAATCCGCTGCGCTATATAAGACGCTGTAACGGAATCTGCTGCACTATATAAGACGCTGTAACCGGAATCTGCTGCGCTATATAAGACACTGTAACGGAATCTGCTGTACTATATAAGACGCTGTAACGGAATCTGCTGCGCTATATAAGACGCTGTAACGGAATCTGCTGCACTATATAAGACACTGTAACGGAATCCGCTGCGCTATATAAGACGCTGTAACGGAATCTGCTGCGCTATATAAGACGCTGTAACAGAATCTGCTGCGCTATATAAGACGCTGTAACGGAATCTGCTGCGCTATATAAGACGCTGTAACGGAATCTGCTGCACTATATAAGACACTGTAACGGAATCCGCTGCGCTATATAAGACGCTGTAACGGAATCTGCTGCACTATATAAGACGCTGTAACCGGAATCTGCTGCGCTATATAAGACACTGTAACGGAATCTGCTGCGCTATATAAGACTCTGTTAATAAATAATAAATACATCTCCAGGTGCACTGACCCGTATCCTACTTACTGTGTATGATCTGTAGGAGGGAACACACCTGTCACTGTACCCGTAGCTGTCCCAATCTAACCCTTAAGCTGTCCTGTCCTGTGCCCACATCTCCCAGGGTTATTGGTCCGGTACTGGTGGGTGTAGCCGGGGACCACACCAGGGTCAGTGTCACATTATCAAGGTGTAATGATACGTAAGGCAGGTGCTCAGTGTTCTGAAGGTCACAGTGGCCGCATTACGCCTGGCTCTATATATAGACCTCTGCTGTCCTGTTCCCATGGGGCCTCCACACACATCGGGACTACAGCACTACACCCCCTCATCCCCGCCCCATCACCCCCCACCCCATCACCCCCACCCCATCATCTCCCGCCCCATCACCCCCTCATCCCCGCCCCATCACCCCCCACCCCATCACCCCCACCCCATCATCTCCCGCCCCATCACCCCCACATCCCCCGCCCCATCACCCCCACCCCATCATCACCCGCCCCATCACCCCCTCCCCATCATCCCCCACCCCATCACCCCCACCCCATCATCTCCCGCCCCATCACCCCCACATCCCCCCGCCCCATCACCCCCACCCCCTCAGAGTCTGGAGCCGCCAAGGAAAACGCTCTGCTGCCTGCAACATCCTCCAGCATGACCAGTTTGGCAGTGGGTCAGTAATGGTGTGGGGTGGCATTTCTTTGGGGGACCATACAGCCCTCCATGTCCTTGCCAGAGGTAGCCTGACTGCTATTAGGTACCGAGATGAGATCCTCAGACCCCTTGTGAGACCATATGCAGGTGTGGTTGGTCCTGGGTTCCTCCTAATGCAAGACAGTGCTAGACCTCATGTGGCTGGAGTGTGTCAGCAGTTCCTGCAAGATGAAGGCATTGATGCTATGGACTGGCCGCCCGTTCCCCAGACCTGAATCCAATTGAGCACATCTGGGACATCATGTCTCGCTCCATCCACCAACACCACGTTACACCACAGACTGTCCAGGAGTTGGCGGATGCTTTAGTCCAGGTCTGGGAGGAGATCCCTCAGGAGACCATCCGCCACCTCATCAGGAGCATGCCAAGGCATTGTAGGGAGGTCATACAGGCACGTGGAGGCCATACATAAATGTGAGCCTCATTTCACTTGTTTTAAGGACATTACATCAAAGTTGGATCCGCCTGTAGTGTGTTTTTACACTTTAATTTTGAGTGTGACTCCAACTCCAGACCTCCATGGGTTAATACATTTGATTTCCATTGATAATTTGTGTGTGATTTTGTTGTCGGCACATTCAGCTATGTAAAGAACAAAGTATTTAATTGGAATATTTCATTCATTCAGATCCAGGATGTGTTATGTTAGTGGTCCCTTTATGTTTATGAGCAGCGTATATCGCGGATTACCGGAGCAGCTGCCATAATTCTCACATCCTCAGAGATGGTCACCAGTGCCCTCTAGTGGCACATGTCTATAACTGCAGGCTACTGTATATACATTGGGTTATTGGGGGATCCACCAAAGGTCAACACCTTAAGTTCGACACCTCATATAGGTTGACATGGATGGATGGCTGACACAAGCATTAGGTCGACGTATGTTTTTTCACTTTTATTTGTCCCTAATGACATAGACGCTGTATCTGTGCCCCGCGTCACCCTGGCTGTGCTCGGCACACTATTATATTCTCCCTCCGCGCCCTAGTGGAAGGTAGGGCATGAAATACCGCCTGTCGACACATGTCAGCTCCCAAGAAAGTGAAAAACCCCAAGTTGACCTTTTGACTGTCGGCCTAGACACTGTCCTATCTAATGCGTCCAACCATGTCGACCTATCCCCAGTACCCACCTAACAGCACCGCACAGTACCGCACAGTATCCACTTAACAGCACCGCACAGTACCGACCTAACAGCACCGCACAGTACCGACCTAACAGCACCGCACAGTACCGACCTAACAGCACCGCACAGTACCGACCTAACAGCACCGCACAGTACCCCTGAGGCCCAGGCAGATCATATCAGGTGGCACCACCCCAGTATCCACCAGTGGCTCTGCGGGTGAGTATAGGACAGGTGTGAGAGCCGGAGGAGGAGGACATGGGAGAGAGGGCGGCCACCACACTGCCTGCACGGCTCTGGGAGTGAGTACAGGACAGGTGAGAGAGCTGGAGCCGGAGGAGGGGGACAGGGGAGAGAGGGCGGCCACCACACTGCCTGCACGGCTCTGCGAGTGAGTACAGGACAGGTGAGAGAGCTGGAGCCGGAGGAAGGGGACATGGGAGAGAGGGCGGCCACCACACTGCCTGCACGACTCTGCAAGTGAGTACATGACAGGTGAGAGAGCTGGTGCCGGAGGAGGGGGACATGGGAGAGAGGGCGGCCACCACACTGCCTGCACGGCTCTGGGAGTGAGTACAGGACAGGTGAGAGAGCTGGAGCTGGAGGAGGGGGACATGGGAGAGAGGGCGGCCACCACACTGCCTGCACGGCTCTGCGAGTGAGTACAGGACAGGTGAGAGAGCTGGAGCCGGAGGAGGAGGACATGGGAGAGAGGGCAGCCACCACACTGCCTTCATGGCTCTGCGAGTGAGTACAGGACAGATGAGAGAGCTGGTGCCGGAGGAGATAGGAGAGAGCGCGGCCACCACACTGCCTGCCCGGCTCTATGAGGGAGTACAGGACAGGTGATTGAGCTGGTGCCGGAGGAGGAGGAGATGGGAAAGAGGGCGGCCACCACACTGCCTGCACGGCTCTGCGAGTGAGTACAGGACAGGTGAGAGAGCTTGTGCCGGAGGAGGAGGACATGGGAGAGAGGGCGGCCACCACACTGCCTGCACGGCTCTGCGAGTGAGTACAGGACAGGTGAGAGAGCTGGTGCCGGAGGAGGATGACATGGGAGAGAGGGCGGCCACCACACTGCCTGCACGGCTCTACGAGTGAGTACAGGACAGATGAGAGTGCTGTAGCCGGAGGAGATGGGAGAGAGGGCGGCCACCACCCTGCCTGCACGGCTCTGCGAGTGAGTACTGGACAGGTGAGAGAGCGGGAGGAGGACATGGGAGAGAGGGCGGCCACCACACTGCCTGCACGGCTCTGCGAGTGAGTACAGGACAGGCCACCACACCAGATTGGGCGGGACCGGATCTACAAACACCAACACTCACACCGGATTGGGTGGGGCTGGATCTACAAACACCAACACTCACACCGGATTGGGCGGGGCTGGATCTACAAACACCAACACTCACACCGGATTGGGCGGGGCCGGATCTACAAACACCAACACTCACACCGGATTGGGCGGGGCTGGATCTACAAACACCAACACTCACACCGGATTGGGCGGGGCCGGATCTACAAACACCAACACTCACACCGGATTGGGCGGGGCCGGATCTACAAACACCAACACTCACACCGGATTGGGCGGGGCTGGATCTACAAACACCAACACTCACACCGGATTGGGCGGGGCCGGATCTACAAACACCAACACTCACACCGGATTTGGCGGAGGCGGATCTACAAACACCAACACTTACACCGGATTTGGCGGAGCCGGATCGCCCGGGTATTTCATATAATTAACAGACGCTCACAAAAAATAACTTTATTACAATACGTTTTTATTGATAAAATATAAGACACTGTTATTTGAGCCCTTTCTAGAGTTAGGAGCAAATAATTCTCATCTGTACATTACCTAAATGATCCTTTTACATTAAGAGGCTGGACAGCAGAGCTGGCACTTTGTTCTCTGCAATACGCACACTGAGGTACAGAGCACATCTCACTGGGTCACCTTGGGATAAGGCATACAATGGAAGCTGGTGCCCTGATAAGTCTGAGGGTTCTAGTAATGCACCAATCTGCCCCTAACCTATATAGCAGCCCCCGGAGAGGGTATTTGAGGCGGTCACATTTTGCATAGCAGCATACCGGGATATTGTAGACTGAGCAGCGGGAGATCAGACAGACCGGTTCTCCTGTCTATGAAAGCTCAGAAACTGTGGATCCTCCTCTACTCCCAACCACAAACCTGGGTGGGACCCAAGAGACCCATCACCGGACTTGTGGTGGTGCTGAAATGAAGACATTGGTGCCACAGCAGAAGCAGCCGTTATATAGAGGACACAATGCCACCTACAGTAGCTCTACAGCACAACCGGTCATGTAACCTCACAATGGACGGTTAATTGCAGGGAGGGCGCTTGGCACGGGGCTTGCAGTCATATTGATTGAGACATTGGGATGCAATCATCCCTATGTCTCGGGAAATAGACTGGCCCAGCCAATAGCACATTAATATAGGCTTTAATATCGGACAATGTTCCCACCATTAGCAATGGGATACAGCATTCAAAACCTGAGGCCCCCAAGGTGACAAAGTGGCACAGAGCCACCATATATTTTGTGGAGACCGGGGGACCTATATTCTCATTGTTCTAAACTTACAACAATTTTGGCAATGCCCACTATAGAAAGAAGCAGAGGGCCTGGATAATTGAGAACATATAAGATTCACCTACACAATTCTCTTCCCCACCCCCAGAGTCATCATCCACGGTCACCATAGCATTGTCACAATCTAGGAGTATTCACGGATGAATTTCTGATGGAAATCCTTCAGCCGCTCCAAGAGGCTCTTCAGCTTCTCAGTAGGGGGGAGGATGGTCATCCTGGAGGAGAAGAAGGCAATTACCACCAAGCCTGAGACATCAGAGACCACCACAAACCAGGTCAATATTCCCAGGTCACAGGATCTGTTATCTACTAAGAAAATATTTTGGGCAGCAGCTCATAACAGCAATTACCAGGTACCTACCGGAAATGGTGGGTCCCCTCACGTTGGCCAAAGCCACTTCCTGGCACCACACAGATTCCAGTCTCTTCCAGCAGTTTCATACAGAAGAACATGTCCGGGGCCTGACCTTCAGCCTGAGCAGGAGAAGAAGAGGAGTATAAGGTTCATGCCACACATATCTTCCCTGGGCTTTTTCCTTTCCAGAACTGTGTCTACATTGTGTATGCTACTTGCAGAACCAAATGATGAGGTGTCAACTAATAGGTATTAAACTTCCTTGGAAAGGTCCAAGCTACATACATGTAATAACTTTGAGAGGTCCACATTACATACGTGTAATGACTTTGGGTTTTTAAGTGTTTTGGTGGTGACGAGTGCTATTGGAATATTCATGGTGGCAGCTTGAGTGAAACCCATGTCAAGACTGTCCACCTGTGACAGGTTGGCGTATCTGAGCACAGGCTGTGACACATTTTATGGATGACTATCTACCCCCCTCCAATAATCTCCTGAACCCACGATGGGACCAATTCCAGAACAATACAGAATGCACCCATGCCACTTACCTGCGCCAGCTTGATGGCCTTCTCAGGGATCTCAATCTTCGGGAAGGAGTACATGGCTCCCTGGACGGGATTACAGTGGATCCCTGAGGCCTGGTTTAGGATTTCCTCTGTGAGACGTGCCTTCTCCGCCAGGTTCCCCAGCACGGCTTGTTTCTCCTGGTGATCACCAGACACAAGTGTTAGATGTATACACAACAGGCTACAGGGACAGCGTTAGGACACTATCCTAAATATCATGCTGAGACTTGTAGTTCCTAACACTGATGGTGAGGAGCCTGGCATGGTCAGGGGTTTGGTGTTACCGCAATAAACTGCTTGTAGGAAGGATCTCCAGGCTGAGGCGGATTCACGACCAAATCCATCATGGCTTGTCCCGATACGGGGGGGCACAGACGTACAGACACCAGTTTGGTCAGCTGCTGTTTTACTTCTGGGTCCATATTGATTACCTCCATGTATCCCCCTCGGAAGCCACATCTAGGGGAAACATTACAGGCGTTAGAGTGGTGGACCCCTGACACAAACCTCACTGGAGATGCCAAGCTGTAAGAATACTCACTCGCCCATGTAACCTTTAGACGTGGAGTGAAAGGACGCCATCTCCAATACATCCGAGTACTTGGGACCCATCTCGAACAGAACCTTCTTGAAGGAATGGAAGGCGCAGCCCTTGGCATAGACATTATCCTGATAGACCTACAATCAGAGCAAAGACATTAACATCAAGTTCTAAGTACAGTAATGTTACTGTATAACGCCAACTCCATGGGTGTAATGTCCTCACTGGCCACCAGAGGGTGCCCCAGACCAGCTGCCGACGGTATGGGATCATTGAGTAGACAAGCATTAAGTTGAAACCACAAGGTCGACATGCAAAAAAGGACGACATGACTGAAGGTCAACATGGGTTAGGTCGACAGGGTCATAAGATCGTCATGGGGTTTTTCACTGTTTTTTTTTTTTTACCCAAACTACGACTTGACACTGAAACGTAGCACCACGTCCGCTCGCCATGCTTTGGGCGCAATGCCTCGATACGCTTGGCACACTATTTTATTTACCCATCACTAACTGATGGATGGTAGGGCATGAAATACCGCCTGTCGGCACATGTTGGCTCAAAAAACAGTCAAAAACCCAATGTCGACTTTATGACCAATGTCAACCTGATGCTTGGTGATGCAGTGACCGTATCCCCTGCTGACTTCTCATCACTCGCTCATATCTGTAGGAGACGCTGCTCCCCTCTGTTCTTCCCGAATCCCATGGGCTCCTAAAATCTCAAACAACCAAGGGCGTGGCCTGTGTGACGCAATACTGACACGGACACTGATTATGTGCATACAAGGGGTTATAATACTGTACATCTCCCGCTGCTACCCGGGGGGGGTGAGGTATAATACTGTACATCTCCCGCTGCCACCTGGAGGGTGAGGTATAATACTGTACATCTCCCGCTGCCACCTGGGGGGTGAGGTATAATACTGTACATCTCCTGCTGCCACCTGGAGGTGAGGTATAATACTGTACATCTCCTGCTGCCACCTGGAGGTGAGGTATAATACTGTACATCTCCCGCTACTACCTGGGGGGTGAGGTATAATACTGTACATCTCCTGCAGCTACCTGGGGGGGTGGGGTATAATACTGTACATCTCCCGCTACTACCTGGGGGGTGAGGTATAATACTGTACATCTTCCGCTGCTACCTGGGGGGTGAGGTATAATACTGTACATCTACCGCTGCTACCGGGGGGGTGAGGTATAATACTGTACATCTCCCGCTGCTACCCGGGGGGGTGGGGTATAATACTGTACATCTCCTGCAGCTACCTGGGGGGGGTGGGGTATAATACTGTACATCTCCTGCAGCTACCTGGGGGGGTGGGGTATAATACTGTACATCTCCTGCAGCTACCCGGGGGGGTGGGGTATAATACTGTACATCTCCTGCAGCTACCTGGGGGAGTGGGGTATAATACTGTACATCTCCCGCTGCTACCCGGGGGGGTGGGGTATAATACTGTACATCTCCCACTGCTACCTGGGGGAGTGAGGTATAATACTGTACATCTCCCGCTGCTACCTGGGGGGGTGAGGTATAATACTGTACATCTCCCGCTGCTACCCGGGGGGGTGAGGTATAATACTGTACATCTCCCGCTGCTACCCGGGGGGGGGTGGGGTATAATACTGTACATCTCCTGCAGCTACCTGGGGGGTGAGGTATAATACTGTACATCTCCCGCTGCTACCTGGGGGGTGAGGTATAATACTGTACATCTCCTGCTTCTACCTGGGGGTGGGGTATAATACTGTACATCTCCCGCTGCTACCTGGGGGGTGAGGTATAATACTGTACATCTCCTGCTACTACCTGTAGGGTGAGGTATAATACTGTACATCTCCCGCTACTACCTGGAGGGTGAGGTATAATACTGTACATCTCCCGCTGCTACCAGGGGGGGTGAGGTATAATACTGTACATCTCCCGCTGCTACCTGGGGGGTGATATATAATACTGACACGGACACTGATTATGTGCATACAAGGGGTTATAATACTGTACATCTCCTGCAGCTACCCGGGGGGGTGAGGTATAATACTGTACATCTCCCGCTACTACCCGGGGGGTGAGGTATAATACTGTACATCTCCCGCTGCTACCTGGGGGGGGTGAGGTATAATACTCCCGCTACTACCTGGGGGTTAGGTATAATACTGTACATCTCCCGCTACTACCTGGGGGGTGAGGTATAATACTGTACATCTCCCGCTGCTACCTGGGGGGTGAGGTATAATACTGTACATCTCCTGCAGCTACCTGGGGGGGTGAGGTATAATACTGTACATCTCCCGCTGCTACCCGGGGGGGGTGGGGTATAATACTGTACATCTCCTGCAGCTACCTGGGGGGTGAGGTATAATACTGTACATCTCCCGCTGCTACCTGGGGGGTGAGGTATAATACTGTACATCTCCTGCTTCTACCTGGGGGTGGGGTATAATACTGTACATCTCCCGCTGCTACCAGGGGGGGTGAGGTATAATACTGTACATCTCCCGCTGCTACCTGGGGGGTGATATATAATACTGACACGGACACTGATTATGTGCATACAAGGGGTTATAATACTGTACATCTCCTGCAGCTACCCGGGGGGGTGAGGTATAATACTGTACATCTCCCGCTGCCACCTGGGGGGGTGAGGTATAATACTGTACATCTCCCGCTGCTACCCGGGGGGGTGAGGTATAATACTGTACATCTCCTGCCGCTACCTGGGGGGTGAGGTATAATACTGTACATCTCCTGCAGCTACCTGGGGGGTGAGGTATAATACTGTACATCTCCTGCAGCTACCTGGGGGGTGAGGTATAATACTGTACATCTCCTGCAGCTACCTGGGGGGTGAGGTATAATACTGTACATCTCCTGCTGCTACCTGGGGGATGGGGTATAATACTGTACATCTCCCGCTACTACCTGGGGGGTGAGGTATAATACTGTACATCTCCCGCTACTACCTGGGGGGTGAGGTATAATACTGTACATCTCCCGCTGCTACCAGGGGGGTAAGGTATAATACTGTACATCTCCCGCTGCTACCTGGGGGGTGATGTATAATACTGTACATCTCCCGCTACTACCTGGGGGGTGAGGTATAATACTGTACATCTCCCACTGCTACCTGGGGGGTGGGGTATAATACTGTACATCTCCTGCTGCTACCTGGGGGGTGGGGTATAATACTGTACATCTCCCGCTGCTACCTGGGGGGTGAGGTATAATACTGTACATCTCCCGCTGCTACCTGGGGGGTGAGGTATAATACTGTACATCTCCCGCTGCTACCTGGAGGGTGAGGTATAATACTGTACATCTCCCGCTGCTACCTGGGGGGTGAGGTATAATACTGTACATCTCCCGCTGCTACCTGGGGGGTGAGGTATAATACTGTACATCTCCCGCTGCTACCTGGAGGGTGAGGTATAATACTGTACATCTCCCGCTACTACCTGGGGGGTGAGGTATAATACTGTACATCTCCCGCTGCTACCTGGGGGGTGAGGTATAATACTGTACATCTCCCGCTACTACCCGGGGGGGGTGATGTTTAATACTGTACATCTCCTGCTGCTACCTGGGGGGTGGGGTATAATACTGTACATCTCCTGCTGCTACCTGGGGGGGTGAGGTATAATACTGTACATCTCCTGCTACTACCTGGGGGGTGAGGTATAATACTGTACATCTCCCGCTACTACCCGGGGGGGGTGATGTTTAATACTGTACATCTCCTGCTACTACCTGGGGGGTGAGGTATAATACTGTACATCTCCTGCTGCTACCTGGGGGGGTGAGGTATAATACTGTACATCTCCCGCTGCTACCCGGGGGGGTGAGGTATAATACTGTACATCTCCCGCTGCTACCAGGGGGGTGGGGTATAATACTGTACATCTCCTGCTGCTACCTGGGGGGGTGAGGTATAATACTGTACATCTCCTGCTGCTACCTGGGGGGGTGAGGTATAATACTGTACATCTCCCACTGCTTCCTGGGGGGGTTGGGGTATAATACTGTACATCTCTCGCTGCTACCAGGGGGTGAGGTATAATACTGTACATCTCCCGCTACTACCTGGGGTGGGGTATAATACTGTACATCTCCCGCTGCTACCTGGAGGGTGAGGTATAATACTGTACATCTCCTGCTACTACCTGGGGGTGAGGTATAATACTGTACATCTCCGGCTGCTACCTGGGGGGTGAGGTATAATACTGTACATCTCCCGCTACTACCTGTAGGGTGAGGTATAATACTGTACATCTCCTGCTACTACCTGGGGGGTGAGGTATAATACTGTACATCTCCCGCTGCTACCTGGGGGGTGAGGTATAATACTGTACATCTCCCGCTGCTTCCTGGGGGGTGAGGTATAATACTGTACATCTCCTGCTACTACCTGGGGGGTGAGGTATAATACTGTACATCTCCTGCTACTACCTGGGGGGTGAGGTATAATACTGTACATCTCCTGCTGCTACCTGGGGGGGTGAGGTATAATACTGTACATCTCCCGCTGCTACCCGGGGGGGTGAGGTATAATACTGTACATCTCCCGCTGCTACCAGGGGGGGTGAGGTATAATACTGTACATCTCCCACTGCTACCAGGGGGTGAGGTATAATACTGTACATCTCCCGCTGCTACCTGGGGGGTCAGGTATAATACTGTACATCTCCCGCGGCTACCTGGGGGGTCAGGTATAATACTGTACATCTCCCGCTGCTACCTGGGGGGTGAGGTATAATACTGTACATCTCCCACTGCTTCCTGGGGGGGGGGTATAATACTGTACATCTCTCGCTGCTACCAGGGGGTGAGGTATAATACTGTACATCTCCCGCTGCTACCTGGGGGGTCAGGTATAATACTGTACATCTCCCGCGGCTACCTGGGGGGTGAGGTATAATACTGTACATCTCCTGCTGCTACCTGGGGGGGTGAGGTATAATACTGTACATCTCCCGCTGCTACCTGGGGGGTCAGGTATAATACTGTACATCTCCCGCTACTACCTGGGGGGTGAGGTATAATACTGTACATCTCCCGCTACTACCTGGGGGGTGAGGTATAATACTGTACATCTCCTGCTACTACCTGGAGGGTGATATATAATACTGTACATCTCATGCTGCCACCTGGGGGGTGAGGTATAATACTGTACATCTCCTGCTACTACCTGGGGGGTGAGGTATAATACTGTAAATCTCCTGCCGCTACCTGGGGGGTGAGGTATAATACTGTACATCTCCTGCCGCTACCTGGGGGGTGAGGTATAATACTGTACATCTCCCGCTGCCACCTGGGGGGTGAGGTATAATACTGTACATCTCCTGCTGCTACCTGGTGGGTGAGGTATAATACTGTACATCTCCCGCCGCTACCCGGGGGGGTGAGGTATAATACTGTATATTATATTTTGGGGTTTTTACCTCGTCGGCCATAAGAAACAGATTCTCTTCTGCTGCAAAACGAATCACATCCTCAATGCATTTCCGGCTCTGTACCTGACCTGTAGGATGGAGAAAATCTGTCAGTGACATAGGGAGAGGGAAATGGTGCACGAGGCAGAGACACACCAGCATACAGGATGACAGTGACTAGAGGACACGAGGCAGAGACACACCAGCATACAGGTGACAGTGACTAGGGGGCACGAGGCAGAGACACACCAGCACACAGGATGACAGTGACTAGGGGGCACGAGGCAGAGACACACCAGCGTACAGGGTGACAGTGACTAGAGGACACGAGGCAGAGACACACCAGCGTACAGGTGACAGTGACTAGAGGACACGAGGCAGAGACACACCAGCATACAGGGTGACAGTGACTAGAGGGCACGAGGCAGAGACACACCAGCACACAGGGTGACAGTGACTAGAGGACACGAGGCAGAGACACACCAGCATACAGGATGACAGTGACTAGAGGACACGAGGCAGAGACACACCAGCATACAGGATGACAGTGACTAGAGGACACGAGGCAGAGGCACACCAGCGTACAGGGTGACAGTGACTAGGGGGCACGAGGCAGAGACACACCAGCATACAGGGTGAGAGTGACTAGGGGGCACGAGGCAGAGACACACCAGCGTACAGGGTGACAGTGACTAGGGGACACGAGGCAGAGACACACCAGCATACAGGGTGACAGTGACTAGAGGGCACGAGGCAGAGACACACCAGCATACAGGGTGACAGTGACTAGGGGGCACGAGGCAGAGACACACCAGCATACAGGGTGACAGTGACTAGAGGGCACGAGGCAGAGACACACCAGCATACAGGGTGACAGTGACTAGGGGGCACGAGGCAGAGACACACCAGCATACAGGGTGACAGTGACTAGAGGACACGAGGCAGAGACACACCAGCGTACAGGGTGACAGTGACTAGAGGACACGAGGCAGAGACACACCAGCATACAGGGTGACAGTGACTAGAGGGCACGAGGCAGAGACACACCAGCATACAGGGTGAGAGTGACTAGGGGGCACGAGGCAGAGACACACCAGCGTACAGGGTGACAGTGACTAGGGGACACGAGGCAGAGACACACCAGCATACAGGGTGACAGTGACTAGAGGGCACGAGGCAGAGACACACCAGCATACAGGGTGACAGTGACTAGGGGGCACGAGGCAGAGACACACCAGCATACAGGGTGACAGTGACTAGAGGGCACGAGGCAGAGACACACCAGCATACAGGGTGACAGTGACTAGAGGGCACGAGGCAGAGACACACCAGCGTACAGGGTGACAGTGACTAGGGGACACGAGGCAGAGACACACCAGCATACAGGGTGACAGTGACTAGAGGGCACGAGGCAGAGACACACCAGCATACAGGGTGACAGTGACTAGGGGGCACGAGGCAGAGACACACCAGCATACAGGGTGACAGTGACTAGAGGGCACGAGGCAGAGACACACCAGCATACAGGGTGACAGTGACTAGAGGGCACGAGGCAGAGACACACCAGCGTACAGGGTGACAGTGACTAGGGGACACGAGGCAGAGACACACCAGCATACAGGGTGACAGTGACTAGAGGGCACGAGGCAGAGACACACCAGCATACAGGGTGACAGTGACTAGGGGGCACGAGGCAGAGACACACCAGCATACAGGGTGACAGTGACTAGAGGACACGAGGCAGAGACACACCAGCGTACAGGGTGACAGTGACTAGGGGACACGAGGCAGAGACACACCAGCATACAGGGTGACAGTGACTAGGGGGCACGAGGCAGAGACACACCAGCATACAGGGTGACAGTGACTAGAGGACACGAGGCAGAGACACACCAGCGTACAGGGTGACAGTGACTAGAGGGCACGAGGCAGAGACACACCAGCATACAGGGTGACAGTGACTAGGGGGCACGAGGCAGAGACACACCAGCATACAGGGTGACAGTGACTAGAGGACACGAGGCAGAGACACACCAGCGTACAGGGTGACAGTGACTAGGGGACACGAGGCAGAGACACACCAGCATACAGGGTGACAGTGACTAGGGGGCACGAGGCAGAGACACACCAGCATACAGAGTGACAGTGACTAGAGGGCACGAGGCAGAGACACACCAGCATACAGGGTGACAGTGACTAGAGGACACGAGGCAGAGACACACCAGCATACAGGTGACAGTGACTAGAGGGCACGAGGCAGAGACACACCAGCGTACAGGATGACAGTGACTAGTGGACACGAGGCAGAGACACACCAGCATACAGGTGACAGTGACTAGAGGGCACGAGGCAGAGACACACCAGCATACAGGATGACAGTGACTAGAGGACACGAGGCAGAGACACACCAGCATACAGGTGACAGTGACTAGAGGACACGAGGCAGAGACACACCAGCATACAGGTGACAGTGACTAGAGGACACGAGGCAGAGACACACCAGCATACAGGGTGACAGTGACTAGAGGACACAAGGCAGAGACACACCAGCATACAGAGTGACAGTGACTAGAGGGCACGAGGCAGAGACACACCAGCATACAGGGTGACAGTGACTAGAGGACACGAGGCAGAGACACACCAGCATACAGGGTGACAGTGACTAGAGGGCACGAGGCAGAGACACACCAGCATACAGGGTGACAGTGACTAGGGGGCACGAGGCAGAGACACACCAGCGTACAGGGTGACAGTGACTAGAGGACACGAGGCAGAGACACACCAGCGTACAGGGTGACAGTGACTAGGGGACACGAGGCAGAGACACACCAGCATACAGGGTGACAGTGACTAGGGGGCACGAGGCAGAGACACACCAGCATACAGAGTGACAGTGACTAGAGGGCACGAGGCAGAGACACACCAGCATACAGGGTGACAGTGACTAGAGGACACGAGGCAGAGACACACCAGCATACAGGTGACAGTGACTAGAGGACACGAGGCAGAGACACACCAGCATACAGGTGACAGTGACTAGAGGACACGAGGCAGAGACACATAAGCATACAGGTGACAGTGACTAGAGGACACGAGGCAGAGACACACCAGCATACAGGGTGACAGTGACTAGAGGACACGAGGCAGAGACACACCAGCATACAGAGTGACAGTGACTAGAGGGCACGAGGCAGAGACACACCAGCATACAGGGTGACAGTGACTAGAGGACACGAGGCAGAGACACACCAGCATACAGGTGACAGTGACTAGAGGACACAAGGCAGGGACACACCAGCATACAGGGTGACAGTGACTAGGGGGCACGAGGCAGAGACACACCAGCATACAGGGTGACAGTGACTAGAGGACACGAGGCAGAGACACACCAGCGTACAGGGTGACAGTGACTAGGGGACACGAGGCAGAGACACACCAGCATACAGGGTGACAGTGACTAGGGGGCACGAGGCAGAGACACACCAGCATACAGAGTGACAGTGACTAGAGGGCACGAGGCAGAGACACACCAGCATACAGGGTGACAGTGACTAGAGGACACGAGGCAGAGACACACCAGCGTACAGGTGACAGTGACTAGAGGGCACGTGGCAGAGACACACCAGCGTACAGGATGACAGTGACTAGTGGACACGAGGCAGAGACACACCAGCATACAGGGTGACAGTGACTAGAGGGCACGAGGCAAAGACACACCAGCATACAGGGTGACAGTGACTAGGGGGCACGAGGCAGAGACACACCAGCATACAGGGTGACAGTGACTAGAGGACACGAGGCAGAGACACACCAGCGTACAGGGTGACAGTGACTAGGGGACACGAGGCAGAGACACACCAGCATACAGGGTGACAGTGACTAGGGGGCACGAGGCAGAGACACACCAGCATACAGAGTGACAGTGACTAGAGGGCACGAGGCAGAGACACACCAGCATACAGGGTGACAGTGACTAGAGGACACGAGGCAGAGACACACCAGCATACAGGTGACAGTGACTAGAGGGCACGAGGCAGAGACACACCAGCATACAGGATGACAGTGACTAGAGGACACGAGGCAGAGACACACCAGCATACAGGTGACAGTGACTAGAGGACACGAGGCAGAGACACACCAGCATACAGGTGACAGTGACTAGAGGACACGAGGCAGAGACACACCAGCATACAGGGTGACAGTGACTAGAGGACACGAGGCAGAGACACACCAGCATACAGAGTGACAGTGACTAGAGGGCACGAGGCAGAGACACACCAGCATACAGGGTGACAGTGACTAGAGGACACGAGGCAGAGACACACCAGCATACAGGTGACAGTGACTAGAGGGCACGAGGCAGAGACACACCAGCATACAGGATGACAGTGACTAGAGGACACGAGGCAGAGACACACCAGCATACAGGTGACAGTGACTAGAGGACACGAGGCAGAGACACACCAGCATACAGGGTGACAGTGACTAGAGGACACGAGGCAGAGACACACCAGCATACAGGGTGACAGTGACTAGAGGACACGAGGCAGAGACACACCAGCGTACAGGGTGACAGTGACTAGAGGGCACGAGGCAGAGACACACCAGCGTACAGGTGACAGTGACTAGAGGGCACGAGGCAGAGACACACCAGTATACAGGTGACAGTGACTAGAGGGCACGAGGCAGAGACACACCAGCGTACAGGGTGACAGTGACTAGGGGGCACGAAGCAGAGACACACCAGCATGCAGGATGACAGTGACTAGAGGGCACGAGGCAGAGACACACCAGCATACAGGGTGACAGTGACTAGGAGGCACGAGGCAGAGACACACCGGCATACAGGGTGACAGTGACTAGAGGGCACGAGGCAGAGACACACCAGCATAGAGGATGACAGTGACTAGAGGGCACGAGGCAGAGACACACCAGCATAGAGGATGACAGTGACTAGAGGACACGAGGCAGAGACACACCAGCATACAGGGTGACAGTGACTAGAGGACACGAGGCAGAGACACACCAGCGTACAGGGTGACAGTGACTAGAGGGCACGAGGCAGAGACACACCAGCATACAGGATGACAGTGACTAGGGGGCACGAGGCAGAGACACACCAGCGTACAGGGTGACAGTGACTAGAGGACACGAGGCAGAGACACACCAGCGTACAGGTGACAGTGACTAGAGGACACGAGGCAGAGACACACCAGCATACAGGGTGACAGTGACTAGAGGGCACGAGGCAGAGACACACCAGCATACAGGTGACAGTGACTAGAGGACACGAGGCAGAGACACACCAGCATACAGGGTGACAGTGACTAGAGGGCACGAGGCAGAGACACACCAGCGTACAGGGTGACAGTGACTAGAGGACACGAGGCAGAGACACACCAGCATACAGGGTGACAGTGACTAGAGGACACGAGGCAGAGACACACCAGCACACAGGATGACAGTGACTAGGGGGCATGAGGCAGAGACACACCAGCATACAGGATGACAGTGACTAGGAGGCACGAGGCAGAGACACACCAGCGTACAGGTGACAGTGACTAGAGGGCACGAGGCAGAGACACACCAGCGTACAGGGTGACAGTGACTAGAGGGCACGAGGCAGGGACACACCAGCGTACAGAGTGACAGTGACTAGAGGACACGAGGCAGAGACGCACCGGCATACAGGGTGACAGTGACTAGAGGACACGAGGCAGAGACACACCGGCATACAGGGTGACAGTGACTAGAGGGCACGAGGCAGAGACACACCAGCATACAGGGTGACAGTGACTAGAGGGCACGAGGCAGAGACACACCAGCACACAGGATGACAGTGACTAGGGGGCATGAGGCAGAGACACACCAGCGTACAGGGTGACAGTGACTAGAGGACACGAGGCAGAGACACACCAGCGTACAGGTGACAGTGACTAAAGGACACGAGGCAGAGACACACCAGCATACAGGTGACAGTGACTAGGGGGCACGAGGCAGAGACGCACCAGCATACATGGTGACAGTGACTAGGGGGCACGAGGCAGAGACACACCAGCATACAGGATGACAGTGACTAGAGGGCACGAGGCAGAGACACACCAGCATACAGGGTGACAGTGACTAGAGGGCACGAGGCAGAGACACCCCAGCATACAGAGTGACAGTGACTAGAGGGCACGAGGCAGAGACACACCAGCACACAGGGTGACAGTGACTAGAGGACACGAGGCAGAGACACACCAGCACACAGGGTGACAGTGACTAGAGGACACGAGGCAGAGACACACCAGCATACAGGTGACAGTGACTAGGGGGCACGAGGCAGAGACACACCAGCATACAGGTGACAGTGACTAGAGGGCACGAGGCAGAGACACACCAGCGTACAGGTGACAGTGACTAGAGGGCACGAGGCAGAGACACTCCAGCGTACAGGGTGACAGTGACTAGAGGGCACACCAGCATACAGGGTGACAGTGACTAGAGGACACGAGGCAGAGACACACCAGCGTACAGGTGACAGTGACTAGAGGGCACGAGGCAGAGACACACCAGCATACAGGGTGACAGTGACTAGAGGGCACGAGGCAGAGACACACCAGCATACAGGGTGACAGTGACTAGAGGACACGAGGCAGAGACACACCGGCATACAGGGTGACAGTGACTAGAGGGCACGAGGCAGAGACACACCAGCGTACAGGGTGACAGTGACTAGAGGGCACGAGGCAGGGACACACCAGCGTACAGAGTGACAGTGACTAGAGGACACGAGGCAGAGACGCACCGGCATACAGGGTGACAGTGACTAGAGGACACGAGGCAGAGACACACCGGCATACAGGGTGACAGTGACTAGAGGGCACGAGGCAGAGACACACCAGCATACAGGGTGACAGTGACTAGAGGGCACGAGGCAGAGACACACCAGCACACAGGATGACAGTGACTAGGGGGCATGAGGCAGAGACACACCAGCGTACAGGGTGACAGTGACTAGAGGACACGAGGCAGAGACACACCAGCGTACAGGTGACAGTGACTAAAGGACACGAGGCAGAGACACACCAGCATACAGGTGACAGTGACTAGGGGGCACGAGGCAGAGACGCACCAGCATACATGGTGACAGTGACTAGGGGGCACGAGGCAGAGACACACCAGCATACAGGATGACAGTGACTAGAGGGCACGAGGCAGAGACACACCAGCATACAGGGTGACAGTGACTAGAGGGCACGAGGCAGAGACACCCCAGCATACAGAGTGACAGTGACTAGAGGGCACGAGGCAGAGACACACCAGCACACAGGGTGACAGTGACTAGAGGACACGAGGCAGAGACACACCAGCACACAGGGTGACAGTGACTAGAGGACACGAGGCAGAGACACACCAGCACACAGGGTGACAGTGACTAGAGGACACGAGGCAGAGACACACCAGCATACAGGTGACAGTGACTAGGGGGCACGAGGCAGAGACACACCAGCATACAGGTGACAGTGACTAGAGGGCACGAGGCAGAGACACACCAGCGTACAGGTGACAGTGACTAGAGGGCACGAGGCAGAGACACTCCAGCGTACAGGGTGACAGTGACTAGAGGGCACACCAGCATACAGGGTGACAGTGACTAGAGGACACGAGGCAGAGACACACCAGCGTACAGGTGACAGTGACTAGAGGGCACGAGGCAGAGACACACCAGCATACAGGGTGACAGTGACTAGAGGACACGAGGCAGAGACACACCAGCATACAGGGTGACAGTGACTAGAGGACACTAGGCAGAGACACACCAGCATACAGGTGACAGTGACTAGAGGACACGAGGCAGAGACACACCAGCATACAGGGTGACAGTGACTAGAGGACACGAGGCAGAGACACACCAGCATACAGGTGACAGTGACTAGAGGACACGAGGCAGAGACACACCAGCATACAGGGTGACAGTGACTAGAGGACACTAGGCAGAGACACACCAGCATACAGGTGACAGTGACTAGAGGACACGAGGCAGAGACACACCAGCGTACAGGTGACAGTGACTAGAGGACACGAGGCAGAGACACACCAGCATACAGGGTGACAGTGACTAGAGGACACAAGGCAGAGACACACCAGCATACAGGTGACAGTGACTAGAGGACACGAGGCAGAGACACACCAGCGTACAGGGTGACAGTGACTAGAGGACACGAGGCAGAGACACACCAGCATACAGGTGACAGTGACTAGAGGACACGAGGCAGAGACACACCAGCATACAGGGTGACAGTGACTAGAGGACATGAGGCAGAGACACACCAGCATACAGGGTGACAGTGACTAGAGGACACGAGGCAGAGACACACCAGCATACAGGGTGACAGTGACTAGAGGACACGAGGCAGAGACACACCAGCATACAGGGTGACAGTGACTAGAGGACATGAGGCAGAGACACTCCAGCGTACAGGATGACAGTGACTAGAGTACACGAGGCAGAGACACACCAGCATACAGGGTGACAGTGACTAGAGGACACGAGGCAGAGACACACCAGCATACAGGTGACAGTGACTAGAGGACACGAGGCAGAGACACACCAGCGTACAGGATGACAGTGACTAGAGGGCACGAGGCAGAGACACACCAGCATACAGGTGACAGTGACTAGGGGGCACGAGGCAGAGACACACCAGCGTACAGGGTGACAGTGACTAGAGGCCACGAGGCAGAGACACACCAGCATACAGGGTGACAGTGTCTAGAGGGCACGAGGCAGAGACACACCAGCATACAGGGTGACAGTGACTAGAGGGCACGAGGCAGAGACACACCAGCATACAGGGTGACAGTGACTAGAGGACACTAGGCAGAGACACACCAGCATACAGGGTGACAGTGACTAGGGGGCACGAGGCAGAGACACACCAGCGTACAGGATGACAGTGACTAGAGGACACGAGGCAGAGACACACCAGCGTACAGGTGACAGTGACTAGAGGGCACGAGGCAGAGACACACCAGCATACAGGTTGACAGTGACTAGAGGGCACGAGGCAGAGACACACCAGCATACAGGATGACAGTGACTAGAGGACACGAGGCAGAGACACACCAGCGTACAGGGTGACAGTGACTAGAGGACACTAGGCAGAGACACACCAGCGTACAGGTGACAGTGACTAGAGGACACGAGGCAGAGACACACCAGCATACAGGTGACAGTGACTAGAGGGCATGAGGCAGAGACACACCAGCATACAGGGTGACAGTGACTAGAGGACACAAGGCAGAGACACACCAGCATACAGGATGACAGTGACTAGAGGGCACGAGGCAGAGACACACCAGCATACAGGATGACAGTGACTAGGGGGCACGAGGCAGAGACACACCAGCATACAGGGTGACAGTGACTAGGGGACACGAGGCAGAGACACACCAGCATACAGGATGACAGTGACTAGAGGGCACGAGGCAGAGACACACCGGCATACAGGGTGACAGTGACTAGAGGGCACGAGGCAGAGACACACCAGCATACAGGGTGACAGTGACTAGAGGACACGAGGCAGAGACACACCAGCATACAGGTGACAGTGACTAGAGGACACGAGGCAGAGACACACCAGCATACAGGGTGACAGTGACTAGAGGACACGAGGCAGAGACACACCAGCATACAGGGTGACAGTGACTAGGGGGCACGAGGCAGAGACACACCAGCATACAGGGTGACAGTGACTAGAGGGCACGAGGCAGAGACACACCAGCATACAGGGTGACAGTGACTAGGGAGCACGAGGCAGAGACACACCAGCACACAGGGTGACAGTGACTAGAGGGCACGAGGCAGAGACACTCCAGCATACAGGGTGACAGTGACTAGAGGGCACGAGGCAGAGACACACCGGCATACAGGGTGACAGTGACTAGAGGACACGAGGCAGAGACACACCAGCGTACAGGTGACAGTGACTAGAGGGCACGAGGCAGAGGCACACCAGCATACAGGCCTGGTAAGAAGGGGTTACCTGTAGGGTTGCCAGGGTTGATGATGCACAGGACCTTGGGGTTGCAGTGTGTCCGGGCCTCCTCCAGCGCTCTCCTCAGTGACGTGATGTCCAGCGCCCAGCAGTTCTCCTCATCCAGATAGTAGTTCACCTGCACGGCGCCCAGCTCCGCCAGAGCCGCAGAGTACAGGGGGTACTGCGGGATGGGGATAAGGACCCCAGTGCGTGAGTTTCCCTGGCCAGAAACCAGTAGCTTCAGCATGGTCTATGGGAGAAGTCGGAGAGGTGAGAAGGGGACATCGCAGACCCGGTATGTGGTGATACATAGCGTGTGAGGGGAACACATCGGAGACCCGGTGTGTGGTGATACATAGCATGTGAGGGAGAGACAGCGGAGACCCGGTATGTGGTGATACATAGCGTGTGAGGGAGAGACAGCGGAGATCCGGTATGTGGTGATACATAGTGTGTGAGAGGGAGACAGCGGAGACCCGGTATGTGGTGATACATAGCGTGTGATGGGGAGACAGCGGAGACCCGGTATGTGGTGATACTTAGCGTGTGACGGGGAGACAGCGGAGACCCGGTATGTGGTGATACATAGCGTGTGAGGGGGAGACAGCGGAGACCCGGTATGTGGTGATACATAGCGTGTGAGGGAGAGACAGCGGAGACCCGGTATGTGGTGATACTTAGCGTGAGAGGGAATTAGGACAGAGACTCAGTAACATGCAGGGTGGGGGTGAATATATTTGGGGCACAGCAGAGAGTTACTGTGTGTACACATGATAGGTAATATAGACGTTCAGTGGAGCAGGGATTGATGTATTCCCGGTAGGGTGTGTGCACGCAGTATCAGGGTGTGCCCAGCGATATAAGTGGCAGTATCAGAGTGTGCCCAGTGATATAAGCGGCAGTATCAGAGTGTACACCCAGCGATATAAGCGGCAGTATCAGGGTGTGCCCAGCGATATAAGCGGCAGTATCAGGGTGTACCCAGCGATATAAGCGGCAGTATCAGAGTGTACACCCAGCGATATAAGCGGCAGTATCAGGGTGTGCCCAGCGATATAAGCGGCAGTATCAGAGTGTGCCCAGTGATATAAGCGGCAGTATCAGAGTGTACACCCAGCGATATAAGCGGCAGTATCAGGGTGTGCCCAGCGATATAAGTGGCAGTATCAGAGTGTGCCCAGTGATATAAGCGGCAGTATCAGAGTGTACACCCAGCGATATAAGCGGCAGTATCAGGGTGTGCCCAGCGATATAAGCGGCAGTATCAGGGTGTACCCAGCGATATAAGCGGCAGTATCAGAGTGTACACCCAGCGATATAAGCGGCAGTATCAGGGTGTGCCCAGCGATATAAGCGGCAGTATCAGAGTGTGCCCAGCGATATAAGCGGCAGTATCAGAGTGTACACCCAGCGATATAAGCGGCAGTATCAGGGTGTGCCCAGCGATATAAGCGGCAGTATCAGGGTGTACCCAGCGATATAAGCGGCAGTATCAGAGTGTACACCCAGCGATATAAGCGGCAGTATCAGGGTGTGCCCAGCGATATAAGCGGCAGTATCAGAGTGTACACCCAGCGATATAAGCGGCAGTATCAGGGTGTGCCCAGCGATATAAGCGGCAGTATCAGGGTGTACACCCAGCGATATAAGCGGCAGTATCAGAGTGTGCCCAGCGATATAAGCGGCAGTATCAGAGTGTTCCCAGCGATATAAGCGGCAGTATCAGAGTGTATACCCAGCGATATAAGCGGCAGTATCAGAGTGTATACCCAGCGATATAAGCGGCAGTATCAGAGTGTCCCCAGCGATATAAGCGGCAGTATCAGAGTGTTCCCAGCGATATAAGCGGCAGTATCAGAGTGTTCCCAGCGATATAAGCGGCAGTATCAGAGTGTGCCAAGCGATATAAGCGGCAGTATCAGAGTGTGCCCAGCGATATAAGCGGCAGTATCAGAGTGTGCCCAGCGATATAAGCGGCAGTATCAGAGTGTCCCCAGCGATATAAGCGGCAGTATCAGAGTGTATACCCAGCGATATAAGCGGCAGTATCAGAGTGTTCCCAGCGATATAAGCGGCAGTATCAGAGTGTTCCCAGCGATATAAGCGGCAGTATCAGAGTGTATACCCAGCGATATAAGCGGCAGTATCAGAGTGTTCCCAGCGATATAAGCGGCAGTATCAGAGTGTTCCCAGCGATATAAGCGGCAGTATCAGAGTGTTCCCAGCGATATAAGCGGTAGTATCAGAGTGTATACCCAGCGATATAAGCGGCAGTATCAGAGTGTATACCCAGCGATATAAGCGGCAGTATCAGAGTGTGCCCAGCGATATAAGCGGCAGTATCAGAGTGTATACCCAGCGATATAAGCGGCAGTATCAGAGTGTTCCCAGCGATATAAGCGGCAGTATCAGAGTGTACCCAGCGATATAAGCGGCAGTATCAGAGTGTACCCAGCGATATAAGCGGCAGTATCAGAGTGTGCCCAGCGATATAAGCGGCAGTATCAGAGTGTTCCCAGCGATATAAGCGGCAGTATCAGAGTGTGCCCAGCGATATAAGCGGCAGTATCAGAGTGTATACCCAGCGATATAAGCGGCAGTATCAGAGTGTTCCCAGCGATATAAGCGGCAGTATCAGAGTGTGCCAAGCGATATAAGCGGCAGTATCAGAATGTTCCCAGCGATATAAGCGGCAGTATCAGAGTGTTCCCAGCGATATAAGCGGCAGTATCAGAGTGTTCCCAGCGATATAAGCGGCAGTATCAGAGTGTATACCCAGCGATATAAGCGGCAGTATCAGAGTGTTGCCAGCGATATAAGCGGCAGTATCAGAGTGTATACCCAGCGATATAAGCGGCAGTATCAGAGTGTTCCCAGCGATATAAGCGGCAGTATCAGAGTGTACACCCAGCGATATAAGCGGCAGTATCAGAGTGTACACCCAGCGGTATAAGCGGCAGTATCAGAGTGTTCCCAGCGATAAAAGCGGCAGTATCAGAGTGTTCCCAGCGATATAAGCGGCAGTATCAGAGTGTATACCCAGCGATATAAGCGGCAGTATCAGAGTGTATACCCAGCGATATAAGCGGCAGTATCAGAGTGTACCCAGCGATATAAGCGGCAGTATCAGAGTGTATACCCAGCGATATAAGCGGCAGTATCAGAGTGTATACCCAGCGATATAAGCGGCAGTATCAGAGTGTACACCCAGCGATATAAGCGGCAGTATCAGAGTGTTCCCAGCGATATAAGCGGCAGTATCAGAGTGTTCCCAGCGATATAAGCGGCAGTATCAGAGTGTTCCCAGCGATATAAGCGGCAGTATCAGAGTGTGCCCAGCGATATAAGCGGCAGTATCAGAGTGTGCCCAGCGATATAAGCGGCAGTATCAGAGTGTATACCCAGCGATATAAGCGGCAGTATCAGAGTGTTCCCAGCGATATAAGTGGCAGTATCAGAGTGTTCCCAGCGATATAAGTGGCAGTATCAGAGTGTTCCCAGCGATATAAGCGGCAGTATCAGAGTGTTCCCAGCGATATAAGCGGCAGTATCAGAGTGTATACCCAGCGATATAAGCGGCAGTATCAGAGTGTATACCCAGCGATATAAGCGGCAGTATCAGAGTGTACACCCAGCGATATAAGCGGCAGTATCAGAGTGTACGGTACTTGTTTCCTAGCACGGCCACACGGATTTACATCGGGGTGGTCGTGTCGGAAAAATCGGGTCGATCGCATCGCATGCGATTTGGTCGCATGCGATGCGATCGACGCGACCGACCGATTTTGGACCCGATTTTTTTTTTTTAATGAAATGTAAATCGGGTCCCTGGGACCCGATTTTACATTGGATTCAATGTAAAATATTCCCAACCCCCCCAAATGTCACGGCGTACACCCCACCCCACGATAGACGCCAACCCGAAGCGTGGCGAGCGCAGCGAGCCCGCTATGGGCGGCGGTGCGCGTCCTCCGACCTTTTCATTCCCCTACTATCCACGTTGGCGTGGAGTTGAGAACAGAATAGTGTGGCGAGCGCAGCGAGCCACCGAGCCCGAAGCGTGGCGAGCGCAGCGAGCCCCGCGAGGGGACGCGTATACCTGTGAAGTTATACGCGTCCCCTCGCGGGGCTCGCTGCGCTCGCCACGCTTCGGGCTCAGTGGCTCGCCACACTATTCTATTCTCAACTCCACGCCGACATGGATAGTAGGGGTATGAAAAGGTCGGAGGACGCGCACCGCCGCCCCTCGCGGGCTCGCTGCGCTCGCCACGCTTCGGGTTGGCGTCAATAGTGGGGTGGCGTTTAAAATGTGGGGGCATGACGGGGCCATATACAATGAGAAATGGCCCATATTGGCCCCTTTCCCATTGATTACTATGTGAAGATGGACTTAATCAAGTCCATCTTATCTTGTGCCATTATAATGGCACAAGACCGACACGACCGACGCAATTTCAATGTTAAAAATATTTTAACATTGAAGCCTATGGAGAAATCGGGTCCATCGCGTCGGTCGCGTCGTGTGCCATGTTAAGGCACACGACGCGACCGACGCGATGGACCCTGTCACGGACCCACCGGTCGCCTGCTCCGATACGTCAATCTGAGCAGCGCCGGCCGTGACTGGGGTTCACTCAGGACACTCGGGTCCTTTCCTTGAGGTACACTGCCACCAGCCAAAACCTGATTTTAGCGCCTGAAACTGCGCAAGGGGCGGCTTGGCTCGCCCCTGACCACACAATACAAGATAACAATGGTAACGTTTTCCAGCCTTTCCCTCCTGAGGCTAATGAGTCTTAGGAACACAGAACCAGAACTGGGAATATGTATTATTTATTCCTAGAAATACTACAGAGCTTTAGAAAATAGTTACAAGATTTTACAATGATTTTAAAAGTACACACAAGTTTTAAATGCAAATTTCAGAGATAAAATAAAAAGAGAAAAAAGACAGAACAGTATCTTACAATCCTGAAGTGGGGGGGTTCTCCACAAGAAATCTCTCGTCGCCTACAGCCTGCTTGCTAGACCCCCAGGTAGTGACACTGACTATAGGGAGAAAGGTCTTAGTTATACCTTGCAGACTCCCTCATCCCTCCCACCCTTGGGATTCCACTCTTTCCATGCTGAAGGAGTGTGGAAGGTCCCTGGCAATGTATCTTCACAGTCTGCTGTTTTCAAAGTGATTGATCCTCCTTCCTTGCATAGCAGACCCACTGATAAGAGATGTGAAGGAAGGGGACAAACTCTAACCTCCTCTCCTGGACCATGGTTTATGAGGGGCTCAGATCTTATCTTACATCCTAACTCCGGAGGAGTCCACAGATGTCACACTGAGGGAATACAGGCCTCAAACTCAAACCAGGGTCACCTACAGTTTACATACAAGCAGTGGCGGATTCAGGGGGGGGGCACCCGGGCACGTGCCCCCCCTGTCATTTATTTTGTAGCTGAGGACCAGGGCTTTCCAACGAGCCCAGCCCCGTGTCTCTAGCCCCCCGGGAACCGGAGATATCGCCCGGCAAACCTGTAACGTTTTTTCCCCATAGGATAATATGGGACCCGTCAATTCGGACCCCCACCCGGTTCCGATGGCTGCCAGTTCCCGCCCTGGCATTACAGAAGCTTGTGGTTGATTTCATTCAATTCCAAATCGCTGGGACTTCAATATGATACCAGGCTGGTCCAAATCGGTCAATCGGTTCCAGAGATATTGCGTGTAAACCGATTTTTTTTTATTTTTAAAATGTAATTTCATGGCTGTTCATGTTTTTTGAGGGCAGATTACTTTGGAACCAAACGTTCCAGTTTCACTGGACCAAAATCATTCAAAGCCCACTCAAAAGTTCTTCAATATAATACTTGTCACATGTAAATGGGTCAGTTGGTTCCGAAGATATAGCCGGTTAAATGAGATAACTGGTTAAAGGGGGGAGGGGTGGTTTTCTCTCCCCCTCACACCATAAAATGCAGTGACTAGGCTGGTGTAAAAGGGGCCAACCTGGGAATGCATTTTCTGGTGTGAAAGGGGTATTATTTCAAATAGCCGGGACCTGCAGTGCTCTGAATACAGCCAGGCTCTGCCACTGTCAGTGGCTATCACTTCTGCCTGGCGGCCGCTGTCCCCCATTTACCACGAGCATGTATTCCCCCTTTGCAATGAGCATGTAATCCCACATGGCATCGAGCATGGAACCTCTGGCAATGAGCATGGAACCCTTGGCAATGAGCATGTAGAGAAGCAGCACTTATGTAGCATAATTTTTAATAGGCATTATGGTGTTTGGCATAACACATAATGGACATAATGGCGTGTAACTTAACGTGTAATGGTATGTATGTATGTAATGTAAATGTTTAATGCGCGCCTTTGGTGGACAATGTCCCTGTTTATGAAGTGTATTGTGAATTTTGGCTTTATCTGTGTGGCATTATGTGAATTCTGGCTCAATCCATGTGGCATTATGTGAATTTTGTCTCAATCCGTGTGGCATTATGTGAATTTTGGCTCAATCCATGTGGCATTATGGGAATTTTGGCTCAATCCGTGTGGCATTATGTAAATTTTTTCCCAATCCGTGTGGCATTATGTGAATTTTGGCTCAATCCGTGTGGCATTATGTGAATTTTGGCTCAATCCATGTGGCATTATGTGAATTTTGGCTCAATCCGTATGGCATTTTATGCATTTGGCTCAATCCGTGTGGCATTATGTGAATTTTGACACAATCCATTTGGCATTATGTGAATTTTGGCTCAATCCTTGAGTGTTATTATGTAAATTTTGGCTAATTCCATGTGGCATTATGTGAATTTTGGCTCAATCCGTGAGTGTTATTATGTAAATTTTGGCTAATTCCATGTGGCATTATTTGAATTTTGGCTCAATCCATGTGGCATTATGTCAATTTTGGCTCATTCCATTTGGCATCATGTGTAAGGGGCAAGTATAATGGGGTCTAGTATTTTGTTGCATAATGTGTAGAAGTTGTATATGGTGTTGACACGCCCTCTGTTGAGTGGCCACACACCCCTTTTCCGGAGCGCGCCTTTGGCGCGCGCACAACTACATCCTTCACTTTTGTCGCCATGGTGGGCCTGCGTACTTTAAATGCCAGGGCCTATTTTTTATTCCATTCCCACCCTCTCCTGCCACCCTCTTACCATGTACACTGGCACCACTAACACCGCCCCTCCCCCACCCAAACCCTTTTTTATCATGGTGCCCCCCCTGTCATTTTATCCTGGATCCGCCCCTGCATACAAGACATGTCCTGATTCCAATACTCACAGGAGACATAACTATTACACCAATATCAGACATACATTGATTGAACAGATAATCATAACAGGAGGCATACGTTAATTTGATCGATCACCTGATCTGATCGTTACACCTCCCCCTTTAAAAATGGCGCACAGAGGCGGTGACCCACGTCACCGTCTCATCAGTGCGCTATTAACTACATCACCTGGACGGGTAGCAGTGGTCTCTATGCTGAGACCGACTGCCACTGATTCTGCGGGATCTGTACTAACACTTCCCTATACTTGACGTCTGTCATGGCACCGCCTGACGCCATAGCCGTGGCTAGGGTGGGCAATGGGCATAGTCCCTGTCCCTCTCGCAGGAGATTGCAAACTAAAAGCACACAGGTGTCCTCGAACCCATAGTCTGTGAGCACACTGATATAGTGGGAGCTGTGTCCATCCCGGCTGGTATTGACACAGCCCACCACAGCTGTGCGTCGGACTCCTGGACACGGATTCTCCCCTGCAGCTGGCAGTTTGGCCTTACTCACTGAGATCAGTACCAGACCATTCCGCCACACCCCAAACGGCCATCCCCCTGGGACTCGTAACTCAGCACGTCTAACTATACCACAGGTGTGGGGCATTCTCCCAGCACTATATACAGACTTAAACATGTCTTCCCAGCACCTCTCCTGAGCTGACTGACCCCCCCTCCCCTTCACTGGGGGGAAGGTCCACTCACTCAACACCTCACACCTCATCCTTTTGTGAGGAGATTCGCCCTCTGTGTCTGTGTGTGTGAATTGTGAAGGGGGGCACGTTTCTGCAAGGGGGAATACCAGCAGGTCCTTGTCCCCTGTCTTGGGAACATCCCAGCTCAGCTTTCCTGAGGTTAATATAGCTGAGTTTACCTGTGCTTCACGGGCCCTCCCACCCTTCTGGTTACACACGGCAGCTTCCCTACTAGCCACTGGCTCTATTCCTAAAACAACCCTTTCACTGTACCCAGGGGTATCTTTCCCACTTCCCAGGTATGGGGCAGCCTGTGCAGGGTTGATTCTCAGTTCTGCGTGGAAAGCCAAGCTTTCCATGGCAGTCCAGGACACCTTCCTGAGCCTGACCTTCCCTCCCAGACCCGCAGGTTCTGTGGCTGGGGTGGTGCCACTGAGGTTCTCAGGAGAGGCATCCGTTATCCAGTGACGCTGGAAAAATGCACTCTCTGGAGGGTTCTCAGTGTCTGGAGGGAACCCCTGCTGTGTTCCTGTATCTGTGTTTGTGTGTCTACAGGAAGGAGGGGGGTTTGGGGGGAAAGCTGCAGTAAGGGACACTCTCTCCCTATCTGACAGGTCTACAGTGCACACAGGACCCACCGGGTCACTTATTATACCTGGTACCACATTTCCCACAGTAGCGCAAGACATCACATTATCAACAGCAACATCACTATCATAACCTGGGGAGACATCCTGCAATACCTGCAAATTAGCCTGTGCATCTTCCACAACACATGGGGCCCATCCTGCTGGCTTACAATTGCACCGTGGCAAAAACTCTATATCTGGGTCCCATTGTCTCTGAGCAGGAATGGGGTTATCAGAGCATGTTGTCACCAGTAACTTATTGGCAGGTACATGCGCTGCCTGCAACCAACTCAGATCGGTCCCATTTGTGTAGTTAGCGTCCCCGGGCACCATGTCACAACCAGACATCACTGGAGGAACAGGGTTAACGTCTAGCACAGCAACCTTAATGACATCACCAGCAGCACTCCTACCACTGGTGAGTGAGGGTGTCTCATTCCCAACTAGATTAGGGCATTCATTTAACCCCACAAACTGGCAAGGATTACCCACTATACCTGTCTCTAACTCACCCTCCACCTCTACCGGAGGTACGGCACTATCACAGATCATCCCAGGGGCTTCACACAAAATAACAACATTGCAACGTTCAGCATGGTTACATACTACCTGAGATGCATCATATGGTTCAGAAGGGTTAGTGACAGATATGTGTGGAGTTAATAAAAGTCCCACATCAGTAGTCCCACACATACTTGTGTGCATACCGTCAGAAAGTCCCATTCCTATTTCCGACATAGTCTCTCCCCTGCATACTTTCACTATGCAGCCAGCCTCTTCCGGCAACAAATCTGGAGCAACGGGTGGGAACATGCGGCTCACATCTTCCAGCAGTTTAAACTGGGCCTTGTGATGTGAGGTCTCCTGAGCAGGTTCCATGACTGCTGTAGTAGGCAGAGGCACCTTGTCCTGGTAGGGCACCCCTGGTGAGAGCAAGCTGCTGACATCCTCAGATTCTGCTTCTCCCAACCGTTTAAACTGGAACTCTGCTTCCAGAGCTGGTAACAACAGCTGTTCTAGGCGACGCCACTCCACACCTATCCGGCGGCACTGATCTCCCCAAAATGGGGTATCCAGCTTTCTCCAAGCATCGACCTCCTGCTGCGCAAATTTGTAACATTGTCCCAGTTCTCTCAGCAGCACCCAAGGAGACGCGGATGGACCCCAGAAACGAAATGCTGCACGATACTGGCTGAAGGCATTGCACTCATCGTCCCTGGCCTGGGTGAGCTGCGTGATCATCTCCCCACGAGTATGGTTGTGGCAGCAGATACCTTGCAGCTGGCATTCTTCCGTTAGTTCCTCTGTGCTCAGTAGGGTAAACATATCATCATCCTCCACTGGGTCAATATACCCACTGGGCTCTTTTGGTGCTGTAGGGGATTGGTACTCTGCAGTCTCCCTGACTGCCACACATCCTACAGTCTCCCTGGTGCTCGCAGAGATGTCACCTCTCTGAGCATCGGTTGTAGTGTCCAGGGCCAGCTCATTACTCACAACCAAGCTGACACTCACTTGGCTTCCTCTGTCTGCTTCCAAGACAGGGAACTGTGCATGACGCGGTCCGGTGAAATTCGCGTCAGCGGTCATTTGGGACCTCTGTCCCTTGTTAGGCTCCCCATGATTGATAACAAAGTCCACACCATGATCCAACACATTATTTACTTCTGCAGACAGTAAAAGTTCAGTACGAAGCCCATCTCCTGCTAACTCAGTAGCCACGGCAGATAAAGTCTCACGTAAAGGTTCGCCATCATGATGCCCTGTATCATCCTCCACTGGTTCACCAACAGCGATCAGCCCCCTGAGCCTCACCAGTTCCAACTGGTACTCACGCTGGGCCTGACGCTCTGCAGCCTCTCGTACGGCTTTGCGCTCCTCAGCCTCTCGTACGGCTTTGCGCTTCTCAGCCTCTCGTACGGCTTTGCGCTCCTCAGCCTCTCGTCTGGCTTTGCACTCCGCAGCCCCTCTGTCCACAGTGGCTTTGCGCTCCGCAGCCTCTCTGTCGACAATGGCTTGGCAGAACTGCACCAGCTGCAAAGCGAATACGGGGTTCACATTCTCCAATTGCCTGCTAGCAGCTAGAAGGTCGCTCTGCAGTGTAGACTTGCTGGGTCCAGCAGAAGTGTTTGACCCTGGCGCGGAATCGTTTGTACTGTCCAGTGCTGACTGAGCCCCTGGGGTAGGATTATCCATGGACTGGTTTCCTCCAGCAGCTAGAGTCCGATCGGCATCCACTAGTGCCTGAATCATACGTTTTCTACTCTGGCCAGACCAAGGGATATTCCTCTGCACACACACGACCGCCAGGTCATCTCTCCTCATCTGCTGGTAATCAGCCATCCGGAGTCTCACACTTGTCAAATAAAATGATAGGAAAGAAAAACAAGAGAAGGGAGGGAACAGAAATTGCACTCACTGTGTGACTTTTAAAACTATAGTAAAGCTCTGAGTTCTGATTCTGGTGATGTGGGTATTTCTCACAAAATTCTACCCACACTCACTTAAGTTCTTAAAGAGAAAAATTAATTCTCCACCCCACCGCTTGCCACCAAATGTCACGGACCCACCGGTCGCCTGCTCCGATACGTCAATCTGAGCAGCGCCGGCCGTGACTGGGGTTCACTCAGGACACTCGGGTCCTTTCCTTGAGGTACACTGCCACCAGCCAAAACCTGATTTTAGCGCCTGAAACTGCGCAAGGGGCGGCTTGGCTCGCCCCTGACCACACAATACAAGATAACAATGGTAACGTTTTCCAGCCTTTCCCTCCTGAGGCTAATGAGTCTTAGGAACACAGAACCAGAACTGGGAATATGTATTATTTATTCCTAGAAATACTACAGAGCTTTAGAAAATAGTTACAAGATTTTACAATGATTTTAAAAGTACACACAAGTTTTAAATGCAAATTTCAGAGATAAAATAAAAAGAGAAAAAAGACAGAACCGTATCTTACAATCCTGAAGTGGGGGGGTTCTCCACAAGAAATCTCTCGTCGCCTACAGCCTGCTTGCTAGACCCCCAGGTAGTGACACTGACTATAGGGAGAAAGGTCTTAGTTATACCTTGCAGACTCCCTCATCCCTCCCACCCTTGGGATTCCACTCTTTCCATGCTGAAGGAGTGTGGAAGGTCCCTGGCAATGTATCTTCACAGTCTGCTGTTTTCAAAGTGATTGATCCTCCTTCCTTGCATAGCAGACCCACTGATAAGAGATGTGAAGGAAGGGGACAAACTCTAACCTCCTCTCCTGGACCATGGTTTATGAGGGGCTCAGATCTTATCTTACATCCTAACTCCGGAGGAGTCCACAGATGTCACACTGAGGGAATACAGGCCTCAAACTCAAACCAGGGTCACCTACAGTTTACATACAAGACATGTCCTGATTCCAATACTCACAGGAGACATAACTATTACACCAATATCAGACATACATTGATTGAACAGATAATCATAACAGGAGGCATACGTTAATTTGATCGATCACCTGATCTGATCGTTACAGACCCGATGGACGCGATTTCTCCATAGGCTTCAATGTTAACATATTTTTAACATTGAAGCCTATGGAGAATCGGGTCCATCGCGTCGGTCGCGTCGTGTGCCTTATTAAAGGCACACGACCGACGCGATGGACCCGATTTTCCATTTGCCGGTAAAATGGACCTGATTTGAAAGAAAATCGGGTCCATCGTGGGCATCGTGTGCCTTAAAGTTAAGGCACACGACCAAGAAGATTGTGGCCGTGCTAGGAAACAAGTACCGAGTGTACACCCAGCGATATAAGCGGCAGTATCAGAGTGTACACCCAGCGATATAAGCGGCAGTATCAGAGTGTACCCAGCGATATAAGAGGCAGTATCAGAGTGTATACCCAGCGATATAAGCGGCAGTATCAGAGTGTGCCCAGCGATATAGGCGGCAGTATCAGAGTGTATGCCCAGCGATATAAGCGGCAGTATCAGAGTGTATACCCAGCGATATAAGCGGCAGTATCAGAGTGTTCCCAGCGATATAGGCGGCAGTATCAGAGTGTATACCCAGCGATATAAGCGCCAGTATCAGAGTGTTCCCAGCGATATAAGCGGCAGTATCAGAGTGTCCCCAGCGATATAAGCGCCAGTATCAGAGTGTTCCCAGCGATAAAAGCGGCAGTATCAGAGTGTTCCCAGTGATATAAGCGGCAGTATCAGAGTGTATACCCAGCGATATAAGCGGCAGTATCAGAGTGTATACCCAGCGATATAAGCGGCAGTATCAGAGTGTATACCCAGCGATATAAGCGGCAGTATCAGAGTGTTCCCAGCGATATAAGCGGCAGTATCAGAGTGTTCCCAGCGATATAAGCGGCAGTATCAGAGTGTTCCCAGTGATATAAGCGGCAGTATCAGAGTGTGCCCAGCGATATAAGCGGCAGTATCAGAGTGTTCCCAGCGATATAAGCGGCAGTATCAGAGTGTGCCCAGCGATATAAGCGGCAGTATCAGAGTGTTCCCAGTGATATAAGCGGCAGTATCAGAATGTTCCCAGCGATATAAGCGGCAGTATCAGAGTGTGCCAAGCGATATAAGCGGCAGTATCAGAGTGTATACCCAGCGATATAAGCGGCAGTATCAGAGTGTATACCCAGCGATATAAGCGGCAGTATCAGAGTGTATACCCAGCGATATAAGCGGCAGTATCAGAGTGTATACCCAGCGATATAAGCGGCAGTATCAGAGTGTGCCCAGCGATATAAGCGGCAGTATCAGAGTGTACACCCAGCGATATAAGCGGCAGTATCAGAGTGTACCCAGCGATATAAGCGGCAGTATCAGAGTGTGCCCAGCGATATAAGCGGCAGTATCAGAGTGTGCCCAGCGATATAAGCGGCAGTATCAGAGTGTGCCCAGCGATATAGGCGGCAGTATTAGAGTGTATACCCAGCGATATAAGCGGCAGTATCAGAGTGTGCCCAGCGATATAAGCGGCAGTATTAGAGTGTGCACCCAGCGATATAGGCGGCAGTATCAGAGCGTGCCCAGTGATATAAGCGGCAGTATCAGAGTGTACCCAGCGATATAAGCGGCAGTATCAGAGTGTATACCCAGCGATATAAGCGGCAGTATCAGAGTGTGCCCAGCGATATAGGCGGCAGTATTAGAGTGTATACCCAGCGATATAAGCGGCAGTATCAGAGTGTGCCCAGCGATAAAGGCGGCAGTATTAGAGTGTATGCCCAGCGATATAAGCGGCAGTATAAGAGTGTATACCCAGCGATATAAGCGGCAGTATCAGAGTGTTCCCAGCGATATAGGCGGCAGTATCAGAGTGTACCCAGCGATATAAGCGGCAGTATCAGAGCGTACCCAGCGATATAAGCGGCAGTATCAGAGTGTATACCCAGCGATATAAGCGGCAGTATCAGAGTGTTCCCAGCGATATAAGCGGCAGTATCAGAGTGTGCCCAGCGATATAGGCGGCAGTATTAGAGTGTATACCCAGCGATATAAGCGGCAGTATCAGAGTGTTCCCAGCGATATAAGCGGCAGTATCAGAGTGTGCCCAGCGATATAGGCGGCAGTATTAGAGTGTATACCCAGCGATATAAGCGGCAGTATCAGAGTGTGCCCAGCGATATAGGCGGCAGTATTAGAGTGTATGCCCAGCGATATAAGCGGCAGTATAAGAGTGTATACCCAGCGATATAAGCGGCAGTATCAGAGTGTGCCCAGCGATATAGGCGGCAGTATCAGAGTGTTCCCAGCGATATAAGCGGCAGTATCAGAGTGTGCCCAGCGATATAGGCGGCAGTATCAGAGTGTGCCCAGCAGGGACGGCTCGGAAGGGGAGAGAGTTAAACAAACAATAGCTGAGATAGAAGAAACACAATGAGAGCCAGAGGAATGCGGTGCCAGTGTGTGCCAGGGGCCGGTGCCAGAGATCACGATACATGGCTGGCACTGAATCACACAACTTCCTGCTGCTGCATCTTACAGCTGTGCCTCATACACGTACCCCACAACCGTGCCTCATGCATGTAACCCACAGCCGTGCCTCATACACGTACCCCACAGCCGTGCCTCATGCATGTACCCCACAGCTGTGCCTCATGCACATAACCCACAGCCGTGCCTCATACACGTACCCTACAGCCGTGCCTCATACACGTACCCTACAGCCGTGCCTCATACACGTACCCTACAGCCGTGCCTCATACATGTACATTATCTTATTGTTTTGCATAATACATGTAACCACTGTCCATATGATAAATATGTAACCTATGGTAATACATTAATATGTAACTACAGTCCATCGCTCATACATCAAACATATATGTAACCAACATGTATACATCGCACGTGTGAGCAATGGTTACACATAATACATGTCAGTCGTCCGACATCTATGTGAGAATTCTCCTGTAATATCATACAGGTCAAAAGGTGGAGACCTAGTTGCTGGCCCCGCCCCATTGATGAATCAGCCAATCTGCACTCTGCATTTCCACACAGCATGTCCGCCTGGCTGTCAGTCCGTCTCTGTCTGCTCTCACGTTACATAGAACCGCAGTGCAGGAGAGAGAGGTGCTGGATGCCATTTCCGTGCATCCAGCACCTTTGTCAAGACGGGTGACCAGGGGGCCCCGTTTGCTGGAGATGGGATTTTCCGTTAAATTGCGTGGAGAACGCATCTTATACTTGTTCGTATGAATTCAATTTCTCCTGTTTTATTTTTTCTGGATAGAACGGTATTAATTGCCGCAATGTGTGGTATGGACGAATATAGGGCCGGTACGTCCACCGTTCGCCACAGGAAATCTGTTCCCAATGGAACGTTTCCAATTTGTATAATAACATACTTGAGTCTTTAGGTGTGATGGATTTTCAACTACACACGGTTGGAGTAAAACGTCCACAAAACGTGAGAGATTGCTGCTTACAGATTGTATCCCGCCACCATACGTCTTCCTGGCCGGCATTCTTTGTTTTTGTGGACCTTGGGAATGTGGTAGAACGTAGGAACCAGCGGATGTTTTACATATAGACATTGGTATTCTTCATTGTTAATAAGCGCGTTCTGTTTTGCCTCAGTTAGTATTTGGACTAGTTCTTCCTGGAATTCTAAGGTGGGATCGTCCTGGAGTTCGTTATTGCAGAAGATCTCCAGATTACTTCCTTTCGATTCGGCAGGGTGGTATTTTGAAGGGTTTGAGACCCATGGGGTACTTCTTTTGTGTTCAGGTGGTGGATTTTTTAGAAAGTGCCCTTTGAAGTGTGAGGTTTCTTATGTATTTATTAAGATCGATAAATAAGTTGAATTTGTCCAGATGGCTGTTGGGACGAACTTCAAACCCTTATTTAATAGTGTGATCTGTGTTGTTGGAAGTTCCCTCTCATGTTTGCATGATCACGTGTAAGAACACTTTTTAGAACATAAATAGGATTTAAGCCTATTACATTGGACTGGTGCCGGTCTCACTAATTAGTGGGAACTGTTGCTACATTTAAAGTTGACCTGGCATGGTCGTTTTTTTCTATAAAAGTTAAGCTAGTGCGAATATATATATATATATATACATATACATATATACACACACATATATATACATATACATATACATACATACACACACACACACATATATATACACATATCCACACACTGAATAACTAAGACAGCGAGTAACGTGGACCTCAGGACACATTATGTATCACACATGGGGATACAACAACCTGCTACAATTTATACATACAGTGTAACATGCAGGAATATGAAGGGCCTGCCCTGGAACATGGGAGATATGGGGATACAGCAGCTCAGCAATGTGATAAGGTGGCGGAGTATATGGCAGAAAGGCCTAGTCTGTGTATAGAGCGGAAGATGGATACAGAGATTATCACTTACAACAATAGAGTCACTGGCTCCGGTGGAGAGATATATATTGTCCGCGCTGGAAGGAATCCCGCCATCTCTCCGCTCTATGTACTTCGCTACGTCCTGGCGGATCACCTCTATACCCTGGCTGGCACTGTAAGACCCTGTAGTGGGCACAGAGAGGTTATTGCTCCAGTACACACCAAGCCATCCCAACATGTATGTAGTCTGCACAGCATTAGCGTGTAAGCTGTCCGCTAATCCAGGTAAGGGACCTGTACATTACTAATATAGAATACTATGAATGTGCGCTGTGCAGGTGATACACTGTGTTAGTATACGGTGTGACGCTGCCGGTAACAGACCAGTTATAGAGCAGAGCTGAGGTGAGCGCTGTGCAGGTGATACACTGTCAGTATACGGTGTGACGCTGCCGGTAACAGACCAGTTATAAAGCAGAGCTGAGGTGAGCGCTGTGCAGGTGATACACTGTCAGTATATGGTGTGACGCTGCCGGTAACAGACCAGTTATAGAGCAGAGCTGATGTGAGCGCTGTGCAGGTGATACACTGGGGGAAATTTACTAAAGGAAATTTGTAAAAAATAGGTGTATTTGTATCCAGAAATACGCTTATTTTTTACATTTACTATCCTGAAAATATGGCAATTCGCATTCGTATTGATAGCACATCAAAAGGAATACGAATTGACGTATTTTCGGGATAGTAAATGTCAAAAATAAGTGTATTTCTGGATACAAATACACCTATTTTTTTCAAACTTCCTTTAGTAAATTTCCCCCACTGTGTCAGTATACGGTGTGACGCTGCCGGTAACAGACCAGTTATAAAGCAGAGCTGAGGTGAGCGCTGTGCAGGTGATACACTGTGTCAGTATACGGTATACGGTGTGATGCTGCCGGTAACAGACCAGTTATAGAGCAGAGCTGAGGTGAGCGCTGTGCAGGTGATACACTGTGTCAGTATACGGTGTGACGCTGCCGGTAACAGACCAGTTATAGAGCAGAGCTGAGGTGAGCGCTGTGCAGGTGATACACTGTCAGTATACGGTGTGACGCTGCCGGTAACAGACCAGTTATAGAGCAGAGCTGAGGTGAGCGCTGTGCAGGTGATACACTGTGTCAGTATACGGTGTGACGCTGCCGGTAACAGATCAGTTATAGAGCAGAGCTGAGGTGTGCGCTGTGCAGGTGATACACTGTGTCAGTATACGGTGTGACGCTGCCAGTAACAGACCAGTTATAGAGCAGAGCTGAGGTGAGCGCTGTGCAGGTGATACACTGTCAGTATACGGTGTGACGCTGCCGGTAACAGACCAGTTATAGAGCAGAGCTGAGGTGAGCGCTGTGCAGGTGATACACTGTCAGTATACGGTGTGACGCTGCCGGTAACAGACCAGTTATAGAGCAGAGCTGAGGTGAGCGCTGTGCAGGTGATACACTGTCAGTATACGGTGTGACGCTGCCGGTAACAGACCAGTTATAGAGCAGAGCTGAGGTGAGAGCTGTGCAGGTGATACACTGTCAGTATACGGTGTGACGCTGCCGGTAACAGACCAGTTATAGAGCAGAGCTGAGGTGAGCGCTGTGCAGGTGATACACTGTGTCAGTATACGGTGTGACGCTGCCGGTAACAGGAGACCAGTTATAGAGCAGAGCTGAGGTGAGCGCTGTGCAGGTGATACACTGTGTCAGTATACGGTGTGACGCTGCCGGTAACAGACCAGTTATAGAGCAGAGCTGAGGTGAGCGCTGTGCAGGTGATACACTGTCACTATACGGTGTGACGCTGCCGGTAACAGACCAGTTATAGAGCAGAGCTGAGGTGAGCGCTGTGCAGGTGATACACTGTGTCAGTATACGGTGTGACGCTGCCGGTAACAGATCAGTTATAGAGCAGAGCTGAGGTGAGCGCTGTGCAGGTGATACACGGTGTCAGTATACGGTGTGACGCTGCCAGTAACAGACCAGTTATAGAGCAGAGCTAATGTGAGCGCTGTGCAGGTGATACACTGTCAGTATACGGTGTGACGCTGCCGGTAGGAGACCAGTTATAGAGCAGAGCTGGGGTGAGCGCTGTGCAGGTGATACACTGTGTCAGTATACGGTGTGATGCTGCCGGTAACAGACCAGTTATAGAGCAGAGCTGAGGTGAGCGCTGTGCAGGTGATACACTGTGTCAGTATACGGTGTGACGCTGCCGGTAACAGACCAGTTATAGAGCAGAGCTGAGGTGAGCGCTGTGCAGGTGATACACTGTCAGTATACGGTGTGACGCTGCCGGTAACAGACCAGTTATAGAGCAGAGCTGGGGTGAGCGCTGTGCAGGTGATACACTGTGTCAGTATACGGTGTGATGCTGCCGGTAACAGACCAGTTATAGAGCAGAGCTGAGGTGAGCGCTGTGCAGGTGATACACTGTCAGTATACGGTGTGACGCTGCCGGTAACAGACCAGTTATAGAGCAGAGCTGAGGTGAGCGCTGTGCAGGTGATACACTGTCAGTATACGGTGTGACGCTGCCGGTAACAGACCAGTTATAGAGCAGAGCTGAGGTGAGCGCTGTGCAGGTGATACACTGTCAGTATACGGTGTGACGCTGCCGGTAACAGACCAGTTATAGAGCAGAGATGAGGTGAGCGCTGTGCAGGTGATACACTGTCAGTATACGGTGTGACGCTGCCGGTAACAGACCAGTTATAGAGCAGAGCTGAGGTGAGCGCTGTGCAGGTGATACACTGTCAGTATACGGTGTGACGCTGCCGGTAACAGACCAGTTATAGAGCAGAGCTGAGGTGAGCGCTGTGCAGGTGATACACTGTCAGTATACGGTGTGACGCTGCCGGTAACAGGAGACCAGTTATAGAGCAGAGCTGAGGTGAGCGCTGTGCAGGTGATACACTGTTAGTATACGGTGTGACGCTGCCGGTAACAGACCAGTTATAGAGCAGAGCTGAGGTGAGCGCTGTGCAGGTGATACACTGTGTCAGTATACGGTGTGACGCTGCCGGTAACAGACCAGTTATAGAGCAGGGCTGAGGTGAGCGCTGTGCAGGTGATACACTGTGTCAGTATACGGTGTGACGCTGCCGGTAACAGACCAGTTATAGAGCAGAGCTGAGGTGAGCGCTGTGCAGGTGATACACTGTCAGTATATGGTGTGACGCTGCCGGTAACAGACCAGTTATAGAGCAGGGCTGAGGTGAGCGCTGTGCAGGTGATACACTGTGTCAGTATACGGTGTGACGCTGCCGGTAACAGACCAGTTATAGAGCAGAGCTGAGGTGAGCGCTGTGCAGGTGATACACTGTCAGTATATGGTGTGACGCTGCCGGTAACAGACCAGTTATAGAGCAGGGCTGAGGTGAGCGCTGTGCAGGTGATACACTGTGTCAGTATACGGTGTGACGCTGCCGGTAACAGATCAGTTATAGAGCAGAGCTGAGGTGAGCGCTGTGCAGGTGATACACTGTCAGTATACGGTGTGACGCTGCCGGTAACAGACCAGTTATAGAGCAGAGCTGAGGTGAGCGCTGTGCAGGTGATACACTGTCAGTATACGGTGTGACGCTGCCGGTAACAGAGCAGTTATAGAGCAGAGCTGAGGTGAGCGCTGTGCAGGTGATACACTGTGTCAGTATACGGTGTGACGCTGCCGGTAACAGAGCAGTTATAGAGCAGAGCTGAGGTGAGCGCTGTGCAGGTGATACACTGTCAGTATACGGTGTGACGCTGCCGGTAACAGACCAGATATAGAGCAGAACTGAGGTGAGCGCTGTGCAGGTGATACACTGTCAGTATACGGTGCGACGCTGCCGGTAACAGACTAGTTATAGAGCAGAGCTGAGGTGAGCGCTGTGCAGGTGATACACTGTGTCAGTATACGGTGTGACGCTGCCGGTAACAGACCAGTTATAGAGCAGAGCTGAGGTGAGCGCTGTGCAGGTGATACACTGTCAGTATACGGTGTGACGCTGCCGGTAACAGACCAGTTATAGAGCAGAGCTGAGGTGTGCGCTGTGCAGGTGATACACTGTGTCAGTATACGATGTGACGCTGCCGGTAACAGACCAGTTATAGAGCAGAGCTGAGGTGAGCGCTGTGCAGGTGATACACTGTGTCAGTATACGGTGTGACGCTGCCGGTAACAGACCAGTTATAGAGCTGAGGTGAGCGCTGTGCAGGTGATACACTGTGTCAGTATACGGTGTGACGCTGCCGGTAACAGACCAGTTATAGAGCAGGGCTGAGGTGTGCGCTGTGCAGGTGATACACTGCGTCAGTATACGGTGTGACGCTGCCGGTAACAGACCAGTTATAGAGCTGAGGTGAGCGCTGTGCAGGTGATACACTGTGTCAGTATACGGTGTGACGCTGCCGGTAACAGACCAGTTATAGAGCAGGGCTGAGGTGAGCGCTGTGCAGGTGATACACTGTGTCAGTATACGGTGTGACGCTGCCGGTAACAGACCAGTTATAGAGCAGAGCTGAGGTGAGCGCTGTGCAGGTGATACACTGTGTCAGTATACGGTGTGACGCTGCCGGTAACAGATCAGTTATAGAGCAGAGCTGAGGTGAGCGCTGTGCAGGTGATACACTGTGTCAGTATACGGTGTGACGCTGCCAGTAACAGACCAGTTATAGAGCAGAGCTAATGTGAGCGCTGTGCAGGTGATACACTGTCAGTATACGGTGTGATGCTGCCGGTAACAGACCAGTTATAAAGCAGAGCTGAGGTGAGCGCTGTGCAGGTGATACACTGTGTCAGTATACGGTGTGATGCTGCCGGTAACAGACCAGTTATAGAGAAGAGCTAAGGTGAGCGCTGTGCAGGTGATACACTGTCAGTATACGGTGTGACGCTGCCGGTAGGAGACCAGTTATAGAGCAGAGCTGAGGTGAGCGCTGTGCAGGTGATACACTGTGTCAGTATACGGTGTGACGCTGCCGGTAACAGACCAGTTATAGAGCAGAGCTGAGGTGAGCGCTGTGCAGGTGATACACTGTCAGTATACGGTGTGACGCTGCCGGTAACAGACCAGTTATAGAGCTGAGGTGAGCGCTGTGCAGGTGATACACTGTCAGTATACGGTGTGACGCTGCCGGTAACAGACTAGTTATAGAGCAGGGCTGAGGTGAGCGCTGTGCAGGTGATACACGGTGTCAGTATACGGTGTGACGCTGCCAGTAACAGACCAGTTATAGAGCAGAGCTAATGTGAGCGCTGTGCAGGTGATACACTGTCAGTATACGGTGTGATGCTGCCGGTAACAGACCAGTTATAGAGAAGAGCTAAGGTGAGCGCTGTGCAGGTGATACACTGTCAGTATACGGTGTGACGCTGCCGGTAGGAGACCAGTTATAGAGCAGAGCTGAGGTGAGCGCTGTGCAGGTGATACACTGTGTCAGTATACGGTGTGACGCTGCCGGTAACAGACCAGTTATAGAGCAGAGCTGAGGTGAGCGCTGTGCAGGTGATACACTGTCAGTATACGGTGTGACGCTGCCGGTAACAGACCAGTTATAGAGCAGAGCTGGGGTGAGCGCTGTGCAGGTGATACACTGTGTCAGTATACGGTGTGATGCTGCCGGTAACAGACCAGTTATAGAGCAGAGCTGAGGTGAGCGCTGTGCAGGTGATACACTGTCAGTATACGGTGTGACGCTGCCGGTAACAGACCAGTTATAGAGCAGGGCTGAGGTGAGCGCTGTGCAGGTGATACACTGTGTCAGTATACGGTGTGACGCTGCCGGTAACAGATCAGTTATAGAGCAGAGCTGAGGTGAGCGCTGTGCAGGTGATACACTGTGTCAGTATACGGTGTGACGCTGCCGGTAACAGACCAGTTATAGAGCAGAGCTGAGGTGAGCGCTGTGCAGGTGATACACTGTCAGTATACGGTGTGACGCTGCCGGTAACAGACCAGTTATAGAGCAGGGCTGAGGTGAGCGCTGTGCAGGTGATACACTGTGTCAGTATACGGTGTGACGCTGCCGGTAACAGATCAGTTATAGAGCAGAGCTGAGGTGAGCGCTGTGCAGGTGATACACTGTCAGTATACGGTGTGACGCTGCCGGTAACAGACCAGTTATAGAGCAGAGCTGAGGTGAGCGCTGTGCAGGTGATACACTGTCAGTATACGGTGTGACGCTGCCGGTAACAGAGCAGTTATAGAGCAGAGCTGAGGTGAGCGCTGTGCAGGTGATACACTGTGTCAGTATACGGTGTGACGCTGCCGGTAACAGAGCAGTTATAGAGCAGAGCTGAGGTGAGCGCTGTGCAGGTGATACACTGTCAGTATACGGTGCGACGCTGCCGGTAACAGACTAGTTATAGAGCAGAGCTGAGGTGAGCGCTGTGCAGGTGATACACTGTGTCAGTATACGGTGTGACGCTGCCGGTAACAGACCAGTTATAGAGCAGAGCTGAGGTGAGCGCTGTGCAGGTGATACACTGTCAGTATACGGTGTGACGCTGCCGGTAACAGACCAGTTATAGAGCAGAGCTGAGGTGTGCGCTGTGCAGGTGATACACTGTGTCAGTATACGGTGTGACGCTGCCGGTAACAGACCAGTTATAGAGCAGAGCTGAGGTGAGCGCTGTGCAGGTGATACACTGTGTCAGTATACGGTGTGACGCTGCCGGTAACAGACCAGTTATAGAGCTGAGGTGAGCGCTGTGCAGGTGATACACTGTGTCAGTATACGGTGTGACGCTGCCGGTAACAGACCAGTTATAGAGCAGGGCTGAGGTGTGCGCTGTGCAGGTGATACACTGCGTCAGTATACGGTGTGACGCTGCCGGTAACAGACCAGTTATAGAGCTGAGGTGAGCGCTGTGCAGGTGATACACTGTGTCAGTATACGGTGTGACGCTGCCGGTAACAGACCAGTTATAGAGCAGGGCTGAGGTGAGCGCTGTGCAGGTGATACACTGTGTCAGTATACGGTGTGACGCTGCCGGTAACAGACCAGTTATAGAGCAGAGCTGAGGTGAGCGCTGTGCAGGTGATACACTGTGTCAGTATACGGTGTGATGCTGCCGGTAACAGACCAGTTATAGAGCAGAGCTGAGGTGAGCGCTGTGCAGGTGATACACTGTCAGTATACGGTGTGACGCTGCCGGTAACAGACCAGTTATAGAGCAGAGCTGAGGTGAGCGCTGTGCAGGTGATACACTGTGTCAGTATACGGTGTGACGCTGCCGGTAACAGACCAGTTATAAAGCAGAGCTGAGGTGAGCGCCGTGCAGGTGATACACTGTGTCAGTATACGGTGTGACGCTGCCGGTAACAGGAGACCAGTTATAGAGCAGAGCTGAGGTGAGCGCTGTGCAGGTGATACACTGTCAGTATACGGTGTGACGCTGCCGGTAACAGACCAGTTATAGAGCAGAGCTGAGGTGAGCGCTGTGCAGGTGATACACTGTCAGTATACGGTGTGACGCTGCCGGTAACAGACCAGTAATAGAGCTGAGGTGAGCGCTGTGCAGGTGATACACTGTCAGTATACGGTGTGACGCTGCCGGTAACAGAGCAGTAATAGAGCTGAGGTGAGCGCTGTGCAGGTGATACACTGTCAGTATACGGTGTGACGCTGCCGGTAACAGACCAGTTATAAAGCAGAGCTGAGGTGAGCGCTGTGCAGGTGATACACGGTGTCAGTATACGGTGTGACGCTGCCGGTGACAGACCAGTTATAGAGCAGAGCTGAGGTGAGCGCTGTGCAGGTGATACACTGTGTCAGTATACGGTGTGACGCTGCCGGTAACAGACCAGTTATAGAGCAGAGCTGAGGTGAGCGCTGTGCAGGTGATACACTGTCAGTATACGGTGTGACGCTGCCGGTAACAGACCAGTTATAGAGCAGAGCTGAGGTGAGCGCTGTGCAGGTGATACACTGTCAGTATACGGTGTGACGCTGCCGGTAACAGAGCAGTTATAGAGCAGAGCTGAGGTGAGCGCTGTGCAGGTGATACACTGTGTCAGTATACGGTGTGATGCTGCCGGTAACAGACCAGTTATAGAGCAGAGCTGAGGTGAGCGCTGTGCAGGTGATACACTGCGTCAGTATACGGTGTGACGCTGCCGGTAACAGACCAGTTATAGAGCAGGGCTGAGGTGAGCGCTGTGCAGGTGATACACTGTGTCAGTATACGGTGTGACGCTGCCGGTAACAGATCAGTTATAGAGCAGAGCTGAGGTGAGCGCTGTGCAGGTGATACACTGTCAGTATACGGTGTGACGCTGCCGGTAACAGACCAGTTATAGAGCAGAGCTGAGGTGAGCGCTGTGCAGGTGATACACTGTCAGTATACGGTGTGACGCTGCCGATAACAGACCAGTTATAGAGCAGAGCTGAGGTGAGCGCTGTGCAGGTGACACACTGTCAGTATACGGTGTGACGCTGCCGGTAACAGACCAGTTATAGAGCAGAGCTGAGGTGAGCGCTGTTCAGGTGATACACTGTCAGTATACGGTGTGACGCTGACGGTAACAGACCAGTTATAGAGCAGAGCTGAGGTGAGCGCTGTGCAGGTGATACACTGTGTCAGTATACGGTGTGATGCTGCCGGTAACAGACCAGTTATAGAGCAGAGCTGAGGTGAGCGCTGTGCAGGTGACACACTGTGTCAGTATACGGTGTGACGCTGCCGGTAACAGACCAGTTATAGAGCAGAGCTGAGGTGAGCGCTGTGCAGGTGATACACTGTGTCAGTATACGGTGTGACGCTGCCGGTAACAGACCAGTTATAGAGCAGAGCTGAGGTGAGCGCTGTGCAGGTGATACACTGTCAGTATACGGTGTGACGCTGCCGGTAACAGACCAGTTATAGAGCTGAGGTGAGCGCTGTGCAGGTGATACACTGTCAGTATACGGTGTGATGCTGCCAGTAACAGACCAGTTATAGAGCAGAGCTGAGGTGAGCGCTGTGCAGGTGATACACTGCGTCAGTATACGGTGTGACGCTGCCGGTAACAGACCAGTTATAGAGCAGGGCTGAGGTGAGCGCTGTGCAGGTGATACACTGTGTCAGTATACGGTGTGACGCTGCCGGTAACAGATCAGTTATAGAGCAGAGCTGAGGTGAGCGCTGTGCAGGTGATACACTGTCACTATACGGTGTGACGCTGCCGGTAACAGACCAGTTATAGAGCAGGGCTGAGGTGAGCGCTGTGCAGGTGATACACTGTGTCAGTATACGGTGTGACGCTACCGGTAACAGACCAGTTATAGAGCAGAGCTGAGGTGAGCGCTGTGCAGGTGATACACTGTGTCAGTATACGGTATACGGTGTGATGCTGCCGGTAACAGACCAGTTATAGAGCAGAGCTGAGGTGAGCGCTGTGCAGGTGATACACTGTGTCAGTATACGGTGTGACGCTGCCGGTAACAGACCAGTTATAGTGCAGAGCTGAGGTGAGCGCTGTGCAGGTGATACACTGTGTCAGTATACGGTGTGACGCTGCCGGTAACAGACCAGTTATAGAGCAGAGCTGAGGTGAGCGCTGTGCAGGTGATACACTGTCAGTATACGGTGTGACGCTGCCGGTAACAGACCAGTTATAGAGCAGAGCTGAGGTGAGCGCTGTGCAGGTGATACACTGTCAGTATACGGTGTGACGCTGCCGATAACAGACCAGTTATAGAGCAGAGCTGAGGTGAGCGCTGTGCAGGTGACACACTGTCAGTATACGGTGTGACGCTGCCGGTAACAGACCAGTTATAGAGCAGAGCTGAGGTGAGCGCTGTTCAGGTGATACACTGTCAGTATACGGTGTGACGCTGCCGGTAACAGACCAGTTATAGAGCAGAGCTGAGGTGAGCGCTGTGCAGGTGATACACTGTGTCAGTATACGGTGTGACGCTGCCGGTAACAGACCAGTTATAGAGCAGAGCTGAGGTGAGCGCTGTGCAGGTGACACACGTGTCAGTATACGGTGTGACGCTGCCGGTAACAGACCAGTTATAGAGCAGAGCTGAGGTGAGCGCTGTGCAGGTGATACACTGTGTCAGTATACGGTGTGACGCTGCCGGTAACAGACCAGTTATAGAGCAGAGCTGAGGTGAGCGCTGTGCAGGTGATACACTGCGTCAGTATACGGTGTGACGCTGCCGGTAACAGACCAGTTATAGAGCAGGGCTGAGGTGAGCGCTGTGCAGGTGATACACTGTGTCAGTATACGGTGTGACGCTGCCGGTAACAGATCAGTTATAGAGCAGAGCTGAGGTGAGCGCTGTGCAGGTGATACACTGTCACTATACGGTGTGACGCTGCCGGTAACAGACCAGTTATAGAGCAGGGCTGAGGTGAGCGCTGTGCAGGTGATACACTGTGTCAGTATACGGTGTGACGCTACCGGTAACAGACCAGTTATAGAGCAGAGCTGAGGTGAGCGCTGTGCAGGTGATACACTGTGTCAGTATACGGTATACGGTGTGATGCTGCCGGTAACAGACCAGTTATAGAGCAGAGCTGAGGTGAGCGCTGTGCAGGTGATACACTGTGTCAGTATACGGTGTGACGCTGCCGGTAACAGACCAGTTATAGTGCAGAGCTGAGGTGAGCGCTGTGCAGGTGATACACTGTGTCAGTATACGGTGTGACGCTGCCGGTAACAGACCAGTTATAGAGCAGAGCTGAGGTGAGCGCTGTGCAGGTGATACACTGTCAGTATACGGTGTGACGCTGCCGATAACAGACCAGTTATAGAGCAGAGCTGAGGTGAGCGCTGTGCAGGTGACACACTGTCAGTATACGGTGTGACGCTGCCGGTAACAGACCAGTTATAGAGCAGAGCTGAGGTGAGCGCTGTTCAGGTGATACACTGTCAGTATACGGTGTGACGCTGCCGGTAACAGACCAGTTATAGAGCAGAGCTGAGGTGAGCGCTGTGCAGGTGATACACTGTGTCAGTATACGGTGTGACGCTGCCGGTAACAGACCAGTTATAGAGCAGAGCTGAGGTGAGCGCTGTGCAGGTGACACACTGTGTCAGTATACGGTGTGACGCTGCCGGTAACAGACCAGTTATAGAGCAGAGCTGAGGTGAGCGCTGTGCAGGTGATACACTGTGTCAGTATACGGTGTGACGCTGCCGGTAACAGACCAGTTATAGAGCAGAGCTGAGGTGAGCGCTGTGCAGGTGATACTGTGTCAGTATACGGTGTGACGCTGCCGGTAACAGACCAGTTATAGAGCAGAGCTGAGGTGAGCGCTGTGCAGGTGATACACTGTCAGTATACGGTGTGACGCTGCCAGTAAAAGAGCAGTTATAGAGCAGAGCTGAGGTGAGCGCTGTGCAGGTGATACACTGTGTCAGTATACGGTGTGACGCTGCCGGTAACGGAGCAGTTATAGAGCAGAGCTGAGGTGAGCGCTGTGCAGGTGATACACTGTCAGTATACGGTGTGACGCTGCCGGTAACAGACCAGATATAGAGCAGAACTGAGGTGAGCGCTGTGCAGGTGATACACTGTCAGTATACGGTGCGACGCTGCCGGTAACAGACTAGTTATAGAGCAGAGCTGAGGTGAGCGCTGTGCAGGTGATACACTGTGTCAGTATACGGTGTGACGCTGCCGGTAACAGACCAGTTATAGAGCAGAGCTGAGGTGAGCGCTGTGCAGGTGATACACTGTCAGTATACGGTGTGACGCTGCCGGTAACAGACCAGTTATAGAGCAGAGCTGAGGTGTGCGCTGTGCAGGTGATACACTGTGTCAGTATACGGTGTGACGCTGCCGGTAACAGACCAGTTATAGAGCAGGGCTGAAGTGTGCGCTGTGCAGGTGATACACTGCGTCAGTATACGGTGTGACGCTGCCGGTAACAGACCAGTTATAGAGCTGAGGTGAGCGCTGTGCAGGTGATACATTGTGTCAGTATACGGTGTGACGCTGCCGGTAACAGACCAGTTATAGAGCAGGGCTGAGGTGAGCGCTGTGCAGGTGATACACTGTGTCAGTATACGGTGTGACGCTGCCGGTAACAGACCAGTTATAGAGCAGAGCTGAGGTGAGCGCTGTGCAGGTGATACACTGTGTCAGTATACGGTGTGATGCTGCCGGTAACAGACCAGTTATAGAGCAGAGCTGAGGTGAGCGCTGTGCAGGTGATACACTGTCAGTATACGGTGTGACGCTGCCGGTAACAGACCAGTTATAGAGCAGAGCTGAGGTGAGCGCTGTGCAGGTGATACACTGTGTCAGTATACGGTGTGACGCTGCCGGTAACAGACCAGTTATAAAGCAGAGCTGAGGTGAGCGCTATGCAGGTGATACACTGTGTCAGTATACGGTGTGACGCTGCCGGTAACAGGAGACCAGTTATAGAGCAGAGCTGAGGTGAGCGCTGTGCAGGTGATACACTGTCAGTATACGGTGTGACGCTGCCGGTAACAGACCAGTTATAGAGCAGAGCTGAGGTGAGCGCTGTGCAGGTGATACACTGTCAGTATACGGTGTGACGCTGCCGGTAACAGACCAGTAATAGAGCTGAGGTGAGCGCTGTGCAGGTGATACACTGTCAGTATACGGTGTGACGCTGCCGGTAACAGAGCAGTAATAGAGCTGAGGTGAGCGCTGTGCAGGTGATACACTGTCAGTATACGGTGTGACGCTGCCGGTAACAGACCAGTTATAAAGCAGAGCTGAGGTGAGCGCTGTGCAGGTGATACACGGTGTCAGTATACGGTGTGACGCTGCCGGTAACAGACCAGTTATAGAGCAGAGCTGAGGTGAGCGCTGTGCAGGTGATACACTGTGTCAGTATACGGTGTGACGCTGCCGGTAACAGACCAGTTATAGAGCAGAGCTGAGGTGAGCGCTGTGCAGGTGATACACTGTCAGTATACGGTGTGACGCTGCCGGTAACAGACCAGTTATAGAGCAGAGCTGAGGTGAGCGCTGTGCAGGTGATACACTGTCAGTATACGGTGTGAGGCTGCCGGTAACAGAGCAGTTATAGAGCAGAGCTGAGGTGAGCGCTGTGCAGGTGATACACTGTGTCAGTATACGGTGTGATGCTGCCGGTAACAGACCAGTTATAGAGCAGAGCTGAGGTGAGCGCTGTGCAGGTGATACACTGCGTCAGTATACGGTGTGACGCTGCCGGTAACAGACCAGTTATAGAGCAGGGCTGAGGTGAGCGCTGTGCAGGTGATACACTGTGTCAGTATACGGTGTGACGCTGCCGGTAACAGATCAGTTATAGAGCAGAGCTGAGGTGAGCGCTGTGCAGGTGATACACTGTCAGTATACGGTGTGACGCTGCCGGTAACAGACCAGTTATAGAGCAGAGCTGAGGTGAGCGCTGTGCAGGTGATACACTGTCAGTATACGGTGTGACGCTGCCGATAACAGACCAGTTATAGAGCAGAGCTGAGGTGAGCGCTGTGCAGGTGACACACTGTCAGTATACGGTGTGACGCTGCCGGTAACAGACCAGTTATAGAGCAGAGCTGAGGTGAGCGCTGTTCAGGTGATACACTGTCAGTATACGGTGTGACGCTGCCGGTAACAGACCAGTTATAGAGCAGAGCTGAGGTGAGCGCTGTGCAGGTGATACACTGTGTCAGTATACGGTGTGACGCTGCCGGTAACAGACCAGTTATAGAGCAGAGCTGAGGTGAGCGCTGTGCAGGTGACACACTGTGTCAGTATACGGTGTGACGCTGCCGGTAACAGACCAGTTATAGAGCAGAGCTGAGGTGAGCGCTGTGCAGGTGATACACTGTGTCAGTATACGGTGTGACGCTGCCGGTAACAGACCAGTTATAGAGCAGAGCTGAGGTGAGCGCTGTGCAGGTGATACACTGTCAGTATACGGTGTGACGCTGCCGGTAACAGACCAGTTATAGAGCTGAGGTGAGCGCTGTGCAGGTGATACACTGTCAGTATACGGTGTGATGCTGCCAGTAACAGACCAGTTATAGAGCAGAGCTGAGGTGAGCGCTGTGCAGGTGATACACTGCGTCAGTATACGGTGTGACGCTGCCGGTAACAGACCAGTTATAGAGCAGGGCTGAGGTGAGCGCTGTGCAGGTGATACACTGTGTCAGTATACGGTGTGACGCTGACGGTAACAGATCAGTTATAGAGCAGAGCTGAGGTGAGCGCTGTGCAGGTGATACACTGTCACTATACGGTGTGACGCTGCCGGTAACAGACCAGTTATAGAGCAGGGCTGAGGTGAGCGCTGTGCAGGTGATACACTGTGTCAGTATACGGTGTGACGCTACCGGTAACAGACCAGTTATAGAGCAGAGCTGAGGTGAGCGCTGTGCAGGTGATACACTGTGTCAGTATACGGTATACGGTGTGATGCTGCCGGTAACAGACCAGTTATAGAGCAGAGCTGAGGTGAGCGCTGTGCAGGTGATACACTGTGTCAGTATACGGTGTGACGCTGCCGGTAACAGACCAGTTATAGTGCAGAGCTGAGGTGAGCGCTGTGCAGGTGATACACTGTGTCAGTATACGGTGTGACGCTGCCGGTAACAGACCAGTTATAGTGCAGAGCTGAGGTGAGCGCTGTGCAGGTGATACACTGTGTCAGTATACGGTGTGACGCTGCCGGTAACAGACCAGTTATAGAGCAGAGCTGAGGTGAGCGCTGTGCAGGTGATACACTGTCAGTATACGGTGTGATGCTGCCGGTAACAGACCAGTTATAGAGCAGAGCTGAGGTGAGCGCTGTGCAGGTGATACACTGTCAGTATACGGTGTGAAGCTGCCGATAACAGACCAGTTATAGAGCAGAGCTGAGGTGAGCGCTGTGCAGGTGACACACTGTCAGTATACGGTGTGACGCTGCCGGTAACAGACCAGTTATAGAGCAGAGCTGAGGTGAGCGCTGTTCAGGTGATACACTGTCAGTATACGGTGTGACGCTGCCGGTAACAGACCAGTTATAGAGCAGAGCTGAGGTGAGCGCTGTGCAGGTGATACACTGTGTCAGTATACGGTGTGACGCTGCCGGTAACAGACCAGTTATAGAGCAGAGCTGAGGTGAGCGCTGTGCAGGTGACACACTGTGTCAGTATACGGTGTGACGCTGCCGGTAACAGACCAGTTATAGAGCAGAGCTGAGGTGAGCGCTGTGCAGGTGATACACTGTGTCAGTATACGGTGTGACGCTGCCGGTAACAGACCAGTTATAGAGCAGAGCTGAGGTGAGCGCTGTGCAGGTGATACACTGCGTCAGTATACGGTGTGACGCTGCCGGTAACAGACCAGTTATAGAGCAGGGCTGAGGTGAGCGCTGTGCAGGTGATACACTGTGTCAGTATACGGTGTGACGCTGCCGGTAACAGATCAGTTATAGAGCAGAGCTGAGGTGAGCGCTGTGCAGGTGATACACTGTCACTATACGGTGTGACGCTGCCGGTAACAGACCAGTTATAGAGCAGAGCTGAGGTGAGCGCTGTGCAGGTGACACACTGTGTCAGTATACGGTGTGACGCTGCCGGTAACAGACCAGTTATAGAGCAGAGCTGAGGTGAGCGCTGTGCAGGTGATACACTGTCAGTATACGGTGTGACGCTGCCGGTAACAGACCAGTTATAGAGCAGGGCTGAGGTGACCGCTGTGCAGGTGATACACTGTGTCAGTATACAGTGTGACGCTGCCGGTAACAGATCAGTTATAGAGCAGAGCTGAGGTGAGCGCTGTGCAGGTGATACACTGTCACTATACGGTGTGACGCTGCCGGTAACAGACCAGTTATAGAGCAGGGCTGAGGTGAGCGCTGTGCAGGTGATACACTGTGTCAGTATACGGTGTGACGCTGCCGGTAACAGACCAGTTATAGAGCAGAGCTGAGGTGAGCGCTGTGCAGGTGATACACTGTCACTATACGGTGTGACGCTGCCGGTAACAGACCAGTTATAGAGCAGAGCTGAGGTGAGCGCTGTGCAGGTGATACACTGCGTCAGTATACGGTGTGACGCTGCCGGTAACAGACCAGTTATAGAGCAGAGCTGAGGTGAGCGCTGTGCAGGTGATACACTGTCAGTATACGGTGTGACGCTGCCGGTAACAGACCAGTTATAGAGCAGAGCTGAGGTGAGCGCTGTGCAGGTGATACACTGTGTCAGTATACGGTGTGACGCTGCCGGTAACAGACCAGTTATAGAGCAGAGCTGAGGTGAGCGCTGTGCAGGTGATACACTGTGTCAGTATACGGTGTGACGCTGCAGGTAACAGACCAGTTATAGAGCTGAGGTGAGCGCTGTGCAGGTGATACACTGTGTCAGTATACGGTGTGACGCTGCCGGTAACAGACCAGTTATAGAGCTGAGGTGAGCGCTGTGCAGGTGATACACTGTGTCAGTATACGGTGTGACGCTGCTGGTAACAGGAGACCAGTTATAGAGCAGAGCTGAGGTGAGCGCTGTGCAGGTGATACACTGTCAGTATACGGTGTGACGCTGCCGGTAACAGACCAGTTATAGAGCAGAGCTGAGGTGAGCGCTGTGCAGGTGATACACTGTGTCAGTATACGGTGTGACGCTGCCGGTAACAGACCAGTTATAGAGCTGAGGTGAGCGCTGTGCAGGTGATACACTGTGTCAGTATACGGTGTGACGCTGCCGGTAACAGACCAGTTATAGAGCAGAGCTGAGGTGAGCGCTGTGCAGGTGATACACTGTGTCAGTATACAGTGTGACGCTACCGGTAACAGAGCAGTTATAGAGCAGAGCTGAGGTGAGCGCTGTGCATGTGATACACTGTCAGTATACGGTGTGACGCTGCCGGTAACAGACCAGTTATAGAGCAGAGCTGAGGTGAGCGCTGTGCAGGTGATACACTGCGTCAGTATACGGTGTGACGCTGCCGGTAACAGACGACCAGTTATAGAGCAGAGCTGAGGTGAGCGCTGTGCAGGTGATACACTGCGTCAGTATACGGTGTGACGCTGCCGGTAACAGGAGACCAGTTATAGAGCAGAGCTGAGGTGAGCGCTGTGCAGGTGATACACTGTGTCAGTATACGGTGTGACGCTGCCGGTAACAGGAGACCAGTTATAGAGCAGAGCTGAGGTGAGCGCTGTGCAGGTGATACACTGCGTCAGTATACGGTGTGACGCTGCCGGTAACAGACCAGTTATAGAGCAGAGCTGAGGTGAGCGCTGTGCAGGTGATACACTGCGTCAGTATACGGTGTGACGCTGCCGGTAACAGACCAGTTATAGAGCAGAGCTGAGGTGAGCGCTGTGCAGGTGATACACTGTCAGTATACGGTGTGACGCTGCCGGTAACAGACCAGTTATAGAGCAGGGCTGAGGTGAGCGCTGTGCAGGTGATACACTGTCAGTATACGGTGTGACGCTGCCGGTAACAGACCAGTTATAGAGCAGGGCTGAGGTGAGCGCTGTGCAGGTGATACACTGTGTCAGTATACGGTGTGACGCTGCCGGTAACAGAGCAGTTATAGAGCAGAGCTGAGGTGAGCGCTGTGCAGGTGATACACTGTGTCAGTATACGGTGTGACGCTGCCGGTAACAGGAGACCAGTTATAGAGCAGAGCTGAGGTGAGCGCTGTGCAGGTGATACACTGTGTCAGTATACGGTGTGACGCTGCCGGTAACAGACCAGTTATAGAGCAGAGCTGAGGTGAGCGCTGTGCAGGTAATACACTGTGTCAGTATACGGTGTGACGCTGCCGGTAACAGACCAGTTATAGAGCAGAGCTGAGGTGAGCGCTGTGCAGGTGATACACTGTCAGTATACGGTGTGATGCTGCCGGTAACAGATCAGTTATAGAGCAGAGCTGAGGTGAGCGCTGTGCAGGTGATACACTGTGTCAGTATACGGTGTGACGCTGCCGGTAACAGACCAGTTATAGAGCTGAGGTGAGCGCTGTGCAGGTGATACACTGTGTCAGTATACGGTGTGACGCTGCCGGTAACAGACCAGTTATAGAGCAGAGCTGAGGTGAGCGCTGTGCAGGTAATACACTGTGTCAGTATACGGTGTGACGCTGCCGGTAACAGACCAGTTATAGAGCAGAGCTGAGGTGAGCGCTGTGCAGGTGATACACTGTCAGTATACGGTGTGATGCTGCCGGTAACAGACCAGTTATAGAGCAGAGCTGAGGTGAGCGCTGTGCAGGTAATACACTGTGTCAGTATACGGTGTGACGCTGCCGGTAACAGACCAGTTATAGAGCAGAGCTGAGGTGAGCGCTGTGCAGGTGATACACTGTCAGTATACGGTGTGACGCTGCCGGTAACAGATCAGTTATAGAGCAGAGCTGAGGTGAGCGCTGTGCAGGTAATACACTGTGTCAGTATACGGTGTGACGCTGCCGGTAACAGACCAGTTATAGAGCAGAGCTGAGGTGAGCGCTGTGCAGGTGATACACTGTCAGTATACGGTGTGACGCTGCCGGTAACAGATCAGTTATAGAGCAGAGCTGAGGTGAGCGCTGTGCAGGTGATACACTGTGTCAGTATACGGTGTGACGCTGCCGGTAACAGACCAGTTATAGAGCAGAGCTGAGGTGAGCGCTGTGCAGGTGATACACTGTCAGTATACGGTGTGACGCTGCCGGTAACAGATCAGTTATAGAGCAGAGCTGAGGTGAGCGCTGTGCAGGTGATACACTGTGTCAGTATACGGTGTGACGCTGCCGGTAACAGACCAGTTATAGAGCTGAGGTGAGCGCTGTGCAGGTGATACACTGTGTCAGTATACGGTGTGACGCTGCCGGTATCAGACCAGTTATAGAGCAGAGCTGAGGTGAGCGCTGTGCAGGTGATACACTGTGTCAGTATACGGTGTGACGTTGCCGGTAACACTGTGTCAGTATACGGTGTGACGCTGCCGGTAACAGATCAGTTATAGAGCAGAGCTGAGGTGAGCGCTGTGCAGGTGATACACTGTGTCAGTATACGGTGTGACGCTGCCGGTAACAGACCAGTTATAGAGCAGAGCTGAGGTGAGCGCTGTGCAGGTGATACACTGTGTCAGTATACGGTGTGACACTGCCGGTAACAGACCAGTTATAGAGCAGAGCTGAGGTGAGCGCTGTGCAGGTGATACACTGTCAGTATACGGTGTGACACTGCCGGTAACAGACCAGTTATAAAGCAGAGCTGAGGTGAGCGCTGTGCAGGTGATACACTGTGTCAGTATACGGTGTGATGCTGCCGGTAACAGACCAGTTATAGAGCAGAGCTGAGGTGAGCGCTGTGCAGGTGATACACTGTCAGTATACGGTGTGACGCTGCCGGTAACAGACCATTTATAGAGCAGAGCTGAGGTGAGCGCTGTGCAGGTGATACACTGTCAGTATACGGTGTGATGCTGCCAGTAACAGACCAGTTATAGAGCAGAGCTGAGGTGTGCGCTGTGCAGGTGATACACTGTCAGTATACGGTGTGACGCTGCCGGTAACAGACCAGTTATAGAGCAGAGCTGAGGTGAGCGCTGTGCAGGTGATACACTGTGTCAGTATACGGTGTGACGCTGCCGGTAACAGACCAGTTATAGAGCAGAGCTGGGGTGAGCGCTGTGCAGGTGATACACTGTCAGTATACGGTGTGACGCTGCCGGTAACAGAGCAGTTATAGAGCTGAGGTGAGCGCTGTGCAGGTAATACACTGTGTCAGTATACGGTGTGACGCTGCCGGTAACAGACCAGTTATAGAGCAGAGCTGAGGTGAGCGCTGTGCAGGTGATACACTGTGTTAGTAGAGATGTTGCAGTGAGCCCCAGGTTCCCCTGTGCCCCCACTCACCCATGCTGTTGCCCCCACATGCCTGTAGGATTCGTATTGCCTTCTGCTTTACGTCTTCTGGGAACTTGTTGTCATTTAGAAGCTCCGGGTACAAGCAGATGGCGGTGACCTGGGGAACACAATCAGTGTGGAGGTTATCAGTAGCGCAGTCCTCAGATACAGAAGATGATACAAAGCAATGGGGTTGGGGGGGCAGGGAGGGGTTACAGTGCTGAGGGTAACATGGTGAGAGTCAGACCACCCCTCCCCATAGGGCATAGAAAGGAGCGGGATGAGAAGAGGTCACAGACCCCTAGAGCCCTTCTGTCCCCCATATTGTAGGTTGTGGGCAGGGGAAGATCCAGAGGAAAATGATGGGGGGAACCTTGATAGAGGGGTGCACGCGTTCTCAGAAAAAGGGGTGTGGCTTCACACGGAGGTAGAGAAATACAGGGAGGTGCGTTGGGTGCTCGGGAGAGAGAGAGAGAGAGAGAGAGAGAGAGAGAGAGAGAGAGGATGACAGAGAGAGGGACATGTGACATGGTGAGGCAGGGGTGGACAGTGGGTGACAGGGAGAGGCAGTGAGAGAGAGAGAGAGACAGGGGGGGAGATTCTCTAAGAATCTCCGCCCCCCTTCGCAATTATAATTATCGCATATGTTCTAACATATGCGATAATTATAGCAAAGGACAGCTCTTGCGTTAAGAGCTGTCCTTTGCGGTGAGAGTCGCCGGGTTCCAGCAGGTCCCGGCGGCTCCCCCCTCCCTCACACACCCGGCGCTGCTGCTGCTGCTGCTGCGCCGGGCTCTCCTCCTCCCTGCACCCGGAAGAGGATCAGTGCAGGGAGGAGGTCACAGGTCCGGGCAGCACAGCTCTGTGCTGCCCGGACACAGGTGAGGGGGCGATGCGGGGCGGCGGGGGTCCGTGCGGGGCGTCGTTGCGGGGCGGCGGAGGGATGCGGTAGAAGCCCATTGGCTTCTATGGGGCATCGCCAGATTTTTCTGGCGATGCCCCCCGCCGCGTTAACCCGACGGGGGATGCTTAGAGCATCCCAAAATGCGGTAAAAACCCCGATAACGGGGTTTTTACCGCATTTCTTATTTAGAGAATCTCCCCCAGGGAGAGGAAGTGAGTGACAGGGAGAGGAAGTGAGTGACAGGGAGAGGAAGTGAGTGACAGGGAGAGGAAGTGAGTGACAGGGAGAGCCACTGAGTGACAGGGAGAGCCACTGAGTGACAGGGAGAGCCACTGAGTGACAGGGAGAGCCACTGAGTGACAGGGAGAGCCACTGAGTGACAGGGAGAGCCACTGAGTGACAGGGAGAGGGTGACAATTCCTATTGAGGATGCGGCAGAGTGATGGACTGGAGGGGCCACCGCAGGTATCGAAGATATTTGCTGCCGTCCCACCTTATGGGGCATATGTATTATAAGAGGCTACCCCTGAAAACACACGTTTAGAGATTATATATATATATATATATATATATATATATATATATATATATATATATATATACATATACACACTACTGCACCATTGATGAGTTACTGTTTCATCAAGGACCACACAGTTCCAATGTGGCCCTTTACCTGAGATACATAGATGACAATTTTTTGGCAAGGGTCCAAACAGTCATTGGTTGATATGTTCACAACACATATTCTAGTCCTGTCAAATTCACATATTCCATCAGTGATACGTCTATCAATTTTTTGGACGTATTGATTACACAACAGGACAGAAGATTATCAACAGCCATATATGTTAAGGGAACTGACAGGAACACATTGCTTCGTCACGAGAGTTGTCACCTGTTGCCACTGCGTAGGGGTCTGCCCTATTCACAGATGCTCCGGGTGCGACGGATCACCAGTGATCCACAGGAGACGATAAAACAACTTGACATCATGCAGGCTAAATTTGAGGAAAGAGGGTATAGACGTAGTGACCTCATTAAGATCAAGGAGAGGGTTTTGCAGATACCCAGGGAAGTTACTTTAAATCCTCAGGAGAAGTCCGATCAGGACCATCAGAGGATCCCTTGGGTCAATCAGTTTGCCAGTGACAGTCAAATAGTCACTAAAAGAGTGAAACAACATTTGCCCCTGATTACCACTGACAAAGACCTACATGGTCTCAATAAGCTTCGCATTATGCCGGCTTATAAGAGGGGCAGCAATTTAAGTGACTTACTGGATAAACTTGATATTAGTAACCTGACTAATAAATCTGCTCCCACCCACTTTTTGTCACGACCTATGGGCTGCTACAGGTGTGTGAGTTGTACTACCTGTGGGTCACTTCTAACAGGTAGTTACATTACCCATCCCCACACAGGACGTAGAATACCCATTAGGTCTGCTGTCACATGCTCTACCCGCTTTATTGTATATGTTCTGTCTTGCCCCTGTGGTCTTTACTACGTGGGCAAGACAGAATGTCAGTTTAAGGAAAGAATGGCCAATCACCGCTATGCAATACGGCAGGCTCTCTCCAGTGGTACTAGTGATCAGCCGGTGGCCCGGCACTGTGTTACCCTTGGTCATAGCGTCGCTAGTTTACGTTCAAAAATTGTGGACCATGTGCCCCCCCCCAACAAGGGGTGGCAACAGGGGTAAATTGCTGTTACAGGCGGAGGCAAGGTGGATCCATGTATTGGACACCATTGCCCCCAGAGGGCTGAACGAGCAACATGGTTTGCAAAGTTCTTTGTAGCACATGATGGTCTGTATTACAGACACACTTAGGCATATTGGTACAAAAAGAGTTGATCTGAGTGTCTTGTTTGGCTGCTCATATGGGAATTTCTTTGCTTTGTAGTGGATGTTAAGCGCAATTAGTAGATACAATAGTAGGACTTATGGTCAATAATTTGAAAGTAATCTAATGATAGAAATCACTTGCGCAATTCCTATAAAATAGCTGGTATCCCTCTTTTTAAACTTTTTTTATATATTTTTATTTCATTTCAATATCCACTTATTTATATTTCATCTGAATATTCACGTTTTTATATGTATCACTCATGTATTTTTGTATTATGTCTTTGATTATATGCTCTTATGTTTATGCATGTATCGTACACACAGGGGCCTCCCTGACAGGTGCAGGTATTGCGTGTAATGAGGCGGAAGTCATCTCATCTCTGAAGTGTTCCTGCGTTTCACAGGCCGGGCGCATCCTTGATGACGCATCCAGGAAGTGAGCGGAGGATAGGAGATGCATTGATGAGACGCCGGAGGCGCCGCGCCGACACCTGGACCAGGTGAGTAATCCTGTTGATTACAATGTGGGGAGAGACCTTTGGGGTATGTGGTGTGTGTGCAGTTATGGGTTGTACCCTGAGGACGAGCCTGCGGCTCGAAACGCTGGTGTTGGTTATCACCTTGTGCTTAATAAAGCATTGAAGTTTTCATCTATCTGTCTCCAAGTGACGCCTTTGCCACCGTGTATGTATATATATATATATATATATATATATATATATATATATATATATATAGATCCACAAAAAGCCTGCACTCGCACAGTTAAAGTCTTGGCAACAGTGGGGTGTTCTTTAAGGACCACAGGCGTGCCTGTGTCCACACACAAAACAAAAATACCACCAATAGGTAGGAAAGAACACTCGCCACAAAAACAACTCATACTGCTCCTAGTTGTTTTCAAATGAATAAAGATTCAAAAAATATATATAACCTGTTCCACAGATCCATCATCCTCCAACGTTTCGGTCATCTACAGTGACCTTTGTCAGGGAATGAAAAGGGGTCAGCAATGATGCAGTGATATCCAGAGACAACGGGACCAATTCCCAGGGGAAGGGAAGCCGCGGCCGTGCCATTCCTTGACTGTAGATGACCGAAACATTGGAGGATGATGGATCTGTGAAACAGGTTATATATATTTTTTGAATCTTTATTCATTTGAAAACAACTAGGAGCAGTATGAGTTGTTTTTGTGGCGAGTGTTCTTTCCTACCTATTGGTGTTTTTTTTTTTTTGTTTATATATATAAATAAATAAAACATGACGGCTTAGTCCTTATCTGCTGCTACCTCCAATCTGTCCCCACAGCTCCCTCTCTTCATATCCAGCAACTGACACAGATAATTTTGCCTGCCCCCCGGTGGGTATTGTGTGTACTGCAGACTCACCTGTCTCAGGAAGGTAATTGGCTTCTGACCCATGGCGTGCGCATCTCCAATATTAGCTTTAATGACCTCTGTAAATGGCTTCTTTACACCCTGAAATCCAGGATAACAGTCATTAATGTGGGCAGTGGTATATTATACAATCCCCCAATATCCCAGCTGTTCTATTATACATTATACAGCTGCCGCCTCCCCCAATATCCCAGGTGTTATATTATACATTATACAGCTGCCGCCTCCCCCAATATCCCAGGTGTTACATTATACATTATACAGCTGCCGCCTCCCCCAATATCCCAGGTGTTATATTATACATTATACAGCTGCCGCCTCCCGCAGTATTCCAGGTGTTATATTATACATTATACAGCTGCTGTCTCCCCCAATATCCCAGGTGTTATATTATATAGCTGCCGCCTCCCCCAATATCCCAGGTGTTATATTATACATTATACAGCTGCCGCCTCCCCCAATATCCCAGCTGTTATATTATACAGCTGCCGCCTCCCCCAATATCCCAGCTGTTATATTATACATTATACAGCTGCCGCCTCCCCCAATATCCCAGGTGTTATATTATACATTATACAGCTGCCGCCTCCCCCAATATCCCAGCTGTTATATTATATATTATACAGCTGCCACCTCCCCCAATATCCCAGGTGTTATATTATATATTATACAGCTGCCACCTCCCCCAATATCCCAGGTATTATATTACATATTATACAGCTGCCGCCTCCCCCAATATCCCAGGTGTTATATTATACAGCTGCCGCCTCCCCCCAATATCCCAGGTGTTATATTATATATTATACAGCTGCTGCCTCCCCCAATATCCCAGGTGTTATATTATACATTATACAGCTGCCGCCTCCCCCAATATCCCAGGTGTTATATTATACATTATACAGCTGCCGCCTCCCCCAATATCCCAGGTGTTATATTATACATTATATCGCTGCCGCCTCCCCAATATCCCAGGTGTTATATTATACAGCTGCCGCCTCCCCAATATCCCAGGTGTTATATTATACATTATACAGCTGCCCGCTCCTCCCAATATCCCAGGTGTTATATTATACATTATACAGCTGCCGCCTCCCCCAATATCACAGGTGTTATATTATACATTATACAGCTGCCGCCTCCCAAATATCACAGGTGTTATATTATACATTATACAGCTGCCCGCTCCCCCAATATCCCAGGTGTTATATTATACAGCTGCTGCCTCCCCCAATATCCCAGGTGTTATATTATACATTATACAGCTGCCGCCTCCCCCAATATCCCAGGTGTTATATTACAGTATATATTATACAGCTGCCGCCTCCCCCAATATCCCAGGTGTTATATTATACATTATACAGCTGCCGCCTCCCCCAATATCCCAGGTGTTATATTATACATTATACAGCTGCCGCCGCAGTGGCAAACGCAGGATTTTCAGAAGGGGGTTTCCAGAGGGGCGGAGCAAAGCACGGAGATGGACACTTAGGTGTCCCAGTATATGTCGGGTCAGTTAAAGTATTATAGATAGACCAAATGTATATAAATAATAATAATAAAAAAAAATATATATATATATATATATATATATATATATATATATATATATATATATATATATATATATATATATATACACAGGGGCATCAACAGCAGTGTAGACCCCTGGGCACAGCAATGTATTGGGGCACTTACCGATCCTCCAGCGGTAGGGGTGGGGGAAGCTTTGCCCCGGGTGGTAGGGGGTATTATATCAACTGCTCAGCATGTAGGGCCTGGATCAGTACTTTCCACTAATTACCCCTTTACTACACAGATGGTGGGAGATGGGGTGGGAGAAGGGGGCATTTGGCTGAATGAAAGGGCCCTGATACATAACTTCCAGGGTGGTAGAGGATGTTTAATATACAGAGGAGGGGTGTATAGTGGAGTGGGCTTATTATTCATAATTTTCTGGTGGGAAGACAGCTTGCTTGACTGCAGATATCTCCAGTTCCCAGAAATAGATTTCTTAGATTTTAATGGAATTAAAAACTAGAGAATCCCACCTACCAAATTGTATTGTGGACTAGGGGATGAGAGTTCAGGAGACAGAGCAATCTGCCAACGAGAATATAAAACTACATACCAGGTGTGTGGAGCAGTAACCAGCTGCTGGAAGGCTGATATCACTGATTTTAGGAACAGTAGAGACAAGCTACTAGTGTCCATCAAAGGAGGAGAGTCCCAGCTTTTGGAATATACCCTCAGAAAAACTCGTCAGACAGAACCTGAAATATCTGACTGGGAAGAGCAATTAATAGGCTTGGATGGGGATCACTGCTTTGAAGTCAGATATCTCCTGTTCCCAAGGGCCGATTTTTAAAATTCTTATACCCATGGAAAGAGGGGACCCTCAGCTTTCAGGCTAGGGTCCTGAGACTCCTAGGGGGGGTTTCTGGGTACTCAGAAACCCCCCCCTGCATGCGCTACTGGGCCTCCCCCAATATCCCAGGTGTTATATTATACATTATACAGCTGCCGCCTCCCCCAATATCCCAGGTGTTATATTATACATTATACAGCTGCCGCCTCCCCCAATATCCCAGGTGTTATATTATACATTATACAGCTGCCGCCTCCCCCAACATCCCAGGTGTTATATTATACATTATACAGCTGCCGCCTCCCCCAATATCCCAGGTGTTATATTATACATTACACAGCTGTCGCCTCCCCCAATATCCCAGGTGTTATATTATATATTATACAGCTGCCGCCTCCCCCAATATCCCAGGTGTTATATTATACATTATACAGCTGCCGCCTCCCCCAATATACCAGGTGTTATATTATACATTATACAGCTGCCGCCTCCCCCAATATCCCAGGTGTTATATTATACATTATACAGCTGCCGCCTCCCCAATATCCCAGGTGTTATATTATACATTATACAGCTGCCGCCTCCTCCAATATCCCAGGTGTTATATTATACATTATACAGCTGCCGCCTCCCCCAATATCCCAGGTGTTATATTATACATTATACAGCTGCCGCCTCCCCCAATATCCCAGGTGTTATATTATACATTATACAGCTGCCGCCTCCCCCAATATCCCAGCTGTTATATTATATATTATACAGCTGCCGCCTCTCCCAATATCCCAGGTGTTATATTATACATTATACGGCTTCCGCCTCCCCCAATATCCCAGGTGTTATATTATACAGCTGCCGCCTCCCCCAATATCCCAGCTGTTCTATTATACATTATACAGCTGCCGCCTCCCCCAATATCCCAGGTGTTATATTATACATTATACAGCTGCCGCCTCCCCAATATCCCAGGTGTTATATTATACATTATACAGCTGCCTCCTCCCCAATATCCCAGGTGTTATATTATACATTATACAGCTGCCGCCTCCCCCAATATACCAGCTGTTATATTATACATTATACAGCTGCCGCCTCCCCCAATATCCCAGGTGTTATATTATACATTATACAGCTGACGCCTCGCCCAATATCCCAGGTGTTATATTATACATTATACAGCTGACGCCTCCCCAATATCCCAGGTGTTATATTATACATTATACAGCTGCCGCCTCCCCCAATATCCCAGGTGTTATATTATACATTATACAGCTGCCGCCTCCCCCAATATCCCAGGTGTTATATTATACATTATACAGCTGCCGCCTCCCCCAATATCCCAGCTGTTCTATTATACATTATACAGCTGCCGCCTCCCCCAATATCCCAGGTGTTATATTATACATTATACAGCTGCCGCCTCCCCAATATCCCAGGTGTTATATTATACATTATACAGCTGCCGCCTCCCCAATATCCCAGGTGTTATATTATACATTATACAGCTGCCGCCTCCCCCAATATCCCAGGTGTTATATTGTACATTATACAGCTGCCGCCTCCCCCAACATCCCAGATGTTATATTATACATTATACAGCTGCCGCCTCCCCCAATATCCCAGCTGTTATATTATACATTATACAGCTGCCGCATCCCCAATATCCCAGGTGTTATATTATACATTATACAGCTGCCGCCTCCCCCAATATCCCAGGTGTTATATTATACATTATACAGCTTCCGCCTCCCCCAATATCCCAGGTGTTATATTATACAGCTGCCGCCTCCCCCAATATCCCAGGTGTTATATTATACATTATACAGCTGCCGCCTCCCCCAATATCCCAGGTGTTATATTATACATTATACAGCTGCCGCCTCCCCCAATATCCCAGGTGTTATATTATACATTATACAGCTGCCGCCTCCCCCAATATCCCAGGTGTTATATTATACATTATACAGCTGCCGCCTCGCCCAATATCCCAGGTGTTATATTATACATTATACAGCTGCCGCCTCCCCCAATATCCCAGCTGTTATATTATACATTATACAGCTGCCGCCTCCCCCAATATCCCAGGTGTTATATTATATATTATACAGCTGCCGCCTCCCCCAATATCCCAGCTGTTATATTATACATTATACAGCTGCCGCATCCCCAATATCCCAGGTGTTATATTATACATTATACAGCTTCCGCCTCCCCCAATATCCCAGGTGTTATATTATACAGCTGCCGCCTCCCCCAATATCCCAGGTGTTATATTATACATTATACAGCTGCCGCCTCCCCCAATATCCCAGGTGTTATATTATACATTATACAGCTGCCGCCTCCCCCAATATCCCAGGTGTTATATTATACATTATACAGCTGCCGCCTCCCCCAATATCCCAGGTGTTATATTATACATTATACAGCTGCCGCCTCCCCCAATATCCCAGGTGTTATATTATACATTATACAGCTGCCGCCTCCCCCAATATCCCAGGTGTTATATTATACATTATACAGCTGCCGCCTCGCCCAATATCCCAGGTGTTATATTATACATTACACAGCTGCCGCCTCCCCAATATCCCAGGTGTTATATTACACATTACACAGCTGCCGCCTCCCCCAATATCCCAGGTGTTATATTATACATTACACAGCTGCCGCCTCCCCCAATATCCCAGGTGTTATATTGTACATTATACAGCTGCCGCCTCCCCCAATATCCCAGGTGTTCTATTATACATTATACAGCTGCCGCCTCCCCCAATATCCCAGCTGTTATATTATACATTATACAGCTGCCGCCTCCCCCAATATCCCAGGTGTTATATTATACATTATACAGCTGCCGCCTCCCCCAATATCCCAGGTGTTATATTATACATTATACAGCTGCCGCCTCCCCCAATATCCCAGATGTTATATTATACATTATACAGCTGCCGCCTCCCCCAATATCCTAGGTGTTATATTATACATTATACAGCTGCCCGCTCCCCCCAATATCCCAGGTGTTATATTATACATTATACAGCTGCCGCCTCCCCCAATATCCCAGGTGTTATATTATACATTATACAGCTGCCGCCTCCCCAATATCCCAGGTGTTATATTACACATTATACAGCTGCCGTCTCCCCCAATATCCCAGGTGTTATATTATACATTATATCGCTGCCGCCTCCCCCAATATCCCAGGTGTTATATTATATATTATACAGCTGCCGCCTCCCCCAATATCTCAGGTGTTCTATTATACATTATACAGCTGCCGCCTCCCCAATATCCCAGGTGTTATATTATACAGCTGCCGCCTCCCCCAATATCCCAGGTGTTATATTACACATTATACAGCTGCCGCCTCCCCCAATATCCCAGGTGTTATATTATATATTATACAGCTGCTGCCTCCCCCAATATCCCAGGTGTTATATTATACATTATACAGCTGCCGCCTCCCCCAATATCCCAGGTGTTATATTATACATTATACAGCTGCCGACTCCCCCAATATCCCAGGTGTTATATTATACATTATACAGCCGCCGCCTCCCCCCAATATCCCAGCTGTTATATTATACATTATACAGCTGCCGCCTCCCCAATATACCAGGTGTTATATTGTACATTATACAGCTGCCGCCTCCCCCAATATCCCAGGTGTTATATTATACAGCTGCCGCCTCCCCCAATATCCCAGGTGTTATATTATACATTATACAGCTGCCGCCTCCCCCAATATCCCAGGTGTTATATTATACATTATACAGCTGCCGCCTCCCCCAATATCCCAGGTGTTATATTATACATTATACAGCTGCCGCCTCCCCAATATCCCAGGTGTTATATTATACATTATACAGCTGCCGCCTCCTCCAATATCCCAGGTGTTATATTATACATTATACAGCTGCCGCCTCCCCCAATATCCCAGGTGTTATATTATACATTATACCGCTGCCGCCTCCCCCAATATCCCAGGTGTTATATTATACATTATACAGCTGACGCCTCGCCCAATATCCCAGGTGTTATATTATACATTATACCGCTGCCGCCTCCCCCAACATCCCAGGTGTTATATTATACATTATACAGCTGCCTCCTCCCCCAACATCCCAGATGTTATATTATACATTATACAGCTGCCGCCTCCCCCAATATCCCAGGTGTTATATTATATATTATACAGCTGCCGCCTCCCCCAATATCCCAGGTGTTATATTATACATTATACAGCTGCCGCCTCCCCCAATATCCCAGCTGTTGTATTATACATTATACAGCTGCCGCCTCCCCCAATATTTCAGCTGTTATATTATACAGCTGCCGCCTCCCCCAATATCCCAGGTGTTATATTATACATTATACAGCTGCCGCCTCGCCCAATATCCCAGGTGTTATATTATAAATTATACAGCTGCCGCCTCCCCCAACATCCCAGGTGTTATATTATACATTATACAGCTGCCGCCTCCCCCAACATCCCAGGTGTTATATTATACATTATACAGCTGCCGCCTCCCCCAACATCCCAGGTGTTATATTATACATTATACAGCTGCCGCCTCCCCCAATATCCCAGGTGTTATATTATACATTATACAGCTGCCGCCTCCCCCAATATCCCAGGTGTTATATTATACATGATACAGCTGCCGCCTCCCCCAATATCCCAGGTGTTATATTATACATGATACAGCTGCCGCCTCCCCCATTATCCCAGGTGTTATATTATACATTATACAGCTGCCGCCTCCCCCAATATCCCAGGTGTTATATTATACATTATACAGCTGCCGCCTCCCCCAATATCCCAGGTGTTATATTATACATTATACAGCTGCCGCCTCCCCCAATATACCAGGTGTTATATTATACATTATACAGCTGCTGCCTCCCCCAATATCCCAGGTGTTATATTATACATTATACAGCTGCCGCCTCCCCCAATATCCCAGGTGTTATATTATACATTATACAGCTGCCGCCTCCCCCAATATCCCAGGTGTTATATTATACATTATACAGCTGCCGCCTCCCCCTATATCCCAGGTGTTATATTATACATTATACAGCTGCCGCCTCCCCAATATCCCAGGTGTTATATTATACATTATACAGCTGCCGCCTCCCCCAATATCCCAGGTGTTATATTATACATTATACAGCTGCCTCCTCCCCCAATATCCCAGGTGTTATATTATACATTATACAGCTGCCGCCTCCCCCAATATCCCAGGTGTTATATTATACATTATACAGCGGCCTCCTCCCCCAATATCCCAGGTGTTATATTATACATTATACAGCTGCCGCCTCCCCCAATATCCCAGGTGTTATATTATACATTATACAGCTGCCACCTCCAACAATATCCCAGGTGTTATATTATACATTATACAGCTGCCGCCTCCCCCAATATCCCCGGTGTTATATTATACATTATACAGCTGCCGCCTCTCCCAATATCCCAGGTGTTATATTATACATTATACAGCCGCCGCCTCCCCCCAATATCCCAGCTGTTATATTATACATTATACAGCTGCCGCCTCCCCAATATACCAGGTGTTATATTATACATTATACAGCCGCCGCCTCCCCCCAATATCCCAGCTGTTATATTATACATTATACAGCTGCCGCCTCCCCAATATACCAGGTGTTATATTGTACATTATACAGCTGCCGCCTCCCCCAATATCCCAGGTGTTATATTATACAGCTGCCGCCTCCCCCAATATCCCAGGTGTTATATTATACATTATACAGCTGCCGCCTCCCCCAATATCCCAGGTGTTATATTATACATTATACAGCTGCCGCCTCCCCCAATATCCCAGGTGTTATATTATACATTATACAGCTGCCGCCTCCCCAATATCCCAGGTGTTATATTATACATTATACAGCTGCCGCCTCCTCCAATATCCCAGGTGTTATATTATACATTATACAGCTGCCGCCTCCCCCAATATCCCAGGTGTTATATTATACATTATACAGCTGCCGCCTCCCCCAATATCCCAGGTGTTATATTATACATTATACAGCTGCCGCCTCCCCCAATATCCCAGGTGTTATATTATACATTATACAGCTGCCGCCTCCCCCAATATCCCAGGTGTTATATTATACATTATACAGCTGACGCCTCGCCCAATATCCCAGGTGTTATATTATACATTATACAGCTGCCACCTCCCCCAACATCCCAGGTGTTATATTATACATTATACAGCTGCCTCCTCCCCCAACATCCCAGATGTTATATTATACATTATACAGCTGCCGCCTCCCCCAATATCCCAGGTGTTATATTATATATTATACAGCTGCCGCCTCCCCCAATATCCCAGGTGTTATATTATACATTATACAGCTGCCGCCTCCCCCAATATCCCAGGTGTTATATTATACATTATACAGCTGCCGCCTCCCCCAATATCCAAGGTGTTATATTATACATTATACAGCTCCCGCCTCCCCCAATATCCCAGGTGTTATATTATACAGCTGCCGCCTTCCCCAATATCCCAGGTGTTGTATTATACATTATACAGCTGCCGCCTCCCCCAATATTTCAGCTGTTATATTATACAGCTGCCGCCTCCCCCAATATCCCAGGTGTTATATTATACATTATACAGCTGCCGCCTCGCCCAATATCCCAGGTGTTATATTATACATTATACAGCTGCCGCCTCCCCCAACATCCCAGGTGTTATATTATACATTATACAGCTGCCGCCTCCCCCAACATCCCAGGTGTTATATTATACATTATACAGCTGCCGCCTCCCCCAACATCCCAGGTGTTATATTATACATTATACAGCTGCCGCCTCCCCCAACATCCCAGGTGTTATATTATACAGCTGCCGCCTCCCCCAATATCCCAGCTGTTATATTATACATTATAGAGCTGCCGCCTCCCCCAATATCCCAGGTGTTATATTATACATTATACAGCTGCCGCCTCCCCCAATATCCCAGGTGTTATATTATACATTACACAGCTGCCGCCTCCCCCAATATCACAGGTGTTATATTATACATTATAGAGCTGCCGCCTCCCCCAATATCCCAGGTGTTATATTATACATTATACAGCTGCCGCCTCCTCCAATATCCCAGCTGTTATATTATACAGCTGCCGCCTCGCCCAATATCCCAGGTGTTATATTATACAGCTGCCGCCTCCCCCAATATCCCAGGTGTTATATTATACATTATACAGCTGCCGCCTCCCCCAATATCCCAGGTGTTATATTATACAGTTGCCACCTCCCCCAATATCCTAGCTGTTATATTATACATTATACAGCTGCCGCCTCCCCCAATATCCCAGCTGTTATATTATACATTATACAGCTGCCGCCTCCCCCAATATCCCAGGTGTTATATTATACATTATACAGCTGCCGCCTCGCCCAATATCCCAGGTGTTATATTATACATTATACAGCTGCCGCCCCCCCCCCCAATATCCCAGGTGTTATATTATACATTATACAGCTGCCGCCTCCCCCAATATCCCAGGTGTTATATTATACATTATACAGCTGCCGCCTCCCCCAATATCCCAGCTGTTATATTATACATTATACAGCTGCCGCCTCCCCCAATATCCCAGGTGTTATATTATACATTATACAGCTGCCGCCTCCCCCAATATCCCAGGTGTTATATTATACATTATACAGCTGCCGCCTCCCTCATTATCCCAGGTGTTATATTATACATTATACAGCTGCCGCCTCCCCCAATATCCCAGGTGTTATATTATACATTATACAGCTGCCGCCTCCCCCAATATCCCAGGTGTTATATTATACATTATACAGCTGCCGCCTCCCCCAATATCCCAGGTGTTATATTATACATTATACAGCTGCCGCCTCCCCCAATATCCCAGGTGTTATATTATACATTATACAGCTGCCGCCTCCCCCATTATCCCAGGTGTTATATTATACATTATACAGCTGCCGCCTCCCCCAATATCCCAGGTGTTATATTATACATTATACAGCTGCCGCCTCCCCCAATATCCCAGGTGTTATATTATACATTATACAGCTGCCGCCTCCCCCAATATCCCAGGTGTTATATTATACATTATACAGCTGCCGCCTCCCCCAATATCCCAGGTGTTATATTATACATTATACAGCTGCCTCCTCCCCCAATATCCCAGGTGTTATATTATACATTATACAGCTGCCGCCTCCCCCAATATCCCAGGTGTTATATTATACATTATACAGCTGCCGCCTCCCCCAATATCCCAGGTGTTATATTATACAGCTGCCGCCTCCCCCAATATCCCCGGTGTTATATTATACAGCTGCCGCCTCCCCCAATATCCCAGCTGTTCTATTATACATTATACAGCTGCCGCCTCCCCCAATATCCCAGGTGTTATATTATACATTATACAGCTGCCGCCTCCCCCAATATCCCAGCTGTTCTATTATACATTATACAGCTGCCGCCTCCCCCAATATCCCAGGTGTTATATTATACATTATACAGCTGCCGCCTCCCCAATATCCCAGGTGTTATATTATACATTATACAGCTGCCGCCTCCCCAATATCCCAGGTGTTATATTATACATTATACAGCTGCCGCCTCCCCCAATATACCAGCTGTTATATTATACATTATACAGCTGCCGCCTCCCCCAATATCCCAGGTGTTATATTATACATTATACAGCTGCCGCCTCCCCAATATCCCAGGTGTTATATTATACATTATACAGCTGCCGCCTCCCCCAATATCCCAGGTGTTATATTATACATTATACAGCTGCCGCCTCCCCCAATATCCCAGGTGTTATATTATACTTTATACAGCTGCCGCCTCCCCCAATATCCCAGGTGTTATATTATACATTATACAGCTGCCGCCTCCCCCAATATCCCAGGTGCTATATTATACATTATACAGCTGCCGCCTCCCACCAATATCCCAGCTGTTATATTATACAGCTGCCGCCTCCCCCAATATCCCAGGTGTTATATTATACATTATACAGCTGCCGCCTTCCCCAATATCCCAGGTGTTATATTATACATTATACAGCTGCTGCCTCCCCCAATATCCCAGGTGTTATATTATACATTATACAGCTGCCGCCTCCCCAATATCACAGGTGTTATATTATACAGCTGCCCGCTCCCCCAATATCCCAGGTGTTATATTATACATTATACAGCTGCCGCCTCCCCCAATATCCCAGGTGTTATATTATACAGCTGCCACCTCCCCCAATATCCCAGGTGTTATATTATACATTATACAGCTGCCGCCTCCCCCAATATCCCAGGTGTTATATTATATATTATAAAGCTGCCGCCTCCCCCAATATCCCAGCTGTTATATTACACATTATACAGCTGCCGCCTCCCCCAATATCCCAGGTGTTATATTATACATTATACAGCTGCCACCTCCCCCAATATCCCAGCTGTTATATTATAGATTATACAGCTGCCGCCTCCCCCAATATCCCAGGTGTTATATTATACATCATACAGCTGCTGCCTCCCCAATATCCCAGGTGTTATATTATACATTATACAGCTGCCTCCTCCCCCAATATCTCAGGTGTTATATTATACATTATACAGCTGCCGCCTCCCCCAATATCCCAGGTGTTATATTACACATTATACAGCTGCCGCCTCCCCCAATATCCCAGGTGTTATATTATACATTATACAGCTGCCGCCTCCCCCAATATCCCAGGTGTTATATTATACATTATACAGCTGCCGCCTCCCCCAATATCCCAGCTGTTCTATTACACATTATACAGCTGCCGCCTCCCCCAATATCCCAGGTGTTATATTATACATTATACAGCTGCCGCCTCCTCCAATATCCCAGGTGTTATATTATACATTATACAGCTGCCGCCTCCCCCAATATCCCAGATGTTATATTATACATTATACAGCTGCCCGCTCCCCCCAATATCCCAGGTGTTATATTATACATTATACAGCTGCCGCCTCCCCCAATATCCCAGGTGTTATATTATACATTATACAGCTGCCGCCTCCCCAATATCCCAGGTGTTATATTACACATTATACAGCTGCCGCCTCCCCCAATATCCCAGGTGTTATATTATACATTATACAGCTGCCGCCCCCCCCCCAATATCCCAGGTGTTATATTATACATTATACAGCTGCCGCCTCCCCAATATCCCAGGTGTTATATTATACATTATACAGCTGCCGCCTCCCCCAATATCCCAGGTGTTATATTATACATTATACAGCTGCCGCCTCCCCCAATATCCCAGGTGTTATATTATACATTATACAGCTGCCGCCTCCCCCAATATCCCAGGTGTTATATTATACATTATACAGCTGCCGCCCCCCCCCAATATCCCAGGTGTTATATTATACATTATACAGCTGCCGCCTCCCCCAGTATCCTAGGTGTTATATTATACATTACACAGCTGCCGCCTCCCCCAATATCCCAGGTGTTATATTATACATTATACAGCTGCCGCCTCCCCCAATATCCCAGGTGTTATATTACACATTACACAGCTGCCGCCTCCCCCAATATCCCAGGTGTTATATTATACATTATACAGCTGCCGCCTCCCCCAATATCCCAGGTGTTATATCATACATTATACAGCTGCCGCCTCCCCAATATCCCAGGTGTTATATTATACATTATACAGCTGCCGCCTCCCCCAATATCACAGCTGTTATATTATACATTATACAGCTGCCGCCTCCCCCAATATCCCAGGTGTTATATTATACATTATACAGCTGCCGCCTCCCCCAATATCCCAGGTGTTATATTATACATTATACAGCTGCCGCCTCCCCCAATATCCCAGGTGTTATACATTATACAGCTGCCGCCTCCCCCAATATCCCAGGTGTTATATTATACATTATACAGCTGCCTCCTCCCCAATATCCCAGGTGTTATATTATACATTATACAGCTGCCGCCTCCCCCAATATCCCAGGTGTTATATTATACATTATACAGCTGCCGCCCCCCCCCAATATCCCAGCTGTTATATTATACATTATACAGCTGCCGCCTCCCCCAATATCCCAGGTGTTATATTATACATTATACAGCTGCCGCCTCCCCCAATATCCCAGGTGTTATATTATACATTATACAGCTGCCGCCTCCCCCAATATCCCAGGTGTTATATTATACATTATACAGCTGCCGCCCCCCCCCAATATCCCAGCTGTTATATTATACATTATACAGCTGCCGCCTCCCCCAATATCCCAGGTGTTATATTATACATTATACAGCTGCCGCCTCCCCCAATATCCCAGGTGTTATATTATACATTATACAGCTGCCGCCTCCCCCAATATCCCAGCTGTTCTATTATACATTATACAGGCCTTGGCTTTTAACCCCTTCAGTGAAATTTCTCGGCCTGAGTTGCACTGCAGGAGTGGGCTCTCCTGAGACATTTCTGGCGCACCTCCATACCCCTAGCACTGATACTCCCCCCATTGCCGATAATCCCCGTCGCCACACGGAGAGGATCATGGCTGCTCGGGGAGATTCGGCAACGCTCGGCCATCCAAACACGGGAATCCCGAACAGACGAACAGCTGAACACTTGAGCGCTCCTGAGTCCCGTCCCCCCCATCCTGAGTCCACCCCCAACCCCCCCCATCCTGAGTCCACCCCCCCACAGTATAATAAGGACCCGTCGGCAGTCAGGTGCGCCCTTCTCCCGTCACAGTACAATAAGGACCCGTCGGCGGTCAGGTGCGCGCTTCTCCCGTCACAGTACAATAAGGACCCGTCGGCGGTCAGGTGCGCCCTTCTCCCGTCACAGTACAATAAGGACCCGTCGGCGGTCAGGTGCGCCCTTCTCCCGTCACAGTACAATAAGGACCCGTCGGCGGTCAGGTGCGCGCTTCTCCCGTCACAGTACAATAAGGACCCGTCGGCGGTCAGGTGCGCCCTTCTCCCGTCACAGTACAATAAGGACCCGTCGGCGGTCAGGTGCGCGCTTCTCCCGTCACAGTACAATAAGGACCCGTCGGCGGTCAGGTGCGCGCTTCTCCCGTAACAGTATAATAAGGACCCGTCGGCAGTCAGGTGCGCGCTTCTCCCGTCACAGTACAATAAGGACCCGTCGGCAGTCAGGTGCGCCCTTCTCCCGTCACAGTACAATAAGGACCCGTCGGCAGTCAGGTGCGCGCTTCTCCCGTCACAGTACAAGGACCAGTCGGCAGTCAGGTGCGCGCTTCTCCCGTCACAGTACAATAAGGACCCGTCGGCAGTCAGGTGCGCCCTTCTCCCGTCACAGTATAATAAGGACCCGTCGGCAGTCAGGTGCGCCCTTCTCCCGTCACAGAAGGACCCGTCGGCAGTCAGGTGCGCGCTTCTCCCGTCACAGTACAAGGACCAGTCGGCAGTCAGGTGCGCGCTTCTCCCGTCACAGTACAATAAGGACCCGTCGGCAGTCAGGTGCGCCCTTCTCCCCCCACAGTACAATAAGGACCCGTCGGCAGTCAGGTGCGCCCTTCTCCCGTCACAGTACAATAAGGACCCGTCGGCGGTCAGGTGCGCCCTTCTCCCGTCACAGTACAATAAGGACCCGTCGGCGGTCAGGTGCGCCCTTCTCCCCCCACAGTACAATAAGGACCGTCGGCGGTCAGGTGCGCACTTCTCCCCCCACAGTACAATAAGGACCGTCGGCAGTCAGGTGCGCCCTTCTCCCGTCACAGTACAATAAGGACCCGTCGGCGGTCAGGTGCGCCCTTCTCCCCCCACAGTACAATAAGGACCGTCGGCGGTCAGGTGCGCCCTTCTCCCGTCACAGTACAATAAGGACCCGTCGGCGGTCAGGTGCGCCCTTCTCCCGTCACAGTACAATAAGGACCGTCGGCGGTCAGGTGCGCCCTTCTCCCGTCACAGTACAATAAGGACCCGTCGGCGGTCAGGTGCGCCCTTCTCCCGTCACAGTACAATAAGGACCGTCGGCGGTCAGGTGCGCCCTTCTCCCGTCACAGTACAATAAGGACCCGTCGGCGGTCAGGTGCGCCCTTCTCCCCCCACAGTACAATAAGGACCCGTCGGCAGTCAGGTGCGCCCTTCTCCCCCCACAGTACAATACGGACCCGCCGGCTGTCAGGTGCACGCTTCTCCCCCCACAGTACAATAAGGACCCGCCAGCGGGCAGGTGCGCCCTTCTCCCGTCACAGTACAATAAGGACCCGTCGGCGGTCAGGTGCGCCCTTCTCCCGTCACAGTACAATAAGGACCCGTCGGCGGTCAGGTGCGCGCTTCTCCCGTCACAGTACAATAAGGACCCGTCGGCGGTCAGGCGCGCGCTTCTCCCGTCACAGTACAATAAGGACCCGTCGGCGGTCAGGTGCGCCCTTCTCCCGTCACAGTACAATAAGGACCCGTCGGCGGTCAGGTGCGCGCTTCTCCCGTCACAGTACAATAAGGACCCGTCGGCAGTCAGGTGCGCCCTTCTCCCGTCACAGTACAATAAGGACCCGTCGGCGGTCAGGTGCGCCCTTCTCCCGTCACAGTACAATAAGGACCCGTCGGCGGTCAGGTGCGCCCTTCTCCCGTCACAGTACAATAAGGACCCGTCGGCGGGCAGGTGCGCCCTTCTCCCGTCACAGTACAATAAGGACCCGTCGGCGGTCAGGTGCGCCCTTCTCACTGCCCCTGTCACATGCATCACTCCTAACCTGATATACTCTGTGCTGCTGGGGACCCTGCTCCTCCCACTATATAACTCTCAGTCTGTGGCTTCCTGCTGCCTCCATTCCCCTCCTCACATCATGTCACTGCCCCTGTCACATGCAGCCCTGTCCTCACTGACACATCCCCCATCTCCTGATATACTCTGTGCTGCTGGGGACCTTGCTCCTCCCACTATATAACTCTCAGTCTGTGGCTTCCTGCTGCCTCCATTCCCCTCCTCACATCATGTCACTGCCCCTGTCACATGCATGCATATACTCTGTGCTGCTGCCCCACACCTAGGGGTGTGTTACCCCCAGTGACGTAAGTTCTCCCATGTCGCCCGGAGGCAAGAAAACTTGGTGCCCCCCCCATAGATAAATAGCTAGAGACCGAGGTGGAACTAGAGAGTTGTTGGCCCAGGTGCAAAACTATGCGCCCCCCCCCTGCCCCATACTTAACATGAGAACAGTGTGCGCCAAAGGCAGGCTGAAGGGTGTGTGTTTGTATGATTACGGTTATAGGCTGCGGGGTGTATGATTAGGGTTATGGGCTGTGGAGGGTATGTATAGTTAGGGTTAGTCTGTGGGGATGTATAGTTAGGGTTAGGCTACAGGGGGGTGTATAATTAAGGATAGGCTAAGGGGGGTATGGTTACAGATAGGCTGCGGGGAGAGGGTGTATAGTTAGTCTGCAGGGGTGTATAGTTAGGCTGCAGGGTGGGGGATGTATAGGTAGGCTGCGGGGTGGGGGGTGTATAGTTAGGCTGCAGGGGTGGGGGGTGTATAGTTAGGCTGCAGGGTGGGAGGTGTATAGTTAGGCTGCAGGGGTGGGGGATGTATAGGTAGGCTGCGGGGTGGGGGGTGTATAGTTAGGCTGCAGGGGTGGGGGGTGTATAGTTAGGCTGCGGGGTGGGGGTTGTATTGTTAGGCTGCAGGGGTGGGGGGTGTATAGTTAAGCTGCAGGGGTGGGGGGGGGTGTATAGTGAGGCTGCAAGGCAGGCTGCAAGGCTTCTGAGGAGTACTCACAGAGGTCTACGTTCTTCCAAGCAGCAGCAGCAGTGCCTCCACGGAGGTAGGGACAGTTTCTTCTTGTATGCTGTCCTGCAGGATAGGCCAGGAGACAGGCCGTGTCTAGCTGCAGTGGTGGCAGGAGACCAGCTTGAAGCGCTAATCAGGCGCTAAGCCACTCTCTCTAACCTTGTCAGCTGGGACCGGCAGCGGTGCTACTCGCCTCCCTCCATCAGTCTCGGCGACCTTACTCCTTTCCAGCGGCAGTGTGGGTGAGCCGCGGAAGGGAGGTGCTGGGGACCTGGCCTCCTGCACCCCAGACAGCTCACGCTCCCTGCCCGGCGAGCGCCTGCGCTAAGCCCCGGCCTCCAGGTCTCTCTACTGCTCCCTGGGAGCCTCCTGCTGGCAGCGGAGTGTAGATTCTCCCAGCCGACTCCTTGTCACTGTTGGCTGGCTGCAGAAAAGTACAGTGGCAGCCAACCAGGTGACAGGGAGAAGGAAGGGGGCTGTGGGGCACCGCTGCATAAAGTAAGGGTACCGCCAGGCAGCACCTCTGAGCAGAACTTCGGGGGGCAATGGAGCCGGTGCCCCCTTTAAGGCTGGCGCCCGGCGGCAGTTGACTCCATTGCCTCCGGGAGTTCCGCCACTGGTTACCCCCACAGTGTTTGTTCCCAGACTGTAAGTAATAGGTGTACCAAGTTTGGTGTAAATTGCTCCAGTCATTCCGGAGTTATGCTGGAACATACATACATACATACATACATACATACAAGCGTACAGCAAAAAATTTCGTTTTTAATTAATAATTAACAGCAATTAATTTCGATTTGGAATTTTTTAGTTGCCTCAGCCGTGTTTAATACGCTCGTAATGTGATCTTCCCTCAAATTGTGGATTTGTATAGAAAGACAGAAGGACAAATTTTGACTTTTATATATTAAGAAATGAGCGGCCTTCATATCACCCGTATAGACACTGTATACACACACATAGGATCCTCTCCAGGGCAGAACGCCTGGCGCGGGCAAAGGGTTAATAAGCAGAGGAGCAGCAGGTAGGGCGGAGGGCGAGCAGCAATCTCTGATCTCTGCACCCGCTGCTGTATCAGGAGAATTCCTGAGTCCTCAGTGTCAGCAGAAGCTGCTTATCTCCAGCCCAGGTGAGCGGTGAGATCACATATTAATACAGAACAAATACAGGGGTGTGAGATACAGCAGCCAACCAGCCGACGCCTCGTGTGTGGTGTCAGAGACACCTCTATCTGTGCACTAGTGCGAGACGTGTGACCTTATACTGGTCCCAGCATGAGACATCTGTGCACTAGTGCGAGGCGTGTGACCTTATCCAGGTCCCAGCATGAGACATATCTGTACACTAGTGTGAGATATGTGACCTTATCCGGGTCCCGGCATGAGACATCTGTGCACTAGTGCGAGACGTGTGACCTTATCCGGGTCCCGGCATGAGACATCTGTGCACTAGTGCGAGACGCGTGACCTTATCCGGGTCCCGGCATGAGACATATCTGTGCACAAGTGTGAGACGTGTGACCTTATCCGGGTCCCGGCATGAGACATCTGTGCACTAGTGCGAGACGCGTGACCTTATCCAGGTCCCGGCATGAGACATATCTGTGCACAAGTGTGAGACGTGTGACCTTATCCGGGTCCCGGCATGAGACATCTGTGCACTAGTGCGAGACGTGTGACCTTATCCGGGTCCCGGCATGAGACATATCTGTGCACAAGTGCGAGACGTGTGACCTTATCCTGGTCCCGGCATGAAACATCTGTGCACTAGTGCGAGACGTGTGACCTTATCCGGGTCCCGGCATGAGACATATCTGTGCACAAGTGTGAGACGCGTGACCTTATCCGGGTCCCGGCATGAGACATCTGTGCACTAGTGCGAGACGCGTGACCTTATCCGGGTCCTGGCATGAGACATATCTGTGCACAAGTGTGAGACGTGTGACCTTATCCGGGTCCCGGCATGAGACATATCTGTGCACAAGTGTGAGACGTGTGACCTTATCCGGGTCCCGGCATGAGACATATCTGTGCACAAGTGTGAGACGTGTGACCTTATCCGGGTCCCGGCATGAGACATATCTGTGCACAAGTGTGAGACATGTGACCTTATCCTGGTCCCAGCATGAGACATCTGTGCACAAGTGTGAGACGGGTGACCTTATCCGGGTCCCGGCATGAGACATATCTGTGCACAAGTGCGAGACGTGTGACCTTATCCTGGTCCCAGCATGAGACATCTGTGCACTAGTGCGAGACGCGTGACCTTATCCGGGTCCTGGCATGAGACATATCTGTACACTAGTGCGAGACGCGTGACCTTATCAGGGTCCCGGCATGAGACATATCTGTGCACAAGTGCGACACGTGTGACCTTATCCAGGTCCCGGCATGAGATATCTGTGCACTAGTGCGAGACGTGTGAACTTATCCAGGTCCCAGCATTAGACATATCTGTGCACTAGTGCGAGACATGTGACCTTATCCAGGTCCCAGCATGAGACATATCTGTGCACAAGTGCGACACGTGTGACCTTATCCAGGTCCCGGCATGAGATATCTGTGCACTAGTGCGAGACGTGTGAACTTATCCAGGTCCCAGCATTAGACATATCTGTGCACTAGTGTGAGACGTGTGACCTTATCCTGGTCCCAGCATGAGACATCTGTGCACTAGTCGAGACATGTGAGATGTGTATCTGTGCCCTAGAGTGAGACCTGTATCTGTATAATGAGAGACATGTGACCGTAAAAAAATACCGACACCGGAATCCCGACTGCCGCATTGCCGTCACATTGTCCCTCCATGGGTGTCCACGACACCTGTAGAGTGAGAATAAAATAGTGTGCCGAGCGTAGCGAGCCAGCAAGGGTAGCCAATCCACGTGTCGTGTCCCCCCCCCCTCTCTTGTCGACATTTCAACGGTTGGGATTCCGACCGCCGGGATTTCATACCGATCCCTCTGTACAATAGTTAGAGACGTGTGACTGTATCCTGGTGCTAGATTGAGGCGTGTGACTGTATCCTGGTGCTAGATTGAGGCGTGTGACTGTATCCTGGTGCCAGAGTGAGAGGGCGTGGATCTGTGCCACAGTGAGAGGGCGTGGATCTGTGCCACAGTGAGAGGGCGTGGATCTGTGCCACAGTGAGAGGGCGTGGATCTGTGCCACAGTGAGAGGGCGTGGATCTGTGCCACAGTGAGAGGGCGTGGATCTGTGCCACAGTGAGAGGGCGTGGATCTGTGCCACAGTGAGAGGGCGTGGATCTGTGCCACAGTGAGAGGGCGTGGATCTGTGCCACAGTGAGAGGGCGTGGATCTGTGCCACAGTGAGAGGGCGTGGATCTGTGCCACAGTGAGAGGGCGTGGATCTGTGCCACAGTGAGAGGGCGTGGATCTGTGCCACAGTGAGAGGGCGTGGATCTGTGCCACAGTGAGAGGGCGTGGATCTGTGCCACAGTGAGAGGGCGTGGATCTGTGCCACAGTGAGAGGGCGTGGATCTGTGCCACAGTGAGAGGGCGTGGATCTGTGCCACAGTGAGAGGGCGTGGATCTGTGCCACAGTGAGAGGGCGTGGATCTGTGCCACAGTGAGAGGGCGTGGATCTGTGCCACAGTGAGAGGGCGTGGATCTGTGCCACAGTGAGAGGGCGTGGATCTGTGCCACAGTGAGAGGGCGTGGATCTGTGCCACAGTGAGAGGGCGTGGATCTGTGCCACAGTGAGAGGGCGTGGATCTGTGCCACAGTGAGAGGGCGTGGATCTCTGCGTCAATATAGGACGTGCGGCCGTAATCTGGGTCCTGTATTTATCTCGGATACAACATAAAGAACCTGAGTTTCAGGACAATTTGTTCTTGTGCAAATACCACAGTAACCCTTTGTGAGATGGTGTAAGGACGTGTAACAGGTGCACAGAGGTCACTATATACAGAGGTCACTATACACAGATACAGGCACAGAGGTCACTATATACAGATACAGGCACAGAGGTCACTATATACAGATACAGGCACAGAGGTCACTATATACAGATACAGGCACAGAGGTCACTATACACAGATACAGGCACAGAGGTCACTATATACAGAGGTCACTATACAGAGGTCACTATACACAGGCACAGAGGTCACTACACACAGGTACAGAGGTCACTATACACAGGTACAGAGGTCACTATACACAGGCACCCAGGTCACTATACACAGGCACAGAGATCACTATACACAGGCACCCAGGTCACTATACACAGGCACAGAGATCACTATACACAGGCACAGAGATCACTATACACAGGTCACTATACACAGGTCACTATACACAGGCACAGAGATCACTATACACAGGCACAGAGATCACTATACACAGGCACCCAGGTCACTATACACAGGCACAGAGATCACTATACACAGGCACAGAGGTCACTATACACAGGCACAGAGATCACTATACACAGATCACTATACACAGGCCCAGAGGTCACTATACACAGGCCCAGAGATCACTATACAAAGGTCACTATACACAGGCACAGAGATCACTATACACAGGCACAGAGATCACTATACACAGGCACAGATATCACTATACACAGGCACAGAGGTCACTATACACAGGCACAGAGATCACTATACACAGGTCACTATACACAGGTACAGAGGTCACTATACACAGGCACAGAGATCACTATACACAGGCACAGAGGTCACTATACACAGGCACAGAGGTCACTATACACAGGCACAGAGGTCACTATACACAGGTCACTATACACAGGCACAGAGGTCACTATACACAGGTCACTATACACAGGCACAGAGATCACTATACACAGGCACCCAGGTTACTATACACAGGCACCCAGGTCACTATACACAGGCACAGAGGTCACTATACACAGGCACAGAGGTCACTATACACAGGCACAGAGGTCACTATACACAGGCACAGAGGTCACTATACACAGGCACAGAGATCACTATACACAGGCACCCAGGTCACTATACACAGGTACAGAGGTCACTATACACAGGCACCCAGGTCACTATACACAGGCACCCAGGTCACTATACACAGGCACAGAGATCACTATACACAGGCACCCAGGTCACTATACACAGGCACCCAGGTCACTATACACAGGCACCCAGGTCACTATACACAGGCACAGAGGTCACTATACACAGGCACAGAGGTCACTATACACAGGCACCCAGGTCACTATACACAGGCACAGAGATCACTATACACAGGCACAGAGATCACTATACACAGGCACCCAGGTCACTATACACAGGTACAGAGGTCACTATACACAGGCACCCAGGTCACTATACACAGGTACAGAGGTCACTATACACAGGCACCCAGGTCACTATACACAGGTACAGAGATCACTATACACAGGTCACTATACACAGGTACAGAGGTCACTATACACAGGCACAGAGATCACTATACACAGGCACAGAGATCACTATACACAGGCACAGAGGTCACTATACACAGGCACAGAGGTCACTATACACAGGCACCCAGGTCACTATACACAGGCACCCAGGTCACTATACACAGGTACAGAGGTCACTATACACAGGCACAGAGATCACTATACACAGGCACCCAGGTCACTATACACAGGCACCCAGGTCACTATACACAGGCACCCAGGTCACTATACACAGGTACAGAGGTCACTATACACAGGCACCCAGGTCACTATACACAGGCACAGAGGTCACTATACACAGGCACAGAGGTCACTATACACAGGCACCCAGGTCACTATACACAGGCACAGAGATCACTATACACAGGCACAGAGATCACTATACACAGGCACCCAGGTCACTATACACAGGTACAGAGGTCACTATACACAGGCACCCAGGTCACTATACACAGGTACAGAGGTCACTATACACAGGTACAGAGGTCACTATACACAGGCACCCAGGTCACTATACACAGGTACAGAGATCACTATACACAGGTCACTATACACAGGTACAGAGGTCACTATACACAGGCACAGAGATCACTATACACAGGCACAGAGATCACTATACACAGGCACAGAGGTCACTATACACAGGCACAGAGGTCACTATACACAGGCACCCAGGTCACTATACACAGGCACCCAGGTCACTATACACAGGTACAGAGGTCACTATACACAGGCACCCAGGTCACTATACACAGGCACCCAGGTCACTATACACAGGCACCCAGGTCACTATACACAGGCACCCAGGTCACTATACACAGGTACAGAGGTCACTATACACAGGCACCCAGGTCACTATACACAGGCACAGAGGTCACTATACACAGGCACAGAGGTCACTATACACAGGCACCCAGGTCACTATACACAGGCACCCAGGTCACTATACACAGGCACCCAGGTCACTATACACAGGCACCCAGGTCACTATACACAGGCACCCAGGTCACTATACACAGGCACCCAGGTCACTATACACAGGCACAGAGATCACTATACACAGGCACCCAGGTCACTATACACAGGCACCCAGGTCACTATACACAGGCACCCAGGTCACTATACACAGGCACCCAGGTCACTATACACAGGCACCCAGGTCACTATACACAGGCACAGAGGTCACTATACAAAGGCACAGAGGTCACTATACACAGGCACCCAGGTCACTATACACAGGCACAGAGATCACTATACACAGGCACCCAGGTCACTATACACAGGCACAGAGATCACTATACACAGGCACAGAGATCACTATACACAGGCACAGAGGTCACTATACACAGGTACAGAGGTCACTATACACAGGCACAGAGATCACTATACACAGGCACCCAGGTCACTATACACAGGTACAGAGGTCACTATACACAGGTACAGAGGTCACTATACACAGGCACAGAGGTCACTATACACAGGCACAGAGATCACTATACACAGGCACAGAGGTCACTATACACAGGTACAGAGGTCACTATACACAGGCACAGAGATCACTATACACAGGCACAGAGGTCACTATACACAGGCACCCAGGTCACTATACACAGGCACCCAGGTCACTATACACAGGCACAGAGGTCACTATACACAGGCACCCAGGTCACTATACACAGGCACCCAGGTCACTATACACAGGCACCCAGGTCACTATACACAGGCACAGAGGTCACTATACACAGGCACCCAGGTCACTATACACAGGTCACTATACACAGGCACAGAGGTCACTATACACAGGTCACTATACACAGACACAGAGGTCACTATACACAGGTCACTATACACAGGCACAGAGATCACTATACACAGGCACAGAGATCACTATACACAGGCACCCAGGTCACTATACACAGGCACCCAGGTCACTATACACAGGCACAGAGGTCACTATACACAGGTACAGAGGTCACTATACACAGGCACCCAGGTCACTATACACAGGCACAGAGATCACTATACACAGGCACAGAGATCACTATACACAGGCACCCAGGTCACTATAAACAGGCACCCAGGTCACTATACACAGGCACCCAGGTCACTATACACAGGCACAGAGGTCACTATACACAGGCACCCAGGTCACTATACACAGGTCACTATACACAGGCACAGAGGTCACTATACACAGGTCACTATACACAGACACAGAGGTCACTATACACAGGACACTATACACAGGCACAGAGATCACTATACACAGGCACAGAGATCACTATACACAGGCACCCAGGTCACTATACACAGGCACCCAGGTCACTATACACAGGCACAGAGATCACTATACACAGGCACAGAGATCACTATACACAGGCACAGAGGTCACTATACACAGGTACAGAGGTCACTATACACAGGCACAGAGATCACTATACACAGGCACCCAGGTCACTATACACAGGTACAGAGGTCACTATACACAGGTACAGAGGTCACTATACACAGGCACAGAGGTCACTATACACAGGCACAGAGATCACTATACACAGGCACAGAGGTCACTATACACAGGTACAGAGGTCACTATACACAGGCACAGAGATCACTATACACAGGCACAGAGGTCACTATACACAGGCACCCAGGTCACTATACACAGGCACCCAGGTCACTATACACAGGCACAGAGGTCACTATACACAGGCACCCAGGTCACTATACACAGGCACCCAGGTCACTATACACAGGCACCCAGGTCACTATACACAGGCACAGAGGTCACTATACACAGGCACCCAGGTCACTATACACAGGTCACTATACACAGGCACAGAGGTCACTATACACAGGTCACTATACACAGACACAGAGGTCACTATACACAGGTCACTATACACAGACACAGAGGTCACTATACACAGGTCACTATACACAGGCACAGAGATCACTATACACAGGCACAGAGATCACTATACACAGGCACCCAGGTCACTATACACAGGCACCCAGGTCACTATACACAGGCACAGAGGTCACTATACACAGGTACAGAGGTCACTATACACAGGCACCCAGGTCACTATACACAGGCACAGAGATCACTATACACAGGCACAGAGATCACTATACACAGGCACCCAGGTCACTATACACAGGCACCCAGGTCACTATACACAGGCACAGAGGTCACTATACACAGGCACCCAGGTCACTATACACAGGTCACTATACACAGGCACAGAGGTCACTATACACAGGTCACTATACACAGACACAGAGGTCACTATACACAGGTCACTATACACAGGCACAGAGATCACTATACACAGGCACAGAGATCACTATACACAGGCACCCAGGTCACTATACACAGGCACCCAGGTCACTATACACAGGCACAGAGGTCACTATACACAGGCACCCAGGGCTCTGCGCTCACTCGGATGTCTCCGGCTATGTGAGATCTGTCTCTTTGGCAAATGCTGAATATGACAATTTCCAGGGACAGAGGAATCCGAGCGCGACGCTTCAGACTCTGCACCGAGCGCATCCAGCCACCCGCAACCCAGCAAATCCCTCTGTAACAGGCCACGGACACGGTCACTATACACAGGCACCCAGGTCACTATACACAGGCACAGAGGTCACTATACACAGGTACAGAGGTCACTATACACAGGCACCCAGGTCACTATACACAGGCACAGAGATCACTATACACAGGCACAGAGATCACTATACACAGGCACCCAGGTCACTATACACAGGCACCCAGGTCACTATACACAGGCACAGAGGTCACTATACACAGGCACAGAGATCACTATACACAGGCACCCAGGTCACTATACACAGGCACCCAGGTCACTATACACAGGCACAGAGATCACTATACACAGGCACAGAGATCACTATACACAGGCACCCAGGTCACTATACACAGGCACAGAGATCACTATACACAGGCACCCAGGTCACTATACACAGGCACCCAGGTCACTATACACAGGCACCCAGGTCACTATACACAGGCACCCAGGTCACTATACACAGGCACCCAGGTCACTATACACAGGTCACTATACACAGGCACAGAGGTCACTATACACAGGTCACTATACACAGACACAGAGGTCACTATACACAGGTCACTATACACAGGCACAGAGATCACTATACACAGGCACAGAGATCACTATACACAGGCACCCAGGTCACTATACACAGGCACCCAGGTCACTATACACAGGTCACTATACACAGGCACCCAGGTCACTATACACAGGTCACTATACACAGGCACCCAGGTCACTATACACAGGCACAGAGGTCACTATACACAGGCACAGAGGTCACTATACACAGGCACCCAGGTCACTATACACAGGTCACTATACACAGGCACAGAGGTCACTATACACAGGCACCCAGGGCTCTGCGCTCACTCGGATGTCTCCGGCTATGTGAGATCTGTCTCTTTGGCAAATGCTGAATATGACAATTTCCAGGGACAGAGGAATCCGAGCGCGACGCTTCAGACTCTGCACCGAGCGCATCCAGCCACCCGCAACCCAGCAAATTCCTCTGTAACAGGCCACGGACACGGTCACTATACACAGGCACCCAGGTCACTATACACAGGCACAGAGATCACTATACACAGGCACAGAGATCACTATACACAGGCACCCAGGTCACTATACACAGGCACCCAGGTCACTATACACAGGCACCCAGGTCACTATACACAGGCACAGAGGTCACTATACACAGGCACAGAGGTCACTATACACAGGCACCCAGGTCACTATACACAGGTCACTATACACAGGCACAGAGGTCACTATACACAGGTCACTATACACAGACACAGAGGTCACTATACACAGGTCACTATACACAGGCACAGAGATCACTATACACAGGCACAGAGATCACTATACACAGGCACCCAGGTCACTATACACAGGCACAGAGATCACTATACACAGGCACACAGGTCACTATACACAGGCACCCAGGTCACTATACACAGGTCACTATACACAGGCACCCAGGTCACTATACACAGGTCACTATACACAGGCACCCAGGTCACTATACACAGGCACAGAGGTCACTATACACAGGCACCCAGGTCACTATACACAGGTCACTATACACAGGCACAGAGGTCACTATACACAGGCACAGAGGTCACTATACACAGGCACCCAGGTCACTATACACAGGCACCCAGGGCTCTGCGCTCACTCGGATGTCTCCGGCTATGTGAGATCTGTCTCTTTGGCAAATGCTGAATATGACAATTTCCAGGGACAGAGGAATCCGAGCGCGACGCTTCAGACTCTGCACCGAGCGCATCCAGCCACCCGCAACCCAGCAAATCCCTCTGTAACAGGCCACGGACACGGTCACTATACACAGGCACAGAGGTCACTATACACAGGCACAGAGGTCACTATACACAGGCACCCAGACGCTTCAGACTCTGCACCGAGCGCATCCAGCCACCCGCAACCCAGCAAATCCCTCTGTAACAGGCCACGGACACGGTCACTATACACAGGCACAGAGATCACTATACACAGGTACAGAGATCACTATACACAGGCACAGAGGTCACTATACACAGGCACAGAGGTCACTATACACAGGCACCCAGATCACTATACACAGGCACCCAGGTCACTATACACAGGTCACTATACACAGGCACCCAGGTCACTATACACAGGTCACTATACACAGGTCACTATACACAGGCACAGAGATCACTATACACAGGTCACTATACACAGGTCACTATACACAGGTCACTATACACAGGTCACTATACACAGGTCACTATACACAGGCACCCAGGTCACTATACACAGGCACCCAGGTCACTATACACAGGTACAGAGGTCACTATACACAGGCACAGAGATCACTATACACAGGTCACTATACGCAGGCACCCAGGTCACTATACACAGGTCACTATACACAGGCACAGAGGTCACTATACACAGGCACCCAGGTCACTATACACAGGTCACTATACACAGGCACCCAGGTCACTATACACAGGCACAGAGATCACTATACACAGGCACCCAGGTCACTATACACAGGCACAGAGGTCACTATACACAGGCACCCAGGTCACTATACACAGGTCACTATACACAGGCACCCAGGTCACTATACACAGGCACAGAGATCACTATACACAGGCACAGAGGTCACTATACACAGGCACAGAGGTCACTATACACAGGCACCCAGGTCACTATACACAGGCACAGAGGTCACTATACACAGGCACAGAGGTCACTATACACATATACAGGTCACTATACACAGGCACAGAGATCACTATACACAGGCACCCAGGTCACTATACACAGGCACAGAGGTCACTATACACAGGCACAGAGGTCACTATACACATATACAGGTCACTATACACAGGCACAGAGATCACTATACACAGGCACCCAGGTCACTATACACAGGCACCCAGGTCACTATACACAGGCACAGAGGTCACTATACACAGGCACAGAGGTCACTATACACATATACAGGTCACTATACACAGGCACAGAGGTCACTATACACAGGCACCCAGGTCACTATACACAGGCACCCAGGTCACTATACACAGGCACAGAGATCACTATACACAGGCACAGAGATCACTATACACAGGCACCCAGACGCTTCAGACTCTGCACCGAGCGCATCCAGCCACCCGCAACCCAGCAAATTCCTCTGTAACAGGCCACGGACACGGTCACTAGGTCGACATGCAGGAAGGTCAACATTGGTAAGGTTGACCGGGTCATTAGGTCGACACAAGCATTACGTCGACATGGGGCAGGTTGACCATAGCGAGCCATGCGAGGGGATGCAGTACTACGTTTCAGTGTCCATGTCGACTGTGTTGACATTCGGGACAAAAAAACATGAAAAACCCCATGTCAACCTAAGCTTGTGTCGACCCAATGCCACTGTCGACCTTCAACCAAGTCGACCTACTGTAGTTGCTGTCTATCCAATGATCCATACCCCAAGTGACTGCGGGTACAGAGACTCTCTCTATAAGGACAATGCTGTATACACAGGAACCAGCAGCTTGTACCCCTGGGGTACACCAGCGCCACCCGGCTCTCCGCCACCACCATGTGGGGTCACATTCTGCCCCCTGCCACCCCCAGACCATGCCCAGGACCGTACATATAGCGGGCACCACAGGACGAGTGAGATTACATACACATATGGCAGCATGCAGCAAGCACCCACTAACACACACTGCAGTACAGGAAGTGCCACGTGAATATCCTCTCCCTGGGATTTCATGGGTTAAGTGCGCACCCCAACGCACAAAGGACAGGGGGAGAAGAAATGGGGATTTACTATTCCTGGTTCCCATGACGATGAATGGCTGCAGATGGGCCAAACTGACTAATGAGGGCGAGGAACATGCCAGGAATTCTGGCCCTGCAGAATAAGGGGGGCCTGACGCTGCACCCCCCACCGCTGAGCCGGTCAGCTACCACAGGGGTAATCATGGTGTCGCCAGCGCAGGGATCACGTAACACGTCTCAGGGAGGAACATGTATGTACAAGCCACCAACACACACAGCCAACAGGTCCTGACAACACAGCACAGGTAACCGGAGAACTCGCCAGGTGTCGGGCTTAACCCTCGGTGTGCCAAACTCCGCCACCAGGAGGAAGGCAAGCAGGGCATCCGGGTACCTGGGAGCAATCTTGCCACCTCTACAGTGGCCAGTGTTTAGGGAAGGTGTCTGTATTGGGGAGAAACAGCAGCTGGGGGGGTCTGCGTATTGGGGGAGCAGCAGCTGGGGGGGTCTGCGTATTGGGGGAGCAGCAGCTGGGGGGGTCTGCATATTGGGGGAGCAGCAGCTGGGGGGGTCTGCATATTGGGGGAGCAGCAGCTGGGGGGGGTCTGCGTATTGGGGGAGCAGCAGCTGGGGGGGTCTGCGTATTGGGGGAGCAGCAGCTGGGGGGGTCTGCGTATTGGGGGAGCAGCAGCTGGGGGGTTTGCGTATTGGGGGAGCAGCAGCTGGGGGGGTCTGCGTATTGGGGAGAAACTGCTGGGGGTCTGCATATTGGGGGAGCAGCAGCTGGGGGGTCTGCTGCTCCCCAATAACCGGTGCAATCACTTGTGCACCGGTCATGTAGCAGACAGAACCTGGGGTCACCGGACTTGGCTATGTAGGAGAGCAGATGAAACCTCAGCAAACCACAGTGACATCACATCCCCCTGCGGGTTACACTACTCAGCGATTCTCATGCTCTTCCCTTTTTTACTTAAACTACATATGTTGTAACTACTGTAATGTATGTGGTCCTGCAGGAGTGTGTCATACTGGGATAGCAGAGAGGTGTACAGGGTGCTGTGCTGTCCTGCAGGAGCGTATCATACTGGGATAGCAGAGATGTGTACAGGGTGCTGTGCTGTCCTGCAGGAGTGTATCATACTGGGATAGCAGAGATGTGTACAGGGTGCTGTGCTGTCCTGCAGGAGCGTATCATACTGGGATAGCAGAGATGTGTACAGGGTGCTGTGCTGTCCTGCAGGACATATCATACTAGGATAGCAGAGAGGTGTACAGGGTGCTGTGCTGTCCTGCAGGAGCGTATCATACTGGGATAGCAGAGATGTGTACAGGGTGCGGTGCTGTCCTGCAGTACTGTATCATACTGGGATAGCAGAGATGTGTACACAGTGCTGTGCTGTCCTGCAGGAGTGTATCATACTGGGATAGCAGATCTCTGTACACGGTGCTGTGCTGTCCTGCAGTACTGTATAATACTGGGATAGCAGAGATGTGTACAGGGTGCTGTGCTGTCCTACAGGAGCGTATCATACTGGGATAGCAGAGATGTGTACAGGGTGCTGTGCTGTCCTGCAGGACATATCATACTAGGATAGCAGAGAGGTGTACAGGGTGCTGTGCGGTCCTTCAGGAGTGTATCATACTGGGATAGCAGAGAGGTGTACAGGGTGCTGTGCTGTCCTGCAGGAGCGTATCATACTGGGATAGCAGAGATGTGTACAGGGTGCTGTGCTGTCCTGCAGGACATATCATACTAGGATAGCAGAGAGGTGTACAGGGTGCTGTGCGGTCCTTCAGGAGTGTATCATACTGGGATAGCAGAGAGGTGTACAGGGTGCTGTGCTGTCCTGCAGGAGCGTATCATACTGGGATAGCAGAGAGGTGTACAGGGTGCTGTGCTGTCCTGCAGGAGCGTATCATACTGGGATAGCAGAGATGTGTACAGGGTGCTGTGCTGTCCTGCAGGACATATCATACTAGGATAGCAGAGAGGTGTACAGGGTGCTGTGCTGTCCTGCAGGAGCGTATCATACTGGGATAGCAGAGAGGTGTACAGGGTGCTGTGCTGTCCTGCAGGAGCGTATCATACTGGGATAGCAGAGATGTGTACAGGGTGCTGTGCTGTCCTGCAGGACATATCATACTAGGATAGCAGAGAGGTGTACAGGGTGCTGTGCTGTCCTGCAGGAGCGTATCATACTGGGATAGCAGAGATGTGTACAGGGTGCTGTGCTGTCCTGCAGTACTGTATCATACTGGGATAGCAGAGAAGAGTACAGGGTGCTGTGCTGTCCTTCAGGAGCGTTTTCGTACTGGGATAGCAGAGAGGTGTACAGGGTGCTGTGCTGTCCTGCAGGAGCGTATCATACTGGGATAGCAGAGATGTGTACAGGGTGCTGTGCTGTCCTGCAGGACATATCATACTAGGATAGCAGAGAGGTGTACAGGGTGCTGTGCTGTCCTGCAGGAGCGTATCATACTGGGATAGCAGAGAGGTGTACAGGGTGCTGTGCTGTCCTGCAGGAGCGTATCATACTGGGATAGCAGAGATGTGTACAGGGTGCTGTGCTGTCCTGCAGGACATATCATACTAGGATAGCAGAGAGGTGTACAGGGTGCTGTGCTGTCCTGCAGGAGCGTATCATACTGGGATAGCAGAGAGGTGTACAGGGTGCTGTGCTGTCCTGCAGGAGCGTATCATACTGGGATAGCAGAGATGTGTACAGGGTGCTGTGCTGTCCTGCAGGACATATCATACTAGGATAGCAGAGAGGTGTACAGGGTGCTGTGCTGTCCTGCAGGAGCGTATCATACTGGGATAGCAGAGATGTGTACAGGGTGCTGTGCTGTCCTGCAGTACTGTATCATACTGGGATAGCAGAGAAGAGTACAGGGTGCTGTGCTGTCCTTCAGGAGCGTTTTCGTACTGGGATAGCAGAGAGGTGTACAGGGTGCTGTGCTGTCCTGCAGGAGCGTATCATACTGGGATAGCAGAGATGTGTACAGGGTGCTGTGCTGTCCTGCAGGACATATCATACTAGGATAGCAGAGAGGTGTACAGGGTGCTGTGCTGTCCTGCAGGAGCGTATCATACTGGGATAGCAGAGATGTGTACAGGGTGCTGTGCTGTCCTGCAGTACTGTATCATACTGGGATAGCAGAGAAGAGTACAGGGTGCTGTGCTGTCCTTCAGGAGCGTTTTCGTACTGGGATAGCAGAGAGGTGTACAGGGTGCTGTGCTGTCCTGCAGGAGCGTATCATACTGGGATAGCAGAGATGTGTACAGGCTGCTGTGCTGTCCTGCAGGAGCGTATCATACTGGGATAGCAGAGATGTGTACAGGGTGCTGTGCGGTCCTGCAGGAGTGTATCATACTGGGATAGCAGAGATGTGTACACAGTGCTGTGCTGTCCTGCAGGAGTGTATCATACTGGGATAGCAGAGATGTGTACAGGGTGCTGTGCTGTCCTGCAGGAGCGCATCATACTGGGATAGCAGAGATGTGTACAGGGTGCTGTGCTGTCCTGCAGGAGCGCATCATACTGGGATAGCAGAGATGTGTACAGGGTGCTGTGTTGTCCTGCAGGAGTGTATCATACTGGGATAGCAGAGATGTGGGGTCAGGGTGCTGTGCGGTCCTGCAGGAGTGTATCATACTGGGATAGCAGAGATGTGTACAGGGTGCTGTGCTGTCCTGCAGGAGCGTATCATACTGGGATAGCAGAGATGTGTACACAGTGCTGTGTTGTCCTGCAGGAGTGTATCATACTGGGATAGCAGAGATGTGTACAGGGTGCTGTGCTGTCCTGCAGGAGTGTATCATACTGGGATAGCAGAGATGTGTACAGGGTGCTGTGCGGTCCTGCAGGAGTGTATCATACTGGGATAGCAGAGATGTGTACAGGGTGCTGTGCTGTCCTGCAGGAGCGTATCATACTGGGATAGCAGTGATGTGTACACAGTGCTGTGTTGTCCTGCAGGAGCGTATCATACTGGGATAGCAGAGAGGTGTACAGGGTGCTGTGCTGTCCTGCAGGAGCGTATCATACTGGGATAGCAGAGATGTGTACAGGGTGCTGTGCTGTCCTGCAGGAGCGTATCATACTGGGATAGCAGAGATGTGTACAGGGTGCTGTGCTGTCCTGCAGGAGTGTATCATACTGGGATAGCAGAGATGTGTACAGGGTGCTGTGCTGTCCTGCAGGAGCGTATCATACTGGGATAGCAGAGATGTGTACAGGGTGCAGTGCTGTCCTGCAGGAGCGTATCATACTGGGATAGCAGAGATGTGTACAGGGTGCTGTGCTGTCCTGCAGGAGCGTATCATACTGGGATAGCAGAGATGTGTACAGGGTGCTGTGCTGTCCTGCAGGAGCGTATCATACTGGGATAGCAGAGATGTGTACAGGGTGCTGTGCTGTCCTGCAGGAGCGTATCATACTGGGATAGCAGAGGTGTGTACAGGGTGCTGTGCTGTCCTGCAGGAGCGTATCATACTGGGATAGGAGAGAGGTGTGTACAGGGTGCTGTGCTGTCCTGCAGGAGCGTATCATACTGGGATAGCAAAGATGTGTACAGGGTGCTGTGCTGTCCTGCAGGAGCGTATCATACTGGGATAGCAGAGATGACTACAGGGTGCTGTGCTGTCCTGCAGGAGCGTATCATACTAGGATAGCAGAGATGTGTACAGGGTGCTGTGCTGTCCTACAGGAGCGTATCATACTGGGATAGCAGAGATGTGTACATGGTGCTGTGCTGTCCTGCAGGAGCGTATCATACTGGGATAGCAGAGATGTGTACACAGTGCTGTGTTGTCCTGCAGGAGTGTATCATACTGGGATAGCAGAGATGTGTACAGGGTGCTGTGCTGTCCTGCAGGAGCGTATCATACTGGGATAGCAGTGATGTGTACAGGGAGCTGTGCTGTCCTGCAGGAGCGTATCATACTGGGATAGGAGAGAGGTGTGTACAGGGTGCTGTGCTGTCCTGCAGGAGCGTATCATACTGGGATAGCAAAGATGTGTACAGGGTGCTGTGCTGTCCTGCAGGAGCGTATCATACTGGGATAGCAGAGATGACTACAGGGTGCTGTGCTGTCCTGCAGGAGCGTATCATACTGGGATAGCAGAGCTGTGTACAGCATGCGGTGCTGTCCTGCAGGAGCGTATCATACTGGGATAGGATAGAGGTGTGTACAGGGTGCTGTGTTGTCCTGCAGGAGCGTATCATACTGGGATAGCAGAGGTGTGTACAGCGTGCGGTGCTGTCCTGCAGGAGTGTATCATACTGGCATAGCAGAGATGTGTACAGGGTGCTGTGCTGCCCTGCAGGAGCGTATCATACTGGGATAGCAGAGATGTGTACAGGGTGCTGTGCTGTCCTGCAGGACATATCATACTAGGATAGCAGAGAGGTGTACAGGGTGCTGTGCTGTCCTGCAGGAGCGTATCATACTGGGATAGGAGAGAGGTGTGTACAGGGTGCTGTGCTGTCCTGCAGGAGCGTATCATACTGGGATAGCAAAGATGTGTACAGGGTGCTGTGCTGTCCTGCAGGAGCGTATCATACTGGGATAGCAGAGATGACTACAGGGTGCTGTGCTGTCCTGCAGGAGCGTATCATACTAGGATAGCAGAGATGTGTACAGGGTGCTGTGCTGTCCTACAGGAGCGTATCATACTGGGATAGCAGAGATGTGTACATGGTGCTGTGCTGTCCTGCAGGAGCGTATCATACTGGGATAGCAGAGATGTGTACACAGTGCTGTGTTGTCCTGCAGGAGTGTATCATACTGGGATAGCAGAGATGTGTACAGGGTGCTGTGCTGTCCTGCAGGAGTGTATCATACTGGGATAGCAGAGGTGTGTACAGGGTGCTGTGCTGTCCTGCAGGAGTGTATCATACTGGGATAGCAGAGGTGTGTACAGGGTGCTGTGCTGTCCTGCAGGAGCGTATCATACTGGGATAGGATAGAGGTGTGTACAGGGTGCTGTGCTGTCCTGCAGGAGCGTATCATACTGGGATAGAAGAGATGTGTACAGGGTGCTGTGCTGCCCTGCAGGAGCGTATCATACTGGGATAGCAGTGATGTGTACAGGGAGCTGTGCTGTCCTGCAGGAGCGTATCATACTGGGATAGGAGAGAGGTGTGTACAGGGTGCTGTGCTGTCCTGCAGGAGCGTATCATACTGGGATAGCAAAGATGTGTACAGGGTGCTGTGCTGTCCTGCAGGAGCGTATCATACTGGGATAGCAGAGATGACTACAGGGTGCTGTGCTGTCCTGCAGGAGCGTATCATACTGGGATAGCAGAGATGTGTACAGGGTGCTGTGCTGTCCTGCAGGAGTGTATCATACTGGGATAGCAGAGGTGTGTACAGGGTGCTGTGCTGTCCTGCAGGAGCGCATCTAACTGGGATAGCAGAGGTGTGTACAGGGTGCTGTGCTGTCCTGCAGGAGTGTATCATACTGGGATAGCAGAGATGTGTACAGGGTGCTGTGCTGTCCTGCAGGAGCGTATCATACTGGGATAGCAGAGCTGTGTACAGCATGCGGTGCTGTCCTGCAGTACTGTATCATACTGGGATAGCAGATCTCTGTACACGGTGCTGTGCTGTCCTGCAGTACTGTATCATACTGGGATAGCAGAGATGTGTACAGGGTGCTGTGCTGTCCTGCAGGAGCGTATCATACTGGGATAGCAGAGAAGTGTACACAGTGCTGTGCTGCAGTACTGTATCATACTGGGATAGCAGAGATGAGTACAGGGTGCTGTGCTGTCCTGCAGGAGCGTATCATACTGGGATAGCAGAGATGAGTACAGGGTGCTGTGCCGCCCTGCAGTACTGTATCATACTGGGATAGCAGAGATGTGTACAGGGTGCTGTGCTGTCCTAGTAAATCAGCACAATATACACAAATAACAGGTGTGTACAATAAGATCCCCTGTAACCAGAGCCATATTATACCCCCCCCCCCCCCCCCTACACAACAGGCAGTGTCCTGTATATCACAATGATGAGACTGTGGTGGGATCCAGCACTGAGCAGGTTAAACAGACATCCACATAGGGGAATCTGGCTGTACAGTAATGTACACAGCGCATTCCTCTGTGGGGCGCTCAATGCGAGGAGAGGGGGGCTCAGAGGGGGGGCTGGTGGGGCACATGTGATGGGGGCGCTCAATGCGAGGAGAGGGGGGCTCAGAGGGGGGCTGGTGGGGCACATGTGATGGGGGCGCTCAATGCGAGGAGAGGGGGGCTCACAGAGGGGGCCTGGTGGGGCACATGTGATGGGGGCGCTCAATGCGAGGAGAGGGGAGCTCACAGAGGGGGGCCTGGTGGGGCACATGTGATGGGGGCGCTCAATGCGAGGAGAGGGGGGCTCAGAGGGGGCCTGGTGGGGCACATCTGATGGGGGCGCTCAATGCGAGGAGAGGGGAGCTCACAGAGGGGGCCTGGTGGGGAACATGTGATGGGGGCGCTCAATGCGAGGAGAGGGGGGCTCAGAGGGGGGGCTGGTGGGGCACATGTGATGGGGGCGCTCAATGCGAGGAGAGGGGGGCTCAGAGGGGGCCTGGTGGGGCACATGTGATGGGGGCGCTCAATGCGAGGAGAGGGGAGCTCACAGAGGGGGCCTGGTGGGGAACATGTGATGGGGGCGCTCAATGCGAGGAGAGGGGGGCTCAGAGGGGGGGCTGGTGGGGCACATGTGATGGGGGCGCTCAATGCGAGGAGAGGGGGGCTCAGAGGGGGGCTGGTGGGGCACATGTGATGGGGGCGCTCAATGCGAGGAGAGGGGGGCTCACAGAGGGGGCCTGGTGGGGCACATGTGATGGGGGCGCTCAATGCGAGGAGAGGGGAGCTCACAGAGGGGGGCCTGGTGGGGCACATGTGATGGGGGCGCTCAATGCGAGGAGAGGGGGGCTCAGAGGGGGCCTGGTGGGGCACATGTGATGGGGGCGCTCAATGCGAGGAGAGGGGAGCTCAGAGGGGGGGCTGGTGGGGAACATGTGATGGGGGCGCTCAATGCGAGGAGAGGGGAGCTCACAGAGGGGGCCTGGTGGGGAACATGTGATGGGGGCGCTCAATGCGAGGAGAGGGGGGCTCAGAGGGGGGGCTGGTGGGGCACATGTGATGGGGGCGCTCAATGCGAGGAGAGGGGGGCTCAGAGGGGGCCTGGTGGGGCACATGTGATGGGGGCGCTCAATGCGAGGAGAGGGGAGCTCACAGAGGGGGCCTGGTGGGGAACATGTGATGGGGGCGCTCAATGCGAGGAGAGGGGGGCTCAATGCGAGGAGAGGGGCCTGGTGGGGAACATGTGATGGGGGCGCTCAATGCGAGGAGAGGGGGGCTCAGAGGGGGGGCTGGTGGGGAACATGTGATGGGGGCGCTCAATGCGAGGAGAGGGGGGCTCAATGCGAGGAGAGGGGCCTGGTGGGGAACATGTGATGGGGGCGCTCAATGCGAGGAGAGGGGGGCTGGTGGGGAACATGTGATGGGGGCGCTCAATGCGAGGAGAGGGGGGCTCAATGCGAGGAGAGGGGCCTGGTGGGGAACATGTGATGGGGGCGCTCAATGCGAGGAGAGGGGCCTGGTGGGGAACATGTGATGGGGGCGCTCAATGCGAGGAGAGGGGAGCTCAGAGGGGGGCTGGTGGGGAACATGTGATGGGGGCGCTCAGCACCAGAATGACGAGGACATTGGCGGGCGCAGGGTCAGATACACTTGCCCTACAGGAATATTGATCTAGTAGCAGAGAGATTGGGGGTCCAGGATAGAGGTGCCTGTGGGGTACAGGCTCGTTCTCAGCTGCTTAATCCTAGTGCAGCTTAGCAGACACGAACATTAGGACAACTGTGTGAACAGCGCTGATCACGAACAGTACATGGGCTGTGCATCTGATAACACAGCGCTTAGGAGCTGCAGGAGAACCGCCCCCTACTCCATGCACAGAGGCTCGGACACAGCCCCTGGTCATATTCTCCAGGCACTGTATTAGATTGTAAGCTCTAGGGTCCATATTACCTGTGTCACATGCAGCTGGTTATTCTTCTGTAGCAAGAACATTACTACATAGTTACCCCGGAGATGCTGGACACATTGCTACATGGTAACAGGAAGACCAGCACTCAGCATGTAACTGCAGGACACACAGACCTGTATATATCTCACATCGCCGTGCATTTATTATATGGGGGTGACCGCAGGACGCAGGATCTATATCTCAGTTACAGACAGCGCCGCACATGTATATGGGGGTGACCGCAGGACGCAGGATCTATATCTCAGTTACAGACAGCGCTGCACATGTATATGGGGGTGACCGCCGGACACACAGTATCTATATCTCAGTTACAGACAGCGCCGCACATGTATATGGGGGTGACCGCAGGACGCAGGATCTATATTTCAGTTACAGACAGCGCTGCACATGTATATGGGGGTGACCGCAGGATCTATATTTCAGTTACAGACAGTGCTGCACATGTATATGGGGGTGACCGCAGGACACACAGGATCTATATCTCAGTTACAGACAGCGCCACACATGTATATGGGGGTGACTGCAGGATACACAGTATCTATATCTCAGTTACAGACAGCGCCGCACATGTATATGGGGGTGATCGCAGGACACACAGAGCATCTATATCTCAGTTACAGACAGCGCCGCACATGTATATGGGGGTGACCGCAGGACACACAGGATCTATATCTCAGTTACAGACAGCGCTGCACATGTATATGGGGGTGACCACAGGACACACAGGATCTATATCTCAGTTACAGACAGCGCCGCACATGTATATGGGGGTGATCGCAGGACACACAGAGCATCTATATCTCAGTTACAGACAGCGCCGCACATGTATATGGGGGTGACCACAGGACACACAGTATCTATATCTCAATTACAGACAGCGCTGCGCATGTATATGGGGGTGACCGCAGGACACACAGGATCTATATCTCAGTTACAGACAGCGCTGCAAATGTATATGGGGGTGACCACAGGACGCAAGATCTGAATCTCAGTTACAGACAGCGCTGCACATGTATATGGGGGTGACCGCAGCACACACAGGATCTATATCTCAGTTACAGACAGCGCTGCACATGTATATGGGGGTGACCACAGGACGCAAGATCTGAATCTCAGTTACAGACAGCGCTGCACATGTATATGGGGGTGACCACAGGACACACAGAACATCTATATCTCAGTTACAGACAGCGCTGCACATGTATATGGGGGTGACCACAGGACACACAGAACATCTATATCTCAGTTACAGACAGCGCTGCACATGTATATGGGGGTGACCGCAGGATACACAGAATCTATATCTCAGTTACAGACAGCGCTGCACATGTATATGGGAGTGACCGCAGGACACACAGGATCTATATCTCAGTTACAGACAGCGCTGCACATGTATATGGGAGTGACCGCAGGACACACAGGATCTATATCTCAGTTACAGACAGCGCTGCACATGTATATGGGGGTGACCGCAGGACGCACAGTATCTATATCTCAGTTACAGACAGCGCTGCACATGTATATGGGGGTGACCGCAGGACACACAGGATCTATATCTCAGTTACAGACAGCGCTGCACATGTATATGGGGGTGACCGCAGGACACAGGATCTATATCTCAGTTACAGACAGCGCTGCACATGTATATGGGGGTGACCGCAGGATACACAGTATCTATATCTCAGTTACAGACAGTGACGTATATGTATATGGGGGTGACCACAGGACGCAAGATCTGAATCTCAGTTACAGACAGCGCTGCACATGTATATGGGGGTGACCGCAGGACACACAGGATCTATATCTCAGTTACAGACAGCGCTGCACATGTATATGGGGGTGACCGCAGCACACACAGGATCTATATCTCAGTTACAGACAGCGCTGCACATGTATATGGGGGTGACCGCAGGACACACAGAGGATCTATATCTCAGTTACAGACAGCACTGCACATGTATGTGGGGGTGACCACAGGACACACAGGATCTATATCTCAGTTACAGACAGCGCCGCACATGTATATGGGGGTGACCGCAGGATACACAGTATCTATATCTCAGTATCTATATCTCAGTTACAGACAGCGCTGCACATGTATATGGGAGTGACCGCAGGACACACAGGATCTATATCTCAGTTACAGACAGCGCTGCACATGTATATGGGGGTGACCGCAGGATACACAGTATCTATATCTCAGTTACAGACAGCGCTGCACATGTATATGGGGGTGACCGCAGGACACAGGATCTATATCTCAGTTACAGACAGCGCTGCACATGTATATGGGGGTGACCGCAGGATACACAGTATCTATATCTCAGTTACAGACAGTGACGTATATGTATATGGGGGTGACCACAGGACGCAAGATCTGAATCTCAGTTACAGACAGCGCTGCACATGTATATGGGGGTGACCGCAGGACACACAGGATCTATATCTCAGTTACAGACAGCGCTGCACATGTATATGGGGGTGACCGCCGGACACACAGGATCTATATCTCAGTTACAGACAGCGCTGCACATGTATATGGGGGTGACCGCAGGACACACAGTATCTATATCTCAGTTACAGACAGCGCTGCACATGTATATGGGGTATGGGGGTGACCGCAGGACACACAGTATCTATATCTCAGTTACAGACAGCGCTGCACATGTATATGGGGTGACCACAGGACATAGGATCTATATCTCAGTTACAGACAGCGCTGCACATGTATATGGGGGTGACCGCAGGACACACAGTATCTATATCTCAGTTACAGACAGCGCCGCACATGTATATAGGGGTGACCGCAGGATCTATATATCAGTTACAGACAGCGCCGCACATGTATATGGGGGTGACCACAGGACACACAGCATCTATATCTCAGTTACAGACACGTATTGCAGTATGTCTGGTATGTACTTAGGGGACGCACTTACCTGCTGCAGCTCCTTCTCCAGCTCCACCGCCCTGGTGACAATGGGGCCGCGCACAGCGTACTCCACCTTCTTGATACAGGGATTCATGGACTCCAGCGTCAGGATCCGGTCGTGTGTCCCATTCTCAGACATGTTGCGGTTACTGTTCCGTTCTGCCAGATGTGTTCCGGAATAAGACCTGAAGGAGGACAGAAGAGGGTGAACACATGATGGGGTGATTCTGGCCCCTAGGGACACCCCGCTCCTGAGGAAGCTCATAGTCACAGCCTGAGGGGGAAGCAGAAGTTACAGAAGTTCATAGAGCAGAGTATTCCATGTGGCTGGAGGTGGCGGATGACACAAAGGCAGCGAGGGAGAGGAGGAAGCGGAGGAAGAGTTGGGGAGGGGGAAGGAGGGAAGTTTAGTGTATGACAGAACTTGTGCAATCCGCACCCTCTAATAAAACCTGTACAGGAACCAGTCTGAGGTCTCCTTACCCCGGGCAGTGCCAGCCTGACTCTGAGCTGTCACCAGCTGTCACCAGGGTTCTAGAGCAAGGGAGGGAGGGAACAAGGCACCTCAGACTCTTCCCACCGATCCCTCCTGCAGAGCCAGATCCCTGCGTGATAACTGAGCTGGTCCAGCGGGTCATTATGTACACAGTATGGTGACCCACGCGTGTGTGTGTGTGGGGGGGGGGGGTGTTATATCCCCCCACACGTGCTCCATGCATTACCAGAGCCAGGTGATACCCGGGGCACACATGTAGGATTCTGTCATCGGTGTAATGACTGTCGGAATCCCGACTGCCGGTCAGTCACCCGGTACAACCAGAGGAGCTCACCAGAGGGCGCCACACTCCATAACATGGATGAGAAAGGGTTAATATTTACACCAATTCAATATAATATATTTAGGAACGAGCTGTAATCATATAACTGTGACAGCAGCAGGGTCCCGTGACATCTGCCACATGCCACGCCGTTATATAATATATTATGTGCACAATACCAGTCCTACAGCAGCTCTCATCCTGCAGATTTATTCCAGATACCCGGCACTGACACTGCCCCCCCCCCCCCCACACACACACACAGCATCGCTCCCCCCCACACACAGCATCACCCCCCACACACACACAGGATCACCCCACACACACACCCACAGCATCACTCCCCCCCCACACACAGGATCACCCCCACACACACACAGGATCACCCCCCCACACACAGCATCACCCCCACACACACACACAGGATCACCCCCCACACACACACAGGATCACCCCCCCACACACACAGGATCACCCCCCCACACACAGCATCACTCCCCGCTCAGCCAACCCCCCCACACACACAGCATCGCTCCCCCCACACACTCACAGCATCTCACACACACAGGATCACCCCCCCCCCCCACACCCACACACAGCATCGCTCCCCCCCACACACAGCATCACCCCCACACACACACAGGATCACCCCCCCACACACACAGGATCACCCCCACAAACACAGCATCACCCCCACACACACAGCATCACCCCCCACACACACAGCATCACTCCCCGCTCAGCCAACCCCCCCACACACACCATCGCTCCCCCCACACACACAGCATCGCTCCCCCCACACACTCACAGCATCTCACACACACAGGATCACCCCCCCCCACACCCACACACACATACAGCATCACTCCCCGCTCAGCCACCCCCACACACAGCATCGCTCCACACACAGCATAGCCCCCCACACGCACGCACAGCATAGCCCTTCACTCAGCCACCCCAAACACAGCATCACCTACCCACACACACAGCATCGCTCCCCCCCCACACACACACACACACACACAATCGCTCCCCCCCACACACACACACAGCATCGCTCCCCCCCACACACACACAGCATCGCTCCCCCCCACACACACACACAGGATCACCCCCCCCCCCCACACCCACACACACATACAGCATCACTCCCCGCTCAGCCACCCCCACACACAGCATCGCTCCACACACAGCATAGCCCCCCACACGCACGCACAGCATAGCCCTTCACTCAGCCACCCCAAACACAGCATCACCTACCCACACACACAGCATCGCTCCCCCCCCACACACACACACACAATCGCTCCCCCACACACACACACACAGCATCGCTCCCCCACACACACACACACACACAGCATCGCTCCCCCCCACACACACACACACAGCATCGCTCCCCCCTCCCCCACACACACACACACACAGCATCGCTCCCCCCCCACACACACAGCATCGCTCCCCCCCACACACACACAGCATCACTCCCCGCTCAGCCACCCCCACACACAGCATCGCTCCACACACCATCGCTCCCCACACAGCATAGCCCCCCACACGCACGCACAGCATAGCCCTTCACTCAGCCACCCCAAACACAGCATCACCTACCCACACACACAGCATCGCTCCCCCCCACACACACACAGCATCGCTCCCCCACACACACAGCCTCGCTCCCCCCCCACACACACAGCATCGCTCCCCCCCACACACACAGGATCACCCCCCACACACACACACACACACAGCATCACTCCCCGCTCAGCCAACCCCCCCACACACCATCGCTCCCCCCCCACACACACAGCATCGCTCCCCCCCCACACACACAGCATCACCCCCCCCACACACACACACAGCATCGCTCCCCCCCCACACACACACACACACAGCATCGCCTCCCCCACACACACACACACACACGGCATCGCTCCCCCCCACACACACACGGCATCGCTCCCCCCCCACACACACACACACGGCATCGCTCCCCCCCCCCACACACACGGCATCGCTCCCCCCCCCCACACACACGGCATCGCTCCCCCCCCACACACACACACACACACACGGCATCGCTCCCCCCCACACACACAGCATCGCCCCCCCCCCACACACACACAGCATCGCTCCACCCCCCACACACACACAGCATCGCTCCACCCCCCCCACACACTCAGCATCGCTTCGCTCCCCCCCCCCACACACAGCATCGCTCCCCCCCACACACACAGCATCGCTCCCCCCACACACACACAGCATCGCTCCCCCCCACACACACACAGCATCGCCA